>NW_028141977.1:3955853-4555853 GCF_025532165.1 Camponotus vicinus
ATTTTATTGGATTTTTTATTTAATTTACTTTTTACTTATTTTAGTTTTTATTTTATTTATTTTTATTTATATTTTATTGGATTTTTTATTTTTTGAATTTTAACTTTTTTTCTATTTGTTTTTACATTCTGATTAATTAAAAAATCAATTAACTTATTAGGCTGTGTGTTCGAAATCGATTTATTTTTCAATCTATGTTATAATCAGAAACACACATTTCCACATGTCCACATTTTCCAGAAAAAGATGAAGAAAGAGTGGTGAAGCACTTTGTATGCTTTTCGACAAGATTCCGAAAAAATTCTTTTTGTTGTTGTAAAACATACCTCCTTTCCCGCTTTTTCAAAAAACTCACGTGGATATGTTTTGTGGTAGCTTCATACATCGCCTGAATTTCTATAAATACAGCATGTATTTACTCAATTGTCAAAGTGTTTTTTAAGTTCCATGAATTTTTTAATTGTTTTATCATATTCAGGATATCAAAATTTACAAAAAATACTACACTTCTTCTTATTTACATCTTTGAAAGACAAAATCGGCTTCTTCTTAACATCCTCTTTTAACATATATTTTGTGATTTAGATAATTCTATATATTAATCTAAATATAATGGTCCTTGTAGTTCCATGCATTTTAAGAACAAATAAGTGTAAAATTATCATACTAAAATTTGTAAATGTAAAATTGAAAGTACAAAAAGAATATAAATTTGTGTGTGTGACTGTATTTATAAATTTAATAAAAATCAAAATTTATTTGCTTTTACGTTTTAAAACTTTTCTTCTAAATTTTTTATAGTTTTGCAAATTTAAAATAAAAAATTTATTGCTCTTATTAATATTTTAATAAAAAATTACAAAAAGTAAGCTTTTCATTCAAAAAAGTTTTTTTACACTTATCTCGTTTCAGCATTAAAAAGTAAAAAAAGGGAGAGAGAATCGTTATTTTAAATAGTGATAACGGTAACTAATTACTTTTAAAAACCAATAACTAATAATGATAACTAGCTACTTTAACTCGATAACGAGTAATTAGTTAACTAGTTATTTTTAAAAAATAACTTTTCATTCTCTGATTTCATATCAAATAAATTTCAAATTTTATCTAAAAATGATGTAAAATAAAGATATATCATCTTACTGTTTGTCTTATTCGCCATTTGTCCATTATCCAAATCGTTCCATCGCACATGCATTTTTCTAGACATGAGAGTAGTTTCGTTGATGATATTCATAGACGCGCTCGCAAAATAATTCGCAAGCTGTATTGAATAGACTCCTACGATCACATGTAATAATTAAATTTACAACTTGTTAAATCTTTACTTTAAAATTTTATTATTAGTATTAAAATGAAATGTAAAATGAGTGTACAAACTGTATGTATGTAACATTTAATGTTAGTATGAAATAAAATGTAAAATGTATGTATAGTGTGCAAAAAAAATAAAAAAGTAAGAGCTAATATGTGTGTAAATTTTACCTTTTCATCACATTCAGCGGAAGAAATGAAGTCACAAGATCTTTTACAAAAATACCGTTCCTTCACGCAGAATATACTTTATAAGAATTATTGCATTTTTGTCAATTGCATCATCGATTACTGGAAAATCTATGCGATCTCGTTGCGAGATTTATCGAAAATTCACGAGAATTTGAGGCGCAACCCGCGCAACTCACGGAATGAAATGCGACGCAGCCTAAGTTCTCTCTGCGTTTTATGTCCCGCTTTTCCCATTCATACTTGTCAGATTGTCAACGGATAATTGTTGTTGATCGAGCGCTCGCGAGAGATGCATATCCTTCGAAAAATATATACTTATCTATCTCCTACATGTTTATTCAAACACGACAAGATTTTCGCGTGCAAATATAACGAAATCTATATAAAAGGCTCTACGATCTTAAATATATTGGTAATTTTGCTCGTATAATGGTTATTTCATTGAAAACAAAGGAAAGAATTCTTTTCAAAACGATAAAGTCTCTTGGATGTTTTTCGCGCATGATCGGATCAATGGAATAGAACATAATTCTCGCAGCATATTTTCTTCTACCGTGCAACGTATTAAGCAAATATTAGCTGAGAATATTAAATAAAAACCGTGGAGTATTATTATTGTTGTTATAACACACGTGTAATTTTTTAACATATGCAACTTTTAACATGCAATATTGCACAATACTTTTAATACTTCATACGAAAAATATTTAGATCTTTTGTCTAAAATTAAGTAAAAAAAAAAAAATAATTTTTGATTAATTTTCGCTAATTTTTGTGTCTTATTTTCTATTTTATTGTAACAATTCCTATAACAATATATAAAAATATAATTACATGTATACACATACACACACACGTGTGTGTGTGTGTGTGTGTGTGTGTGTGTGTGTGTGTATATACATATATATATACAGAGTGTCCCAGATCACCCGTACACCCCTTTTAAAATGAAAATAAATGGCTTTTATCAAAAATCGCGAACAATTTTTAAGTAAATCGGGTACGCTCTATCAAATGGTGATATTTTCAACTTTTGATTCCGACCGGAAATACGCCATCCGGAAGTTGAATTTTTTTAGGGGAATATGGTATTTTTTTATTACAGATTCGAATTGTACGTGAAAAAATAAGAAACTTTTGTATCAAACGTTTTTTCTGAAAGTGCCTCTGTCAATCTTAACAATTGAAGTTGATTATTTCATCACAGTTACTTTCAAGATCAATTTTAAGATTGACAGAGGCACTTTTAGAGAAAACGTTTGATATAAAAGTTTCTTATTTTTTCACGTACAATTCGAATCTGTAATAAAAAGTACCATGTTCTCCTAAAAAAATTCAACTTCCGATCCGGATGGCGTGTTTCTGGTTGGAATCAAAAGTTGAAAATATCACCATTTGATAGAGCGTACCCGATTTACTTAAAAATTTTTCGCGATTTTTTATAAAAGCCATTTATTTTTATTTTAAAAGGGGTGTACGGGTGGTCTGGGACACCCTGTATATACACGTAAATATACAATATATTTATACATAAATTGTACATATATGTACATATAAAGCAAATAAATTTATACATATATATAATAACATATAAAGCAAATCAACTTTCACACACATTGTGCACGCACGTACGCGTGGACACGCGCGCGCATCAAGCGATGCGGTAGCATCGCGACGCCAAGTACATAAAAAACTGATAAAAAATTGGATCCGAGCATTGAGAGTCACTGTTCTCGACGCGGCGCTACCAAGTAGCTTATCCGGAATTTTACGTCAAATTGACGTCAAATAAACTTTCGATTGAAATATTTCAGAAACTAAAGCCGTAATTAAAAATCTAACGGCATTTTTTTGTGACCAGTTTGAATAAAATCGGTGCTGTCAATCCCGAGAAATGATAATCGCATGTCAGAATTGTGACATTTTTCATTTTCCTTCATAATAAGGTTCAGACTCACGTACGTATCTTTGCACGCACACATTCAAAGCGATCTTGTCCCTCAAGCGACGTTCACACCGCGCATCATATATGATTATCGCTTTGGTGTACAAAAATACTTTGAGCCAAAATCATTTGTGTACATGTGCATGCAATACGTGTAATATGTGCATATGTGTGTGCATACATGTGAGAGATTAATTTATCGTTTAATAATTTTTCGAAAACTTTTTTGGGGTGTCTTTTTATCATGCGGGAGATACCGACTGCATAATAAATTGATCGGTACATAAATGTCAATTATTTGGCTCGACCGTATCGAAGGCCCTAATACATATAATGTGTACAATTAAAGCAAATTAAAAGCTGCAATTGTATAGTAAGGATTTATTATTATTATTATTATTATTATTATTATTATTATTATTATTATTATTATTATTATTATTCCCACACAGCACCAAGTCGTCTAAAAGTACTACTAAAATTGGACATTTTTTTGTCACAGACATCTTTTATTGACATCGTTAAGCTGGCGGAAAGATGGCTAAAAGTCAATAACTCAATAAGTACTTAAGAGAAAAATATTTTATTATAGTGTTTTGGAAAGCTTTCGAGATAAGCTACAAGAATATGCAATAAAAAATTGGGGTTTCTATTTACAGAATTCAAGGTGACCTTTACGTGACCTTGACAACACTCTTCAAGGTCATACTGATATCGCCATGTAATGCGTTGCTTGAAACCTTACAATTTTTGTCTGAAATATTTTTATCTGCTGCGCTCAGTTTTTGGGATATTTGGCTGATACTGGTGGTCTGCGACACCCTGTATATACAGGGTGTCTGGAAAGATAAGGTCAATCGAATAGGAGGTGAAAGAGGAGCATGAGTAGAACACATAATGTAAATAAATTTTTTTCTTGAATAGCGTTCTCAAGGTCACGCCGGCGGTACTGTAACTTTCAAGCCTCATAACTCAAAAAGTACCTAACATAAACGAATTTCATTATACTGTTTTGGAAAGTCCTCGGGATAAGCTGCAATAATATGCAATAAAAATTGAGGAGACCCATTAAAATCTCTAGGTTATCTTTATGTGATCTTGAGAACGCTATTCAAGGTCATATTAATTTTTCTGTGTAATGCTTCACTTAAAACCCTACAATTTTTGTATAAAACATTTTTCTAGAAAATGCGTACTTTTAGAAATATTAAGGGGTTTCAACACTTTTTATACACCCCTATAAAGCGCTGTATTTTCTAAACCATAGCGAATACGAAAAAAATTTATTTACATTATGTGTTCTACTCATGCTCCTCTTTCACCTCCTATTCGATTGACCTTACTTTTCCAGACACCCTGTATACAGGGTGTTCGGAAATTCTCACGACAAATTTTCAGAGATTGTCGGGGGCACCATAAGAATAATTTTTTACAAATGAACCTGGGGTCGGAAACGTGTCATTACATCGCTACGGCATAAGGAGTGTTCGAAAGAGTCGGGACCTCGAAATATCACAAAAAATAGAAGTTTTACAAAAAATTGTTTCAAACAAAAGTTGTAGGGTTTCGAAGTTATTGAAGTTATTGAAGTTTTTTAGTTTTCAAGATCATCGATGTTTTTTTGTTTTATATTTTTTTATTGCATCGTGCAGCTGATTAAAAAATACGTTCAGACATGTACAATAACATGACCTTAAAATGACCTCGATTTCCAAAAATTAAAGTTTTACATAAAATTTATGTCGAGATCGTAGGCTTTGACCAAGACGCCTGAACCTATAAATGTGAAAAAAATATTTTATTGCACCAATAATATATATCTTTTATATATCTAGAAGACCATGAAATTTATAAGGCAGCATTTTCTTTTAAGTTATTATCTTCGTAATGATGTCCCTCTATGAGGGTTCCAGAGAAAGATAGGGATGTATGTGGGAGGAGGTCGGACGTGTCTTTACGCCCATTTGATCAACGAGCGACAGAATCCATCCGTGGCAACGGCATTGACGCATATCCTGTGGAGAGAGCATTCACATATTTTTCAGCCTAACGAATAATTGCTAGAAAACAATATTCGCAGACTAGAAAAATATGTGAGGCGCAAGTGGCTGGATCGGGAATAGAACCCGAGTCTTTCGCTTTCCGGGCAACTGCTCTAGACCACTGAGCTATCCAGACCTCACACCTAATGCTGCTTTTTAACACAGTGATATGCGACTCCAGAGCGATGTTGGTATCTTGCTCGATGGATGCAATGCCGATTGCCATGGAGGATCCTTGAAAAGGTCGCTCGCTGACCAAATAAGTGCCGGAGGAGGTATTCGCGTACATGCTGGCTTCCGATTGGCCTTCCGTATAAAACGGCACCGACGAGCACAACGCCGTAGAGTGACCACATCCCCCAAGATCCCTCTAGTATATATTAAAATCCCCACTGTACCAAATAGCAGTGGCGGATGGACTCTAAGATAGGGCCGGGGCAGGCCTCCAGAGAAAGATAGGGATGTATGTGGGAGGAGGTCGGACGTGTCTTTACGCCCATTTGATCAACGAGCGACAGAATCCATCCGTGGCATATACAGGATAGGGCATCTAAAACAGGCCACCTGAATAACTCGGCTGCTTTCGGTGATAGAAAAAAATGCTTCAGAACACATTTGCTTGGTTTTACAAGAACTATAATCGGAGATCAATGGTTGTTTTGTAGGTGAAAGGGTGGAGGAACTACGAAGGTCAACTTTGATTTTTCAAATGGAACCGCCTACTTCTTATTGCATATTCTTGCAGCTCATCTCGAAAGCTTTTCAAAACACTATAATTAAGTCAGTTTTCATCAAGTATTTTCCGAGTTATGAGGCTTGAAATCATTTCTTAATTTTACATAAACCGTAAAATATCTTGTAAAATATTCATTTTTCGATTATCTTATCTTAATACTTTTATGTACAAAATAATGAGAGGAATCAATTGGTGTAAAGAAAACACATAGTTATTTAAAAAAAAAATATGTAATTGTTAATTGCAAATTACATTTTTTTTCGAAACAATTATGTGTTTTCTTTACACCAATTGATTCCTCTCATTATTTTGTACATAAAAGTATTAAGGTAAGATAATCGAAAAATGAATATTTTACAAGATATTTTATGGTTTATGTAAAATTAAGAAATGATTTCAAGCCTCATAACTCGGAAAGTACTTAATGAAAACTAACTTAATTATAGTGTTTTGGAAAGCTCTCGAGATGAGCTACGAGAATATGCAAAAGCATATAGGGTGTCCCATTTACAAAGTTGGAGATGACTTTCAGCTGACTCTTCAAGGTCAAACTAATGGCACCGTCTTATGTCCTCCTCGAAACCATACAACTATTGTCTGAAACATTTTTCCCAATCTCTTTTACTTTAAGAGATATTCAGCTGCATCACTTAAAATGACACACCCTGTATATATATACAGTGTCCCAAAAGTTTCGAAACAACCAAATATTTCGAAAATAAAGCATTTTAGAGAAAAATGTTTCGTACAAAAGTTGTAGGGCTCAATAATAAAGTACTTGAAAGTACTCTAAATAAAGTACTTGATGGTGACATTGAATTTGACCTAGGGTTAAATTTCGAGGTTATTTCAAGGTCAATTTGAAATTTTTAAATGGAACGCCCTATTTTTTATTACATATTCTTGTAGCTCATCTCGAGAGCTTTTCAAAACACTATAATAAAGTATTTTTGCATTAAGTACTTTGCGTTATAAGGCTTGAAAGTTACAGTACCGCCAGCATTAGTATTATCCGATGCGCACCACGGGGATATTACTGGTCGGATTTTGCGCATCGTGTACAGGCGTACGCGCGCTTATGTGTTGCTTCTGTGTGTGTGTGTGTGTGTGTGTGTGTCAGTGATGCCAGATTCCGGCCTTTCGGTAGCATGCGGTAGCATGGAGGATTTTCTCGCAGAGAAGAGCGAGAGAGAATCATGTTTTGTTCCCTTCTATTACCCCCTCCATGCTACCGCATGCTACCGAAAAGCCGGAATCTGGCATCACTGGTGTGTGTGTGTGTGTTATAGCAGAGATACGGACCCCGCAGTTCGTCACTCCTGCAGTATTTAATGACTCCAAACCCTCTCTGCTGCTGTGTGTGTGTGTGTGTGTGTGTGTTATAGCAAAGGTAAGGATCCCGCAGTTCGTCACTGCTGCAGTATTTAATGACTCCAAACCTTCTCTGTTGTGTGTGTGTGTGTGTGTGTGTGTGTATTATAGCAGAGATAAGGACCCCGCAGTTCGTCACTCCTGCAGTATTTAATGACTCCAAACCCTCTCTGTGTGTGTGTGTGTGTGTGTACGATGAGCAAAATCCGACCAGTAGCCTCCCCGTGGTGCGCATCGGATAATACTAATGCTGGCGGTACTGTAACTTTCAAGCCTTATAACTCGCAAAGTACTTAACGAAAAAATACTTTATAATAGTGTTTTGAAAAGATCTCGAGATAAGCTACAAGAATATGTAATAAAAAATAGAGGGTTCCATTTAAAAATTTCAAGTTGATCTTGAAATGACCTCTAAATTGGACGCCAAGGTCATAGTCAAGGTTACCATCAGGTGTCCCCCTCTGAATCCTATAACTTTTGTATAAAACATTTTTTTCCATCTTGCTTACTTTACGAGATATTTGCGTGCGTCGATTAAAATGACTCACCCTGTATACAGGGTGTCGCAAACCACCGGTATCAGCCGAATATCTCAAAAACTGAGCGCGGCAGACAAAAATATTTCAGACAAAAGTTGTAAGGTTTCAAGTAACGCATTACATGGCGATATCAGTATGACCTTGAAGAGTGTTGTCAAGGTCACGTAAAGGTCACCTTCAATTCTCTAAATGGAAACCCAAATTTTTTATTGCATATTCTTGTAGCTAATCTCGAGAGCTTATTTGGTCTTATTTGGTCAGCGAGCGACCTTTCAGGGATCCTCCGTGGCAATCGGCATTGCATCCATCGAGTGAGATACCAACATCGCTCTGGAGTCGCATATCACTGTGTTAAAAAGCAGCATTAGGTGTGAGGTCTGGATAGCTCAGTGGTCTAGAGCAGTTGCCCGGAAAGCGAAAGACTCGGGTTCGATTCCCGATCCAGCCACTTGCGCCTCACATATTTTTCTAGTCTGCGAATATTGTTTTCTAGCAATTATTCGTTAGGCTGAAAAATGTGTGAATGCTCTCTCCACAGGATATGCGTCAATGCCGTTGCCACGGATGGATTCTGTCGCTCGTTGATCAAATGGGCGTAAAGACACGTCCGACCTCCTCCCACATACATCCCTATCTTTCTCTGGAACCCTCATAGAGGGACATCATTACGAAGATAATAACTTAAAAGAAAATGCTGCCTTATTAAAAATATGTAATTGTTAATTGCAAATTACATATTTTTTCTTAAAAAACAACTATGTTTTTTCTTTACACCAATTGATTCCTCTCATTATTTTGTACATAAAAGTATTAAGGTAAGATAATCGAAAAATGAATATTTTACAAGATATTTTATGGTTTATGTAAAATTAAGAAATGATTTCAAGCCTCATAACTCGGAAAGTACTTAATGAAAACTAACTTAATTATAGTGTTTTGGAAAGCTCTCGAGATAAGCTACAAGAGTATGCAAAAGCATATAGGGTGTCCCATTTAAAAAGTTGGAGGTGACCTTCACATAACCTTGACAACGCTATTCGAGGTCATAATAATGTTGCTGTGTAATGCGCCACATAAAACCCTATACCCTTTGTATGAAACATTTTTTTTTAAAAATGAGTATTTTTCGAAATATTAAGGGATTTCCACACTTTTGGTAAACCCTGTATATATAATATACTAGACTGCGAACTCCTTATATACTGAGGTCCATATTCTGAATCCTCTTTTATCGATAAAAGTGCCTCTGAAAGTAGCTTATAGCCAATTAGAAGGCTTATAAGCCAGAGAATGTACTCAATTTTTATGTACAAAACTAACGCATGCGCCAAATAAGCTGACATGGAATGTTTTCTGCTAGCATGACGTATTTTATGGGCTCCTGCACACAGGACGTGGCAACACTTACTGCGCGGCGGAAGCCGACGCGGTAAGCCAATACAAAAGTTGGATTGAGTTTAAATTTGACGCGCGGTGGATGTTATGTATCTGCTGATTGGCTATCGCGTCGACTTCCGCCGCGCGGCAAGCGTTGCCGCGTCCTGTGTGCAGGAGCCCTATGACGTTATAAAGTTTACTGTAGCATCTCGAAGCGCTAAGTGAACCAACCATAGTGCTGCTACAAATGCTCTGCAGTACTTGTAGCGCTTACTAAACCGCAGCATGTATATAACATTCTTCATAAGCTTATTTGACGCATGCGCAGTACAGTACTTTTAGTACATACTTTTTCGGGATACGAATATAGGGCTAGTATATAAGGAGTTAGGGTGCAGTCCCACGTAGAAGAAAAAGCGGAACGGAAAAGAAGTATAGTGGGGGTAACCAATCAGAACGTTTCTCCAAAAGACATATCTGTTCCGATTTTAAATAACCGGGTTCCCCATGTACCGGAAAAAGCGGAAATAAGTAAGAGTAAAAAATTATTTTTTATGAATTGTAGTTAACAAAAATAATCAATTTTGTAAAAAAATATCTTTATAATAAATGGAAAATTCCAATGGAATATAATTTACGAAAAAACAAAGCTAATTCAGAATTATTGTAAATTTTAGGTTAGAATTTTTTCCGTTTTTGCGTAAAATATATTCCATGTGGAACCCAGTCATATAAAAGCGGAATGGAATAAAGAACTTTATAATAATATAAATTTAACAAGAGAAATATATTATTTTAGTGTAATTTTGTTATGTTTTTATATTTTGTGAAAATATAAAATTAAACTAAACTATTTATATGAAACAATGATAAAATTACATTTTATATTGTAACAAATATTTTATTCAGAATAATATATTTTCACCTAATTTAATGTTAAGTGTAATAAATTGTTACAAAATTTAATATATATATCTGAAAATAAAACACACACACACACATATTTTATGATATAATAAAAAAATTTACCGATGACATTATTATTTTATATAAAAATAAATTTATAAATTTTATTTATGAATAAGAAAGACTAGATATGCTAGGTATGTACATACATACGAGAACGCTAGGTATGATGTCTTTTGGAGAAACGTTCTGATTGGTTACCCCTACTATACTTCTTTTCCGTTCCGCTTTTTCTTCTACGTGGGACTGCACCTTTAGCAGTCTAGTGTATTATATAGAAGTCTGTGCATGGGACAGTTGATGTTTATGTTAGCGAAACGAAATGGGCGTAAAGCCTATGATTGGCCTACTTCCTTTACGCCGTACGTCGGTTCGCTTGCTCCATGGGACTTCACCCTCAACCTTTTAAATTAATCTTTTGCATTGCTCAGTCACTTACCTTTTTCTTCGCAGTTTTTTATTTTGCCAACTACTTCTTTAACAACAAATACCCACTAAACTAATATAAACTGAAATGGGAACTGAAGAGCTTTTCGCGAGCCGAGAGAGAACAATCTTCAGGGCATGGTGTTTCATTTCATCCTTTTGGATCTGCTTGTACTGTCAAAGATGTGCGCATATGCGTAGATGCGTGTGAGCGAGACACCCTGCCCTGAACATCTATTTATCTCAGGCTCGCTGTCCGCTTATGTATTTACAATGGCAGTTCCCATTCCAGTTTATATATGTATAATTCAGTGCAAATGTGTGTGTGTGTGTGTATGTGAACGTATATTTCACAGTCACTGTTAATAATGCTATTTGATCAATACGAAGAATATCATATCAATCACGTGTCATCATCTGTAATCACAATCGATTTCGATTTTTGCAATCCATCATTGGATATATAGTGTATCACTAGTAAACATAATCTTCGTTGCTGCATTTTTATCGTTTCTTACCTATCGTTTCGTGTATATATTTTTTTTAATCCAATATAATCGAAATTTATTTTATATTTATATTCTATAACAACGCATGCAATAAAATAATGTAACACATTAATAATTTTAATTAAATTATGATTTATAAAAACAATACATATTTATATACAGTTAACTTCCAAGAGAGATATTCTTCATGAAATGTAGCAAAAACTTAAATGCGATTACTATTTCGAAAAAAGAACTGATCACATATTTAGGAAACAAAAATATATAATCCTATTAAAATTGTAATTAAGTGTATTACTTATTATTATATATAATGCAGCAAAGAATACTATGAGATGATACTTGAAATACATTTATCATAGTTTATCCGATATAATTTTTACGAATGTGAAACGAAAAATAAAAAATGACTTTCTTTGAAAAATATAAGATGACTTTTATAAATACATATATACATATAAAAAGAAGCTACGTCATCGTTGTTGTCGTCGCAAGGAGAGCTACTCGTGAAAAAACCTTCATGTAAACATTGTATCTTCGATCATTCTCGTATTTTCCGTACAATCGATCAACGCCGCGATAAATGTCCGTAATTACGCGAGGATGCGATGAGATATGAAAGACTATATATTTTTTTTTATTTCAGTCTAAAGTAAATAAACTCTGAAGCATGAATATCGTAAATTGGTTTAAAAAGGTAACGATAAAAATAACTGCTAAATTCGTTATTCTCTCGTTATTAAAAAATTTAACAAAATTATTTTTTCCAATATAAACAAACTGTAATACTATACATACATATATATATATATATATATATATATATATACAAGGTGTCCCATTTTAAAAGTTCCACCCTCATAACTTTTCAGGATCAACGTTTGAAGAAAAACGATTCGGATAAAAGTTGTAGGGAACAAAGGGGACTATCTAATAGTGACCTTGGATTCGACATTAAAGATCATTTGAAGGTCAACTTCCGTTTTTTAAATGGGAACCCCTATTTTTTATTACTAATTCTTGTAGCTTATTTCGAGAGCTTTCCAAAACACTATAATAAAGTATTCCTTCATTGAGTACTTTTCGAGTTATGAGGCTTGAAATAATTTCTTAATTTTATATAAACCATAAAATATCTAGTAAAATATTCATTTTTCGATTATCTTACATTAATACTTTTATGTACAAAATAATGAGAGGAATCAATTGGTGTAAAGAAAAAACATAGTTGTTTTTAAGAAAAAATATGTAATTTGCAAATAACAATTCCATATTTTTTCTTAAAAACAACGGTATGTTTTCTTTACACCAATTGATTCCTCTCATTATTTTGTACATAAAAGTATTAAGGTAAGATAATCGAAAAATGAATATTTTACTAGATATTTTATGGTTTATATAAAATTAAGAAATTATTTCAAGCCTCATAACTCGAAAAGTACTGAATGAAGAAATACTTTATTATAGTGGTTTGGAAAGCTCTCGAGATAAGCTACAAGAATAAGTAATAAAATATAGGGGTTCCCATTTAAAAAACGGATGTTGACCTTTAAATAACCTTGAAAATGACCTTTAATGTCGAATCCAAGGTCACTATTAGATAGCCCCCTTTGTTCCCTACAACTTTTATCCGAGTTGTTTTCCTTCAAACGTTGATCCTGAAAAGTTATGAGGGTGGAACTTTTAAAATGGGACACCCTGTATATATATATATATATATATATATATATATATATATATATACTTAACGAAAATGTACTTAAAATAATATATACTTAATGAAAACGTAAAATAAAATATACTTAACGAAAATGTACTTAATTATAGTGTTTTGGAAAGCTCTCGAGATGAGCTACAAGAATGTACAAAAATATATAGGATGTTCCATTTAAAAAAATTGAAGTGACCTTCACGTGACCTTCAAATGACTCTTCAAGGTCAAACCAATGATACCATCTTATGGCCCCCTCGAAACCATACAACTTTTGTCTAAAACATTTTTCTCTATCTTGCTTATTTTTCGAGTTATTTGGCTGCCTAAGTTAAAATGGGTTACCCTGTATATATATATATATATATATATATATATATATATATATATATATATATATATATATATATATATATATATATATATATATATATATATACAGGGTGACCCATTTTAACTTAGGCAGCCAAATAACTCGAAAAATAAGCAAGATAGAGAAAAATGTTTTAGACAAAAGTTGTATGGCTTCGAGGGGGCCATAAGATGGTATCATTGGTTTGACCTTGAAGAGTCATTTGAAGGTCACGTGAAGGTCACTTCAATTTTTTTAAATGGAACATCCTATATATTTTTGTACATTCTTGTAGCTCATCTCGAGAGCTTTCCAAAACACTATAATTAAGTACATTTTCGTTAAGTACTTTTTGAGTTATGAGGCTTGAAATAATTTCTTAATTTTACATAAACCGTAAAATATCTTGTAAAATATTCATTTTTCGATTATCTTACCTTCATACTTTTATGTACAAAATAATGAGAGGAATCAATTGGTGTAAAGAAAACATATAGTTATTTTTAAGGAAAAAGATGTAATTGTTAATTGCAAATTACATTTCTTTTTTTCGAAACAATTATGTATTTTCTTTACACCAATTGATTCCTCTCATTATTTTGTACATAAAAGTATTAAGGTAAGATAATCGAAAAATGAATATTTTACAAGATATTTTACGGTTTATGTAAAATTAAGAAATTATTTCAAACCTTATAACTCAATAAGTACTTGAGGGAAAAATATTTTATTATAGTGTTTTGGAAAGCCCTCGAGATAAGCTATAAGAATATGCAATAAAAAGTAGGGAGTTCCGTTTAAGAAATTGATGGTGACCTTCACGTGACCTTCAAATAACTCTTCAAGGTCAAACTGATATCGCCATGTAATAGGTTACTTGAAACCTTACAACTTTTGTCTGAAATATTTTTGTCTACCGCGCTCAGTTTTTGAGATATTCGGCTGATACGGGTGGTCTGCGATACCCTGTATATATATATATATATATATATATATACAGGGTGTCCTAGACCACCCGTACACCCCTTTTCTTTCAAAAACTAAGCATTTCAGAGAAAAACGTTTTCGACAAAAATTGTATGGTTTTGAGGGGAACATAAGATGGTGTCATTGGTTTGACCTTGGATGGCATCGTTAAGGTGAGGTCAAGGACACCTTTAATTTCTTAAATGGAACCCCCTACTTTTTATTGCATATTCTTATAGCTTATGTCGAGAGCTTTCCAAAACACTATAATAAAGTATTCTTTCATCAAGTACTTTTCGAGTTATAAAGCTTGAAATAATTTCTTAATTTTACATAAATCATAAAATATCTAGTAAAATATTCATTTTTCGATTATCTTACCTTAATACTTTTATGTACAAAATAATGAGAGGAATCAATTGGTGTAAAGAAAACACATAGTTGTTTCGAAGAAAAAATATGTAATTTGCAATTAACAATTCCATATTTTTTCTTAAAAACAACTATGTGTTTTCTTTACACCAATTGATTCCTCTCATTATTTTGTACATAAAAGTATTAAGGTAAGATAATCGAAAAATGAATATTTTACAAGATATTTTACGGTTTATGTAAAATTAAGAAATTATTTCAAGCATCATAACTCAAAAAGTACTTAACGGAAAGGTACTTAATTATAGTGTTTTGGAAAGCTCTCGAAATAAGCTACAAGAATGTATAAAAATATATAGGGTATTCCATTTAAAAAAATTGAAGTGACCTTCACGTGACCTTCAAATGACTCTTCAAGGTCAAACCAATGATACCATCTTATGGCCCCCTCGAAACCATACAACTTTTGTCTAAAACATTTTTCTCTATCTTGCTTATTTTTCGAGTTATTTGGCTGCCTAAGTTAAAATGGGTCACCCTGTATATATATATAAACTATTTTTAATTGTATAATTATTTTATTTAAATTTATTTTCTTGTAAAAAAATTACGCGTGCTATATGTTTGTAAATAATAGCAAATTCGATTGGATAACTAATATAGATTACTAATGCACATTAAAAATTGTCATAAATTTATAATAGTATAAATAATTTAAATGGTAAGATAATTAATATATTATTACAAGTTATTATATATATACATATATATATATAGGGTGTTCCCGGATTAAATGGCCAAACTTAAAATATAAATTTGGGACCTCAAAACAAGCAAAAATTTCCTCTGGAAGTTTACTCGCAAACGCTTCGTTCAAGAGATATCGACTTGTTAAGTTATAGAACCATAGGAATGAATAATATCAAAATAATCTAGATTTATCTTTTTTATTGCTTTTTTTATTGCTTTACAGTAACCAAAATTTATAATTATTAAATATTTTGTTCAAAATGATAGCCTCCAGCTTGGAGACAAGCATTGCACCTATCGATCACAGAACGAGTGGATGACTGACATTGTACATCTGTAATTTCTTCGCACGCTTGTACTATCCTCCGTTGTAATGATTGAAGGTCATTAATAGGCACTTCATATACTTTTTACTTGAGAGTACCCCATACAAAAACATCTAAAGGCGTTAAATCCGGTGAACGCGGAGGCCAAGCTACAGGTCCAGCACGACCGATCCATTTTCCAGGAAAATGAACAGAAGTCTATGAATGACCTTCAATCTTCAAAACAAAGACAAAACAGAAATATTTCGGTATTATTCATTCTTATGGTTCTGTAACTTAACAAGTCGATATCTCTTGAACGAAGCGTTTGCGAGTAAACTTCCAGAGGAAATTTTTGCTTGTTTTGAGGTCCCAAATTTATATTTTAAGTTTGGCCATTTAACCCGGGAACACCCTGTATATATAGGTATAATATATATATATATATACAATATATATATATTGTATATATTATACCTATATTATTATTTAATACGAATAACAATAATATATTAATATAATAAGTTGGATGCGCGTTATAACACAACCGAAACTATTAGTTTGTTATTTGCATACATAAATGTGCGATAGAGAAATATACATTAAGAACTCTCTGGAGATTAAATTGATTGTAGAAAATTGTTCTGTTTGTTAAAAATGGTAAAAGTGAATGAATAACGAGTGGTATTTTAATATATTTTACATTATGTTGATAATTTCGAATGTTTCGAAGGAAATTAGGTCATTGTCATCGTTTACGAGTTTTATTTAACGTTTCATATATAGTGATTTTATTAATTATTTATTTTTTAGATTATTTATTTAATTATTATTATTTATAATATTATAAGTTCTGTATTCCTATACAGAAAATAATTAGTATTAGATATCTATTAGATATTCTTCATAAGCATTAAGGATATCCACGAATATATATGAAAAATAGCTATTAGAGATGCTATCCAAATGTCCGCAAAACGACCCGGGAAAAAAAAATCCATATAAAATTGGCCATATATGGATTTTGTCAATATCTAATTATGTTGTGCCAAATATAGTCATATATGATATCATATATGACTATATTTGGCACAACATAATTAGATATCATATATGATATCATATATGAATAAATATTATCAGATCTGAAAATTACAGCACTTTTCTTATAAAGAACCACTCGACAAAAACAGTACGTGAAATCCACGTTATTACCACGTAGATTAATATCGTTGAATCCACGTGGATATTCGAGTGGATAATCCGCTCAAAAACGGTACTAGAATCTACGTGGAATCTATGTGAAAATTTCATGAACTTTCGAGACATATTACTTTTTTCATTTTTGATAAGTGAATATCTTGGACATTTATAAAAGTATATAAATACACTCGGCCATAAGAATAATTTTATTTTTATTTATATTTTATTTTTAATATACGCAATAAATAGGCTATCTCCCATTTATCCGTTTAATTTCAAATAATCTGTTCCATATTCTGAATCCCAACAAGCGATCCAGATTATTAAACAAATTATTTTAAATTAAATCAGTTTATTAAATTAAACTGACTGAAGGACCGTCTACAATGAAAATAATATCGGTGGAGTGGACGGTGGAGTAAGGCGTAAGACTAGGAGTAATGCGAAATGGAAAAGAACCATTCGCTTACGCCTTACTTCACCGTCCACTCCACCAATATTACTTCCATCGTAGACGGTCCTTAAAAGAAAAAATAAACTTCGGACCGTGTTAGTATCAGTTCTTTATATACACTTTATGACGAAAAGTTGAATACGAGTTAGCTAATTTGATGCAGCGCCGCATAGCGGCAAAGCGAGGAAGCATATTCTATATACATCTATAAACATTCTATAAACATACAGATATAATCTTTTTTTTAGCAAACTTTTTTATCTTTCTGAAAGATTTCAAAAATATTGCAAATACAATATTGTATAAAATATAAATATTATAATATTATAATATAAATATTATAAATATTATAAAAAACATGATGCAGGTATATTTCTGAAATATTTCAGATACAAAATTACAATTGAAAAATTTTAATAAAATATCTTTTAACATTACAATATTACCGAGTCGTTGAATGATTAATCATAATTTCAATAGAAATATCCACATGAAATCTACATTGATATTTCGAGAATAAAGTACCTCGATGTAATAATGAAAAAAGAAAGTTGTATCCACGTAGATAATTCGTGGATAAATCTGCATCCACGTAAGCCACGTAAAATACGTGGATTCGACGAGGATGTGATGTAACTGTTTTTGTCGGGTATGTCATATCAAGCTTGGCTATCTGGGCATGATTGGTCAATTTGCCTACAACTTACGACCTACGACTCATTGGCTGCGTTCAGCAGAAAAAGCTGCTTTGCAACTGTTGTAAAATTCGTGAATCTGATTGGTGTATGCTCTTAATTTTGACTGAATCTAAGAGCATACACCAATCAGATTCACGAATTTTACAGCAGTTGCAAAGCAGTTTTTCCTGCTGAACGCAGCCATTGTAGCGGAGGCTAGCGCTGTTAACACCATCAACACTGTAAGCACATTTCGGACCGCAGCCTCGCTACTTTCTGACCCCTTTCCCTTCTCTGCTTTTCTCTAGATAGGCGTTGATTAGCTAACTTTAATACGATATAAAAACAAAAAGAAAAGTCAAATTAAAAAAAGGCTTATCATTTCGATTGTTATTTTGTATTTGATGATATGCTTCATATATGTTAAGTTATATCTTATGTATATATATAGAAATATACATAGAAATATATATATATATATATATGTAGAAATCTTTTAGTTGTAAACATTCCTCTTTTTTTATATATACATCATACGAAAAAAATTTATGTATGTATAAATAAAATACTAAAAAGAAGTTTCTACAAAACTGAAAAAATATACTATTTGTAAATATATATACACGTGTTTTATTTTTGTACACACATCAAATTTTGCAGATATACAACAGGTGCATAAAATTTATACATTATACTTATAGTAACGAGAAAAAAATATTATACACACATCAATGAATATTTATTTACCCTCTTATCTTTATAGAAACGATTTGTATGATATAGAATATATCATAATTTTTATAGTGTAGAAAAAAGAGTTTACACGCATATCCTCTGAGGAATAAATTAACAACATCTCCAAGTAGATGTAATATTTCATTTTTTAACATATAAAAAATATTTTTTATGTACATGGAATAATATCTGTCTTTATAGCAATCTTATTTCAATATTACAATTTTGTACAATTATGCAGTTTTTGACTTGCCACACATGAATCACTTCACTATAAAAACTGACAAAAACTTTGTTTTTTTAAGTGGAAGAATGCGATTTTAACCCAGGAGATTCACTTTTTTTCGGACTGGAATTGATTTCTTGTTGCTCCAATCTACGGTGCCTCAACATTGTCGATAAGACTCCATTGAAACTAGCAGTTTTCTTCTTGGCGCTACCTTTTGGAGTACTTTCACCAACTCTACGGACGGGTAGTCTTGGCGATGACATTTCATCCATAAAGTCGAAGTCGGACTTCTCTTCGGTTCTATAAAAATAAAAGAATATTGTCAATATAAAAAACTCAATTAAGATAATCAAAATTTTGTATTAAAAACTTACTTATATTCTTGAGATCCATGCTCCTGTTGCCGGTTGTTTGAGGGAACAGGGGAAGGTCCTCGTCTACCAGGACACTTCCATTCAAGTTCTAAAACACGATTATTAGCTTCCAAACCTTCAATCAATGAAACTATGTCCTCAGCCTTTATATTCCATTCATGCTATATAAATTAAAAAGAACAAGATTGTTTATAAAAATAATGCAAACTTAGATATTTACAATATAACATAAAAGTACATGATCAAACATACTAGGATTAATAAACTTTTTTTCATTATAACTATTATAATTATTTGCAACTTATGCATAAATTGGAATTATTGTATTAAAATAGAAGCTATTGGCTACTTTTCAATATCTTCAAGAAGATTACACTTGTTTCACTTTGACACGAGTTTAGGATATTTCCTCAATAAAAATCTGATTCTTGATATTTAAATTTTTGCAACATTCTGTACAATCGCATCGCACATACATCAGGGAAACAATTTGAAAAAAGAAATCTTGATCTCTTCCTAAGGAAAATGAAATTTCTAGGTTTGATGTGCAAAGTAAGGTGTGGTATTATTGTGAGAATATTCATAAAAGTTTTTCTTTAGAAAAAATCTTTTTCTTGTGGATTTTTCCACACAATAAACCAGACCGTTATTTTGCACATCAAACTGAAGGATTTCTGTAATCATTTGATTAGACCTTTATAGATCATCTTGTATAGAATCTAGATCCATATTCATTTGGATCACTGAAGAAATCTCTTAGAAGAGCCATAATTTGTAGATGTTGCAATCATACAGAATGTTATTCATGAATATTTAAACATTAAGAACCAGAGAACCTATTTTTAGGGGAATTCTTCAAGTTCATATACCAAGCTGGAACAAATGTATCAATTTTTTCAAAGACTATATTCACAGTTATTAAATTATATTTTAACACAATAAAATTTGTCCATAAGCGCTAAATGAAAATTGTAATAAAACACAAGTCTTTTTATATTTAAGAATTACATTGAGAATTTTATTAATTATAAGTTATTAAGATAATAACACAACTAGCGATAATTTCAAAATTCATATATATCAATTATAAATTCAATTCCTACCTTCGCATCCATTTCATATTTTTCATCATCAGAACATTCAACAGACCAGTCTTCTTCATTGCATTCCATTTTTATTAAATAATTCGTGTTAAATGACCACTCAAAAAGACATTTTCACTATGTTTCATTTACAATACAATTGGTTATTCACAAATTTGTTTCTTCTTTGCAAAGATCTCTCTCCCTTTCTCTCTCTCTTTAAATCTTTTCTACATATCGAAAATACTTTTCTTCTTCTTCTTCAGATTTTTGGTCCACGATAACCCAGTAATGAATAAGGGTCAAATTACATTGGTTATCAACGTATATATTGTCGAAAATACAATTCTCACCGTAGTTCCACTCTACATAATTGACAGCCGACATAGCATATAAAATATATAGACTACGCCCAATATTCGAAGTCCATTCTTATTTCAAGACCGTTTTAGGGCTCCTGCACACGGGACGCGGCAAAACGCGTTAAGCTAGCGCCAGACTATGCGCGTTTTCGTGAATCGTGAAGCTAGCGCCAGACTATGCTCGTTTTCGCGAATCGTGATGCGTGATTCGTGATTCGTATAACGTTCGCGAATAATGTGGAGGGAAAATTCGTTGATTCGTCATTCGCTCTGATTCGCTAACCGAGCGGTTTTTTGACGAAACTCAAAGGAGACGAATCGTTACGAGTCGCGCTACACTATGCGTAACTAGTTCGTGTTTCTCTTTGATAGGTTAAGCCGACGGCACACGGTACGATTTTTCGTACTGGATTTGATAAGATTTAGTAAAATACTAAAAATGCACCAATCAGAATGCAGCATTTCTAATATTTTACTAAATCTTATCAAATCCAGTACGAAAAATTGTACCGTGTGCCGTAGGCTTTATTGCAGAGAGAAACCCATAGACATAGTAAGTATAGACCGAGCATCCATTGTATAAGCGTTAAGTATACGAAAAGAAAGACAAAAGATGTAAGATGAGTTTCTTTCTCTTTTCAATGTCGGAGAAGTGGGGAGCACTTCTCTTCATCTCCTCGCGCCGGTTCGTCGTTTCCCCTATTGAGATGAGGAGAAGTGCTCCCCACTCCTCCGGCATTGAAAAGAGAAAGAAACTCATCTTACATCTTTTGTCTTTCTTTTCGTATACTTAACGCTTATACAATGGATGCTCGGTCTATACTTACTATGTCTATGGAGAAACCTGAGAGCGGCCACTGGCCTCCAGAAGCAAATTTCTCGACGCTTGACGCGCCGTCTGAGAAAGTGGACGTGAACTATGTACGTTACGCTCGGTAACAATACATGGTTCGTGTCCATACTATGGTTCATATCCGAACTAGATAAGATGGACAGAGTCAGACAAAGACGGACAATCAATCGCTCTGGCTTTGTCTCACCAACGCATGAGCAAACCACGCGGCGAGCTAATAGCGATTTGTCTTCCCCGTCTCGTTTTTAACTTATTGATATTTCGAAAAGGATAAGAAATATCGGAAAAAGGATAGGAAATATCGGAAAAAAAAGTTTCACATATATATTTAAAATTTTATATATTTTACTCAAAAATTGTATTTAGGAGACGTATTTTATTGTGTACATGTTTTTTATTTCTCATAATAAAATATCTTTATGTCATCACTTTTGCCTTCGCCTGCACCTCTACCCCGGCCTCTACCTCTACCTCTACCTCTACCTCTACCTCTATCTCTACCTCTACCTCTATCTCTTCCTCTTCCTCTATCTCTCCATCCCCTTCTATCCCTCCATCTTCCTCTTTGGACAAAAATATTGCTAATTACAGTTTGCAACTGTTCTGTTTGCAACAAAAAAATAAATATATTATGTAATAAATATTATATTTAAAAAAATAAATATATGTGTATAATCAATATTATATTACCGTAATATAATATTAATATGATAAATATTATATTAACTCTAAGGCGAATTCTGAAATATCCGCGTGCAAGACGTTAAATATGACATATACATGACAGATAAAAACAATTATGCTTTCTTAAATATGTATATATGAAAGTGAGACAAAAAATCAGGCAAGATAAAGCAAAACATTCCGCGATTCCTTTTATTAACACTGTCAGTCGCACACGGATAACATGCGATATATGCGGCCATCAAAATGTTAATTATAATATGAATATTGGTTATAATATAAAATTTATTAATTTTTTACTTACAGTTAATATAATTGGCTCGGTTGTCAACACCGTCGGGGCCGTCGGAGTCGTCGTCGTCGTCGCCACCGAAGCTGCCGTGGCCGTCGGGACCGTCGGTGCCGTCGCCGCCACCATGGCCGTCGAGACCGTCGGCCCCACCGAGGCCATCGTGGCCGTCGAGGCCGTCGCCGTCGTCGCTACCGTGGCCACCGTGGCCGTCGGGGCCGTCACCGTCGTCGCCACCATAGCCGTCGGGACCGTCGCCGTCGTCGCCACCGAGTTTTTTTGAGATTTAAATTTGCTTACTTAAAAAAAATACATAAATGGATAAAAAATAAATTAAAAAATGAAAATTTACATTTTTTACATTACTATTACAAATATAATTATTAAATATACATTAATAAATTTATTTATAGTAAATTATTATATATTAAATTAATAATTTAAATTAATTTAAATATTTATATATTAATGGATTCTTATTAATTAATTTAATAAAATTTATCATTAATATTCAAATAAATTAATAAAAAATTAAACAAAAGAAAGAGAGGAAGTATAAATCTGTAAATATAATTATATATAATTATTAAATATTAAATTTATATATAAAATTTATAAACTTATATTATATACTTCACATATTTCTACAGCATATCTGAGGTGTCCTACCGAAAGTACAAGTAGATCTCGTTAAATTAAACTAAAAAGTCCTATACTATTTTGCAAACAACATCGTAAAATTTCAAGATTTATTAAAGAAAGAGATTAATTAAAGAAGAGCTGATGAGCACGTTTCATTCGTGTGGCTAAATCGTGGGATGTACGCGCTAGGCGTGCCAGCGGCGAATAATAAAGCACGATAATAAAGTTTGGCTGTACGCCGCCCGATTCTTATCTTTTCGTTGCTGTAATTGCTTGCAAAATCATATAAGACTTTTTAGTCCAGTTTGTACTTGTACGAGATATACTTTCAGTGGGACACTTTACATGAGACACCCTGTATACGTAACACATACTCGGATTTTCCATTGCTAGCATGTCAATATATAAAATAATGACATAATTATTGCACAGAGACCTACCTGTATTGCGTATCCACATATTGCATCTTACATCTTCCTGCTTTGGAAATTTGAATAGTCGTTTTCCATGCGATTTTCCATTCTTGCACTCTTTGTACACACACCTATCATAATAACTATTTACAGGGCACTGACTCGACATTGTTTATTAAAATGCGATGCGAAAAAAAAATTTAGAAATGAAGTAAAAAAAATGAAAAAAACTTAAAAAGAAGAAATACAACACGTGAAAAAAACAAACACAGAACCGACACGATAGAAGTATACATATACGAGTATACGCGAAAATATTGACGGGTAATCGGATGCCGGATCAGATGTCAGATAAACGAAACGGCAACACGTGTTGCAAAACACACAGATTTTACAGATCGCTAAAAAGAATATAACTTTGAAAAAGAGAGCCGTGTATACAGGGTGTCCGATTCGTGAGGGACCAAACGAAAAGTGATGATAGATTGGGTCAAACTAAGAAGAAAAGTCCTCTACCATTTTGCAAAATTCGCAATAATTATTAAGTAATAAGCAAAAATGTCACATGAAGATTTAATTTTTTAAATGGAACCCTCTATTTTTTATTATGTATTCTTATAGCTTATCTCGAGAACTTTCCAAAACACTATAATAAAGTATTTCTTCATTGAGTACTTTTCGAGTTATGAGGCTGGAAATAATTCCTTAATTTTACATAAACCATAAAATATCTAGTAAAATATTCATTTTTCGATTATCTTACCTTAATACTTTTATATGCAAAATAATGAGAGGAATCAAATAATAATATTTCATCAATTCGCATCCAGATTAGTGGAGAAATAAGTGTACTCTAATTTGTAAAAATAAAAAAATGTTAAACAGAACGTAATTTTATTAACTATCTCCAAATGTTTGGCGGATAAAAAATTGCTATTATCATAATTTATATTTCTAATTAATATATTCCATTCGTGATAAATTTACAGTCATAAGTTTTCGCATTATTGTTAAATATATTAAATTCAGTTTTATAAATCAGTTTAAATCAGTTTAATGAATTCTTTTACTATTGATATTTTATATATTTTATTTTTTATATATTAATATTTTATTTTATTAATATTTTATTTTATTTTATGTCGATACGAATGATATCTTACTTTGATTTGTGTGCAACGTTCAAATATATAGTATTTAGATATTTATGCATTTTGAGAATTATAGCATTTTGAGAATTAAAAGTATTTTGCATTATATTATAATTAAATATGAATGATATATGATTAACGGTATTTATTTATTTTTGCAAATTTAATTTTATATAGATTATTTCAATCTGTTTATTATATCTGTTATTAATATGTACATATGTGTGTTTATTAATAAAGACACATATGTGTCTGACATTACAATATATGTATGTATGTATGTACATTTATTAATTCATTAATAGAAACATATAGATATATAGATTATAATAAATACAGATATATAGATTATAATAAATTGAAATATCGAAATTATCGAAATATCTAAATATTTAAATTACATATTGCAAATAAATATGGTTAATTCCCGACAAAAACAGTACGTGAAATCCACGTTATTACCACGTAGATTAATATCGTTGAATCCATGTGGATATTCGAGTGGATAATCCGCTCAAAAACGTACTAGAATCTACGTGGTATCTATGTGAAAATTTCATGAACTTTCGAGACATATTACTTTTTTCATTTTTGATAAGTGAATATCTTGGACATTTATAAAAGTATATAAATACACTCGGCCATAAGAATAATTTTATTTTTATTTATATTTTATTTTTAATATACGCAATATATATATAAATAGACTATCTCCCATTTATCCGTTTAATTTCAAATAATCTGTTCCATATTCTGAATCCCAACAAGCGATCCAGATTATTAAACAAATTATTTTAAATTAAATCAGTTTATTAAATTAAACTGACTAAAGGACGGTCTACAATGAAAATAACATCGGTGGAGTGGACGGTGGAGTAAGGCGTAAAACTAGGAGTAATGCGAAATGGAAAAGAACCATTCGCTTACGCCTTACTCCACCAATATTACTTCCATCGTAGACGGTTCTTAAAAGAAAAAATAAACTTCGGACCGTGTTAGTATCAGTTCTTTATATACACTTTATGACGAAAAGTTGAATACGAGTTAGCTAATTTGATGCAGCGCCGCATAGCGGCAAAGCGAAGAAGCATATTCTATATACATATATACTATTAAATATTTAGAAACATACAGATATAATCTTTTTTTTAGCAAACTTTTTTATCTTTCTGAAAGATTTAAGAAATATTGCAAATACAATATTATATAAAATATAAATATAAATATAAATATTATAATATTATAATATAAATATTATAAATATTATAAAAAACATGATGCAGGTATATTTCTGAAATATTTCAGATACAAAATTACAATTGAAAAATTTTAATAAAATATCTTTTAACATTATAATATTACCGAGTCGTTGAATGGTCAATCATAATTTCAATAGAAATATCCACATGAAATCTACATGATATTTCGAGAATAAAGTACCTCGATGTAATAATGAAAAAAGAAAGTTGTATCCACGTAGATAATTCGTGGATAAATCTGTATCCACGTAAGCCACGTAAAATACGTGGATTCGACGAGGATGTGACGTAACTGTTTTTGTCGAGAATCATACATTACTTATATTAAATTATAATATAATTCAAAATACTTTTAATTCCCGACATACTAAATTTTATTTTAAATTATAATGCACAAATATATAAATACGATAGATTTTAACATTACGGACAAATGCATCAAAGTAAGATATTATTCCTATTCACATGTATATTTTCTAATTAATTATTTGAAATATATATATTTTCCAATAATTAAAAAAACCGACAGGGGTGAAAGACATGAGCTTTGCGATATAAATCGCTGTTAGCTCGCCTCGTGCCTATCGCCGCACAGTTGGTGAGACAAAGCCAGGGCGATTCATTATCGATTCTTGTCTGACTCATTGTCAGTCCGCCTTATCTAGTTCGGACATGAACCATAGCACGGATACGAACCATATACCGTTACCGAGCGTAACGGACATAGATCACGTCCACTTTCTCAGACGGCGCATCAGGACAATATGCCCGTTAAAGCGGGATGGCCGCTCTCAGGCTTCTCTCTGATATACATTTCGATCAAAATTTCTCGTTTATATAGAATCGTATACAATTATGCATGATTGTATCTGAACTATATTTGTTACTTATATATATTTATATATGACGCAAGATATATATAATTATATATTAAACTAACAGAAATCCATATATAATTATACATAAAATATTGTAAACATTATATATAAGTATGCAAAATGCGCACTTATATATAATTATATGTAACAGTTATTGCACTTATATATAAATATATATAATGTCCTGTACTCTATCATTTATAATTATACATATTTTTGCACAATTATATATAGTTTTGTACAATTATCCATACAGCACAGAAACTTGCATCAACATTGCTGCAATGTTACAACATTGCTCACTGCAGTGTAATGTTGCAAAAATAATGCAGAGACATTATTTTGTAATATTACTTTGGCAATGTTGCAGCAACGTTTTAACATAGCGAAAATGTATAACATGTGTTTCTTTACTTGCCGCTATGCGGCGACACCAAATTTAACTAACTCGTATTCGAATTCATCTAAAGTGGATATAAGGTCTACAAAGGACTAATGTAGTAATTATATTTCTTGTCTCGTGTCAGTTTAATTTCTGATAAACTGACTTAGTTTATTTAATATTCTGAATCCTAATGAGGGATCTAGATTATTAAACAAATAATTTGTTTAATAATCTGGATCCCTCATTGGGTTTCAGAATATTAAACAGATTTTTCTCAATTGAATGGGTAAATAGAAAATAGTTCATTTGCACGTATTAAAATATTCTGGTGTCGAATGTATGTAAAATAATTGTATGTATATTATTGAGATAAATATTTAAGAAAAATCTAATAAAAAACACTAATATATGTTTTTTTAAAGGCATTTTTTCCTATCTTTCTTAAACATTTTTTTATATTTTCAAAGTTTATTTATTAAATTTAAAACTGTGTCTGCATTTGTAGCAAAACACGTTTTAATATTACAAATACGTTGCACCGTAACATTGCTACAATCTTACATTGCAATATTCCTAAAAGCGGACATTTTAACGTTGCTGCAATTCCACAACAATGGTGCAGCAACATTTTGCAGTGAATTTGCAACGTTGCAATATTGCGGTAAAAGATTGCTGCAATGTGTATGCAATCTTTGTGTGCTGTATGGGTATATTCAATTCTGCATGAATATACATGAAAAATTTTTTACCGGGATGGCAGAAAGGAATCGCTGCTTTGAATTCCTGCAGCATATTCCGAAGTTCGGTAACGGTAGCTCATCTTAGTTGGGTGAAGTTTTACAAAAAAGTAGTAAATACAAAAGTTTTGTAGAAACAAAAAAGCAAAAAAAGAAACAAAAAAGTAACTCTGCCATTGACAGTTCCAAGCCTTTATTTAAAAAGAGAAGGATAAAATAACAAATACATGTATATATTTTCAATCTGTCACACACACACACACACACACACACACACAATTAAGACAGTCTACTTAGCACAAAAAATCATAAATCAGATAGTCTTGATAATTCTCATGCTTCCTACATGCCTATGTTTCTTAAACTTTGAGGACTTATAACTTTCACTTTCCCCAACGTAAAAAGCTTTTCATAGGGTGTTTTGGAAAGCTCTCGACCGCAACTATACAAATATGCAATCAAAAAAGTGCGAAGCTCTGGCCCAAAAATCAACCTTATTGGTTCAAACTCCTTCAAAAATCTACCACTTTGGATGGCTGTAGCTGAAAATCTCGAATTTTTAGAGCTTTATGCCCATGGACACTTTTAATCTACATGTTGAAAACTATCTTTTTGCAAAGTTTCGAAACATTTGACCGAAAGTCATTTTTCATAAGGATTCCGCGGGGTTTAACAGGATCTGTGCGGCGCAATTTGACAACAGATTGTCGGCAGAAACCGAACAGGATCTGCGCAATGAAATATGATATCAAATTGTCGGCAGAAATCGAGTAGAACCTGCTAATATAACTGACGGCAGATTGATGGCAGAAATTTAACATGATCTGTGTGGCGTAATTTGACAACAGATTGTCGGCAGAAACCGAGCAGGATCTGCGCAATGAAATTTGATATCAAATTGTTGACAGAAATCGAGTAGAGCCTGCTAATATAACTGACGGCAGATTGATGGCAGAAATTTAACAGGATCTGTACGATGAAATTTGACAACAGATTGTTGGCAGAAACCGAGCAGGATCTGCGCAATGAAATTTGATGTCAAATTATCGACAGAAATCGAGTAAGGCCTGCAGATATAACTGATGTCAGATTCATGGCAAAAATTTAACAGAATCTATGCGGCACTATTTGATAGCAAATTGACAAAAATCGAGCAGAATATGCGCACATAATCTCTGATAGCAGATTGACGGTAGAAACGGAACAGAGTTTGCATGATTCGATAGTTCCTTCGTTTATCGCTATGTGAGCTGTACTTTCTCGTAATCTAATTTCTGTCGGAAATATATATAAAGTCGCGAATTTGAGTGAAAGACCAAAAATATAGTAATTATCATTTTAATTCCTATCACTTTAATTTCTGATATCTGATACAAGCAGATGAAATTCAGAATATTAAATTGATTGGAATCAATATGATAAACGGAAAATTATTCATGTATTGCCTATTTGAGGCATAAAGCAAGAATTTAATTCTAAATAAATTACATCTCAAGTTTTACAAGTTACATTTACTTTTATCATTTACTTTATTATTAATTTAATTAAATTGAATTAGTCCTTCGCTATATGAGATATAACTACGATATAACATATATTACATTAACATATATTACGATATAACATATGACATATATGTCATTTTAGAAGAAAATTGTAATTAACTTGCCGATAATATTCTTATTTAGCACCTGTAATAATCAATTTTGTTGCATTTATATAACATTAATAAAAGTAAGCGCAAATCTTGTTCAGTTTCTGCTGTCAATTTGCCATCAGGTTGCATGCGCAGATTCTGCTCGGTTTCTACTGGCAATCTAACATTAAATTGCATCGCGCAGATCCTGCTCGGTTTCTGCCGACAATTTGTTGACAGGTTATGTTTTACAGACTTTGTCGCCAAAACAAAAGCTTAATGCGGACACAGATGGCTACGGTTCTGGGGGTCGATTGTGTATCTTTGTCGATTTTTCTCACCTCTCGTAGTTTCATCTCACATAAAAGAATACGCGCGATTGGCTATGGTCAAAGTGAAAATGCGATATCCCTATGTTCACGGGAGCAAAATGTGAAATAGTGAAATATTGCGCATGCGAATAAAGAATGAAACATAACCTTTTCACTTTTATACCTGGGATCCTAACCGACTTGCTTCTTGCTTATCGTGTGAAAAGTATACACAAGAAATATTATTTATAAAGTGACAAAAAATGAACGTTACTGAAAAACAAAAAGAAATAATCATTTCTTTTATGCAAAATCATCCCGATTTTGGCAGGGGACGTTTACGCTATAATAGCGAAAATAAACGAAAAGTTGTAAGAATATTATAAATATTAATTATTTTATGTTAATTACATATTCGTAAAAATGTTGTTCTATGAATATTATTTTTTATAAGGTTTTTAATTTTATATATATTTATCTATATTATTTAAATGTTTATAGGATGAACTTTGGGAGAAATTATCTTTCATAATAAATACCGCAGGATACGGATCATGTAAGTCTGCTAAGGAATGGGCCAAGATAATCTTTATATTATTTATGTAATATTTTTTAACAGAGTCCTTAATAATACAAACATAATATTAACATAAGGCTCTGTGCACAATAGAAAAAATAGGGTAATACATATTAAATATTAGCAATAGAAATTATTATAAAATAATAAAATCAAAAAGAGTGGTATACAAATTCGAGTATAAAGGACTCTTAATTAGAGTATAAGAGTATAAGAGCCCTTTATACCCGAATTTGTAGTTATACATATCAATCTCTCATTTCGAGATTTTATTATTTTTAATTCCTATTCCAAATATTTAATATTTATTCCTAATATTTTCTTCATTGTGCGCAGGGCCTAACAAGCAAAATTCCCCGTAAGCAAAATGTTAGCAGTATGTCGGCAGACTGGTAACAGATTTAATCAAAGTATATCAGCAGACTGACATCAACTGCGTCCTCATTCAGCTTATATTCTGCTGACAGAGCCTGCTCACAGAATCTGACAGCAGATTGGTAGCAGAAATCCAGCAGGATCTGTAAACATGACTTGACGCTCGATTGGCGGCAAAAACCGAGCAGAATCTGTAAACATAATCTGACAACAGATTGTCGGCAGAAATCGAGCAGGATCTGCGCACGCAATCTGATGGCAAATTGACAGCAGAAACCGAACAAGATTTGGGCTTACTTATATTAATGTTGTATAAATGCAATAAAATTGATTATTACAGGTGCTAAATAAGAGTATTATCGGTGAGTTATCGGTTAATTACAATTTTTTCTGATATGACATAATGTATAATAATATATGTTATATTGTAATTATTCTCACATAACGAAGGACTAGTTCAATTTAATTAAATTAATAATAAAGTAAAAGTAATTTAATTTATAAAATGAGATATATATAATTTATTTAGAATTAATTCTTGTTTTATGCTTCAAATAGGCAGTAAATGAATAATTTACCATTTATCCTATTGATTCTAATCAGTTTAATATTTTGAATCTCATCTGCTTGTATCAGATGTCAGAAATTAAAGTGATAGAAATAGTTACTATATTTTTGATCTTTTATTAATAATCGCGACTTTATATATATTTTTGCCAGAGATTTGATTGCGAGAAAGTATGTCACATAGCGGTAAACGAAGGAACTATCGAATCATGCAAACCCTGTTCTGCTTCTGCCGTCAATCTGCTATCAGATATTGTGTGCGCAAATCCTGCTCGGTTTCTACAGGCAATCTGACATCAAATTTCACCGCATAGATCCTGTTCCATTTCTGCCATCAATCTCCCGTCAGTTACATCAGCAGGCTCTACTCGGGTTCTGCTGACAATTTGATATCAAATTTCATTGCGCAGATCCTGCTCGATTTTTGTTACCAATCTGCTGTCAAAATTTCGCCGCACAGATCCTGTTCAGTTTCTGCCATCAATGTGCCGTCAATTATATCAACAAGTTCTGCTCGGTTTCTGTTGATAATCTGTTGTCCAGTTATGTGAACAGATTTTGTTATATTTCTGTTGACATTCTGCCGACATCACATGATATATCAGAACCTGCATCAATTCTGTAAGCTTTCTGTCGACAAAAATTTGTAACAGATTACCTGACAAGATCTGCTTTAGCAGACTTGGCTATTGGGGTTGTTTGCTTATTATTTTATTATATCAAATATTACTTATTTCTTCTCACTTGTTATGGATGTATTACACTTTGTTTCTTTAGACATGGAGAGATTAGAAATGTAATACTTTAAAGAAAGTTGCAAAGCAAAAAAGTCATATGACAGGCACGGGTGGTGGTTCACCGAAACATCTACAATTAACTAGCATAGAAAAAGCTTTAGTAGAATTTTTGACACCAGATGCCAGTGGCTTATCAGGAATATCTGAGGGCGGAATTGAAGATGTAATGCTACATTCTAATTATAATTAAACTTCTCCATTATATAATGTTGAAGAAAACACAAGAGAAATATTTTTAAATGATACTTGGAAGATGGATTCATATCGAATGGAATCTCCTGTTCTACAAAAGGAATGTTCATTTGAAGATAGTGAAAATGTTTCGGTATGAATCTAAAAAATCATAAAAATTACTATAATTACTTTAAATATATATATATATATATATATATATATATATATATATATATATATATATACAGGGTGATTCTAAATAACTTTATGCTTTTGCAAAAACATAATCTTGACCGAATTCTAAGACGATTTTTCTTTTGGCAAAATTTCGTCCGAAGCTTAGTTTTTGAATTATTAAAGGAAGTAGTTAACGTATGACGGGTCGAATACAAGAAGCAGGCAAGGGTGACGCGATTCACCGTCAGACGCGGGTGCTTACGCGGGGCGCCTGCTGCGATCAGCTGGTCGCTATACACATACATACACACATGCGAACACATACATTCTCTCTCTGTCTGTCTGTCTGTCTGTCTCTCTCTTTCTCTCTCTCTCTCCCCCCCCTCTCTCGCTCATTCGCTCACTCACCTGTTTTTTTTTTTTTTTTTTTACGAGAGAGAGGAAAATGCATTTTATGCATACCCACCGGTCGATCCAGTGAGTTATGTGGGACTCGAGTACCAAGTCGAATTACCAACTCGGTACTCCCTACCCACTAAAAACCCCTCTCTTTTCACGAATTTCCTTTGACACACTGTCCCTCTGACTTCCCGAGATCTGTTTTCACATAACGTCAAAAAGTAGTTATTATTACCTTGTTCGATGACTTTTGATGTATTGCTGTAATTGCTTGAAGGAGAAATGAATTTTCCGATAGATCGTACGTTCTCAAATTTAACGTAGATATCACGTTGCAAAAGACAAGAAATCCACACTAAATTATTAACTGAAAGTTTTTCTCCTTTCATGAACTGTATTCTTGTATAAACTTTAACGTAATCACATTTATTTACTCACTCGATGAGACGAGAAATTTACTAATGACTCTCACTAATCACTATTAATCACTGTCGAATAATAACTGTTGGCGATTAAAAATCACTCGATGAAAGAAACACGCGCGGACACGTTACTACACGACGCGACGACGCGACAATGCGACGATAATTACTCGGCGACTGCAAGCAGTTTTTTGTCATGGTAGGTTGCGGTAGGTTAAGGTACTACTGGCGCAATCGAACGCAATCATGTGTTCGATTGAAGAATGCGGTAAACATAATAAACATTTAACATATTAATATTATTATTATCATGAATGTGTGTGATATCCATACATCGTATATCTATTTAAAAATTAATTAGATTAAATAAGTGTTTTTAAAATATTTATTACTTTTACTATTATCATATAAAATATTAATATTAAATATTTATTTAAGATTATTTAAATAAATATTTAATATTAATATTTTATATGATAATAGTAAAAGTAATAAATATTTTAAAAACACTTATTTAATCTGATTAATTTTTAAATAGATATCATACGATGTATGGATATCACACACATTCATGATAATAATAATATTAATATGTTAAATGTTTATTATGTTTACCGCATTCTTCAATCGAACACATGATCGCGTTCGATAACGCCAGTAGTACCTTAACCTACCGCAACCTACCATGACAAAAAACTGCTTGCAGTCGCCGAGTAATTATCGTCGCATTGTCGCGTCGTCGCGTCGTGTAGTAACGTGTCCGCGCGTGTTTCTTTCATCGAGTGATTTTTAATCGCCAACAGTTATTATTCGACAGTGATTAATAGTGATTAGTGATAGAGTCATTAGTAAATTTCTCGTCTCATCGAGTGAGTAAATAAATGTGATTACGTTAAAGTTTATAAAAGAATACAGTTCATGAAAGAAGAAAAACTTTCAGTTAATAATTTAGTGTAGATTTCTTGTCTTTTGCAACGTGATATCTACGTTAAATTTGAGAACGTACGATCTACCGGAAAATTCATTTCTCCTTCAAGCAATTACAGCAATACATCAAAAGTCATCGAACAAGGTAATAATAACTATTTTTTGACGTTATGTGAAAACAGATCTCGGGAAGTCAGAGGGACAGTGTGTCAAAGGAAATTCGTGAAAAGAGAGGGGTTTTTAGTGGGTAGGGAGTACCGAGTTGGTAATTCGACTTGGTACTCGAGTCCCACATAACTCACTGGATCGACCGGTGGGTATGCATAAAATGCATTTTCCCCTCGTAAAAAAAAAAAAAAAAAAAACCACGGGTAAGTGAGCGAATGAGAGAGAGAGAGAGAGAGAGTGAGAGAGAATGTATGTATTCGCATGTATGTCCGTGCATAGTATAGCGACCAGCTGATCGCCGAAGGCGCCCCGCGTGAGCGCCCGCGTCTGACGGTGAATCACGCCACCCTTGCCTGCCTCTTGTATTCGACCCGTCATACGTTAACTACTTCCTTTAATAATTCAAAAACTATGCTTTGCACGAAATTTTGCCAACAGAAAAATCGTCTTAGAATTCGGTCAAGATTATGTTTTTGCAAAAACATAAAGTTATTCAGAATCACCCTGTATATATATATATATATATATACAGGGTGAGTCAAAAGTATGTTTTAAAAATTTGTGAGCGTGTTCCTGGATAAAAAGGAAGAACAAATGTTCATATGAACATATGGTCGCAAATGCTTTGTTGTCGAGATAATGGACATAAGTCAGCAGTATCAAATGATGCTTTATTTGAACGTTTACAATTTTGTTATTGTTGTTTATAAGAGATGTTCTACATGTCCTCCATCATTTTCAACACATGCTTGAGCACGACGTCCGCATGACCTAAACCAAACCAAACCACACTACCAACCAAAAAAAAACAAAAAAAAACAAAAAGAAACAAAAAAACAAACAACAATAACAAAATTGTAAACGTTCAAATAAAGCATTATTTAATACTGCTGATTTATGTCCATTATCTCGACAACAAAGCATTTGCGACAATATGTTCATATGAACATTTGTTCTTCCTTTTTATCCAGGAACACGCTCACAAATTTTTAAAACATACTTTTGACTCACCCTGTATATATATAAATATAAATATTAATATATGGTATATATATATATATATATATATATATATATATATTGAAATATATATATTTTTTTACTTATTAGGATTTAATCAATTCCATACAACAATCTTTTATGAAACAAAAAATGCAACCGACTCAAGATTTTCAAACAAATATAAGAAAAAGGAAATGTTCTTCATCATTTACAAGCATGCAAGATTTATGCAAAATCCAAAATAAAGAAAATATTTCTGTATGTATAAAATATTATTTTAGTTTGCATGTATAATATAATGTATATTAAGTAATATTATTTGATAACGATTTTAATTGATAGGAAGTTCTGATGGAAAATAAGACCGCAACTTCTTCTAAAGATAATGTAAGGAAATACATGCCTGAAAAAGATTCTGAACGTACGTAAAATATTATAAAATACACATTATAAAATTTAACATTTGTAATTAATGTTTTTATATATGATTTAGATATTAAAAAACCACGACTCATGGCAACTGCCATTGATTTACTAGAGAAAAAAATCTTTCAACTCTGAGAATATAAAACAAAAAATGTTGGAATTAAAAGAAAAGAAATTAGAGTTCATAAAAGAAAAATTAACTGTTAAGAAGGAAATTCTGCAGCAATTACAAAATATAAATACTGAACTATCAGTTTTGAGAGAACACTTCGTTGGACAATATCTACAAGAATTTTAAAACTTTACCAAAGTTTACCAAAGTATATTATTTATAATATGTGATATTAATATTCGGGTAATAAGAGCCTATCGCGGATGTAATTGCGTAATGATCAAAACTTAACTTGGAATAATCTCTTGGTTTGAGATTTAATTCCAACAAATTCCCCTCTAACCCCCCTAGATGGAAGTAGGCGAGAAAAATATCGGTCCGAAAGTCGCTGAATCGGGAATCGAACCCGAGTCTTTCGCTTGCCGGGCGACTGCTCTTACCACTGAGCTATTCAGACCCTTTCGATCCGATACTTCTCTCATTGCCTAAAAACACTAAGTGTAAAGATGCTTCTTTTTCACCCTACAGCGTAAATAAACATTAAATTTCTTTGATGTCGGCTCTCGAATATAAAATATGTGATATTAATATTCGGGTAATAAGAGCCTATCGCGGATGTAATTGCGTAATGATCAAAACTTAACTTGGAATAATCTCTTGGTTTGAGATTTAATTCCAACAAATTCCCCTCTAACCCCCCTAGATGGAAGTAGGCGAGAAAAATATCGGTCCGAAAGTCGCTGAATCGGGAATCGAACCCGAGTCTTTCGCTTGCCGGGCGACTGCTCTTACCACTGAGCTATTCAGACCCTTTCGATCCGATACTTCTCTCATTGCCTAAAAACACTAAGTGTAAAGATGCTTCTTTTTCACCCTACAGCGTAAATAAACATTAAATTTCTTTGATGTCGGCTCTCGAATATAAAATATGTGATATTAATATTCGGGTAATAAGAGCCTATCGCGGATGTAATTGCGTAATGATCAAAACTTAACTTGGAATAATCTCTTGGTTTGAGATTTAATTCCAACAAATTCCCCTCTAACCCCCCTAGATGGAAGTAGGCGAGAAAAATATCGGTCCGAAAGTCGCTGAATCGGGAATCGAACCCGAGTCTTTCGCTTGCCGGGCGACTGCTCTTACCACTGAGCTATTCAGACCCTTTCATTCGTTGGAATTAAATCTCAAACCAAGAGATTATTCCAAGTTAAGTTTTGATCATTACGCAATTACATCCGCGATAGGCTCTTATTACCCGAATATTAATATCACATATTTTATATTCGAGAGCCGACATCAAAGAAATTTAATGTTTATTTACGCTGTAGGGTGAAAAAGAAGCATCTTTACACTTAGTGTTTTTAGGCAATGAGAGAAGTATCGGATCGAAAGGGTCTGAATAGCTCAGTGGTAAGAGCAGTCGCCCGGCAAGCGAAAGACTCGGGTTCGATTCCCGATTCAGCGACTTTCGGACCGATATTTTTCTCGCCTACTTCCATCTAGGGGGGTTAGAGGGGAATTTGTTGGAATTAAATCTCAAACCAAGAGATTATTCCAAGTTAAGTTTTGATCATTACGCAATTACATCCGCGATAGGCTCTTATTACCCGAATATTAATATCACATATTTTATATTCGAGAGCCGACATCAAAGAAATTTAATGTTTATTTACGCTGTAGGGTGAAAAAGAAGCATCTTTACACTTAGTGTTTTTAGGCAATGAGAGAAGTATCGGATCGAAAGGGTCTGAATAGCTCAGTGGTAAGAGCAGTCGCCCGGCAAGCGAAAGACTCGGGTTCGATTCCCGATTCAGCGACTTTCGGACCGATATTTTTCTCGCCTACTTCCATCTAGGGGGGTTAGAGGGGAATTTGTTGGAATTAAATCTCAAACCAAGAGATTATTCCAAGTTAAGTTTTGATCATTACGCAATTACATCCGCGATAGGCTCTTATTACCCGAATATTAATATCACATATTTTATATTCGAGAGCCGACATCAAAGAAATTTAATGTTTATTTACGCTGTAGGGTGAAAAAGAAGCATCTTTACACTTAGTGTTTTTAGGCAATGAGAGAAGTATCGGATCGAAAGGGTCTGAATAGCTCAGTGGTAAGAGCAGTCGCCCGGCAAGCGAAAGACTCGGGTTCGATTCCCGATTCAGCGACTTTCGGACCGATATTTTTCTCGCCTACTTCCATCTAGGGGGGTTAGAGGGGAATTTGTTGGAATTAAATCTCAAACCAAGAGATTATTCCAAGTTAAGTTTTGATCATTACGCAATTACATCCGCGATAGGCTCTTATTACCCGAATATTAATATCACATATTTTATATTCGAGAGCCGACATCAAAGAAATTTAATGTTTATTTACGCTGTAGGGTGAAAAAGAAGCATCTTTACACTTAGTGTTTTTAGGCAATGAGAGAAGTATCGGATCGAAAGGGTCTGAATAGCTCAGTGGTAAGAGCAGTCGCCCGGCAAGCGAAAGACTCGGGTTCGATTCCCGATTCAGCGACTTTCGGACCGATATTTTTCTCGCCTACTTCCATCTAGGGGGGTTAGAGGGGAATTTGTTGGAATTAAATCTCAAACCAAGAGATTATTCCAAGTTAAGTTTTGATCATTACGCAATTACATCCGCGATAGGCTCTTATTACCCGAATATTAATATCACATATTTTATATTCGAGAGCCGACATCAAAGAAATTTAATGTTTATTTACGCTGTAGGGTGAAAAAGAAGCATCTTTACACTTAGTGTTTTTAGGCAATGAGAGAAGTATCGGATCGAAAGGGTCTGAATAGCTCAGTGGTAAGAGCAGTCGCCCGGCAAGCGAAAGACTCGGGTTCGATTCCCGATTCAGCGACTTTCGGACCGATATTTTTCTCGCCTACTTCCATCTAGGGGGGTTAGAGGGGAATTTGTTGGAATTAAATCTCAAACCAAGAGATTATTCCAAGTTAAGTTTTGATCATTACGCAATTACATCCGCGATAGGCTCTTATTACCCGAATATTAATATCACATATTTTATATTCGAGAGCCGACATCAAAGAAATTTAATGTTTATTTACGCTGTAGGGTGAAAAAGAAGCATCTTTACACTTAGTGTTTTTAGGCAATGAGAGAAGTATCGGATCGAAAGGGTCTGAATAGCTCAGTGGTAAGAGCAGTCGCCCGGCAAGCGAAAGACTCGGGTTCGATTCCCGATTCAGCGACTTTCGGACCGATATTTTTCTCGCCTACTTCCATCTAGGGGGGTTAGAGGGGAATTTGTTGGAATTAAATCTCAAACCAAGAGATTATTCCAAGTTAAGTTTTGATCATTACGCAATTACATCCGCGATAGGCTCTTATTACCCGAATATTAATATCACATATTTTATATTCGAGAGCCGACATCAAAGAAATTTAATGTTTATTTACGCTGTAGGGTGAAAAAGAAGCATCTTTACACTTAGTGTTTTTAGGCAATGAGAGAAGTATCGGATCGAAAGGGTCTGAATAGCTCAGTGGTAAGAGCAGTCGCCCGGCAAGCGAAAGACTCGGGTTCGATTCCCGATTCAGCGACTTTCGGACCGATATTTTTCTCGCCTACTTCCATCTAGGGGGGTTAGAGGGGAATTTGTTGGAATTAAATCTCAAACCAAGAGATTATTCCAAGTTAAGTTTTGATCATTACGCAATTACATCCGCGATAGGCTCTTATTACCCGAATATTAATATCACATATTTTATATTCGAGAGCCGACATCAAAGAAATTTAATGTATATTATTTATGTTATGATAAACATAAACATAGCGCATATTATTATTTTTATTTACAGTCTATTTTGTTTAAAACTTTTTTTTTAAGTTGATTAGAATTTTTAAAAAATATTGAAGGTACAACTAAATAGTATGTGTTGGAATTAGTTTTAAAGCAAAGGATACAGTACACAAGTAACTTGCACACAAATTAGGATAATACAAAAGAATATATTATATTATATCTTTATACAACGTGTATCTGATATCCTATTCGAACGAACGAACAAAAGAATATGAGCGGGAGCGCGGGCGCGTGACAAAGAAAGACTTATAAATGTCGCCAACAGCATGTTACTATGTTTTATTTCAACAGTATGTCTTATCAGTTTTATTTTAAGGAGATAGTATAAAAAATGTTGCATTGTTTAAAATATGTGATCTATTGCTGTGATTATATTTTATTTTATAATTTGGATAAGTCAAATAGAGTATCAAGTTACTTTCCGTTTATTTAATAATTTAAACAATGTAATATAATGTACCTTCATATTTCTAAAAGAATAATAATATATTGTTTCTCTAAAGACTTTTTAAGAATAGAATATATTTAAGTATTCAATACGTTTATGTATTAATCATATAAAGAATGGAATGTTTTGTTTTTGTTTGTTAATGTTTGCATTTATATAAAGCAGTATAATTAATGAGTTGATATTAATATAAAATTTAATAATATGTATGAATAAAAATACATATAATAAAATGATTATGTAAAATACCACTGTACAATATTTCTTCTTATTGCTTCTGCATTATTGTTTATATTATTATCTGGTATTAGTAACTCATCTAGTTCTTCCAAAACTATTTCTTCTGGTGGAATGTTCCATTTTACAGCAATGTTGTGTAAAATACAACATGCATTTATTATACAAGCTGAAAAGAATAAACGTTACATTAACATTTTAATATACATATATTGTTATACTATTTTTGTTTTAATTCTTTCTTTTCCCACAATAAAAATTATATAATATTATTTGAAATACCTGCAAATTCTGGCCGATAATGTAATGCTCTTTCTTTTCTCAAGCATCGCCAGCGTCCTTTCAAAACTCCAATGCATCTTTTTACTGCAGACCGTGCTTGAACAAAATGTTTTGTATATTTAGCTTCCGGTGATCCTTCGGGTGCATTCATAATTGGTTTTAATAGAAATGGCAGAAGTGGATAAGCTGAATCTCCTACAAAGCATGTTAAGACATATACTATATATTATATATCAGGATTAAATTAATTTAAAAATAAGAATTACTTTATTAATCATAATCTATATCAGTACTGGAATTTACTTGCAACTTTCGGCCGGATTTCTTAGCTTACGCCTACTGTTCCCCTCTTACCGCTCGCGCCGCTCGTAACTAAGAAGCGCTCAGGAACGTGTGCGTCACAAATATAATATGGCAATCTATCTATCTAAGTTCTCTTTATTGTAATTACGTTTCAAAACACAAATATTTTAAATTGTTACAGAACATATACGTAATTAATAATAGAATACTTATTTTTATTATTAATAAATAATAAAGGGAACTTAGATAGATTGCTACATAACATTTGTGACGCGTACGTTCCTGAGCGCTCCTTAGTTACGAGCGTCCGGTGGCGCAATCGCTAAGGCGCGAGTGGTAAGAGGGGCACAGTAGGCGTAAGCTAAGAAATCTGGCTGAAAGTTGCAAGTAAATCCCAGCACTGATCTATATAATAGGAAATGCAGGAATAATATCAAATAATAAATAATATCTACCTATAAGCCAGGAACCTCTTTCACCTGCTTCCTGTTGCCTTTGTAAATATTGAAAAAGATTCGAAGAGCGAAAAGCTCTAGATTCGTGTGTCTTTCCTCCATGCAGTGCGTTTACTGCCAGTACTTCACCATTATATGAAGAAATCTGACAAATATATTATTAATATAATATATGTATATGTACACACACTTATTATAAATTATAATATTTGAACATAAACTTAAATTTAAAGGCCATAAGAGCTAAACGCGGATGATAGTGCGTAAGTTCAACGAGAAAATAAGTTTTTCGTTGAAACTTATTTGTGTGCACAGGGCACAAATTTTCTTGGTACGATACCAAGCAAATTTGTGCCCTGTGCACACAAATAAGTTTCAACGAAAAACTTATTTTCTCGTTGAACTTACGCACTATCATCCGCGTTTAGCTCTTATGGCCTTTAAATTTAAGTTTATGTTTTCATACACAGAGCCTAATTTCTTATAGTTATTTAAAATTCACGCCGGCGGAAGATGGCGTTATTCTTCAATTTAATATATAATTGTAGGCGACCGAGAAGTATCGAGTTGAGGGGTCTGAATAGCTCAGTGGTAAGAGCAGTCGCCCGGCAAGCAAAAGACTCGGGTTCGATTCCCGATTCAGCGACTTTCGGCCCGATATTTTTCTCGCCTACAACATTACAGGGGGAAAAGAGGGATAATAATTAAATAAATTCTCGAATTGAGAATTATTTAAATTTGCTTGGTATCGTACCAAGAAAATTTGTGCCCTGTGCACACAAATAAGTTTCAACGAAAAACTTATTTTCTCGTTGAACTTACGCACTATCATCCGCGTTTAGCTCTTATGGCCTTTAAATTTAAGTTTATGTTTTAATACACAGAGCCTAATTTCTTATAGTTATTTATAATATTTGTTTTATAATTACAATCATCACATTTAATGAATGGTATAATTTTCTATTAATAAATAAATGTTCTCTTTCACTTTCTGGTGGAAAAATAGCTATGTGAGTCCCATCAATAGCGCCAATTACGCCAGGAAATCCAGTTTTTTCAAAAAATCTATTGTTAAATTTAAAATAGATTATAGTAATATATATATATTTTTTATAGTTGTATATATATAATATATAGTAAATCTGATGAAAAACATAATATTTCAATTTCTTTGTTACGTTAAGATAATCTCATGTTTAAGAATAATGTTACATTGTTTAAAGAGAAATGAATATAATGGTATCTATTTTTTTTATATGCTAGTATACTTACTCTTTTTTTACTTGTTTTTTTCTATCCGATATTGGAAATTAAATCCATTGTCTCATTATTGTATTCAATGCATCTACTGTAGCATGAATTGAAACAGAAATTGATGTTTGGCTCATACAGGACAAAAAATCTTGTCCTACTTTTCGTTGATACGAACCGGATGCAAGAAAATGAAGCGTTGCAAATAACTGAAATTATTTTTAAAAAAGTAAAAAAAATTTTTTTTAAATAAAAAATAGAAATCCTGTATATATACTTACCTGTAAATGTGGAAGAATTGCAGTTATTCTTTTTGGAATTGGCATAACATTTATTAGTTCGTCTATTAGCTGTTAAACCGCTATTTTGGGTAACCTGCCGTACAAACATTGCATTATATATATATATATTTTTTAATTGTATATACGCGCAATTATAATATAAGATTATATAAATATGAATGTGAAAATATAATTTATAACAAACATTATATTTATATATTTACCTGTATAATTTTATAAATGTATTATTGGAAACGTCAAACAGGTTTTGCGTATCCCTCAATCTTCTTCATATCAAATTTAAATTTTTTATTTGAATTTTATTATTTTCGTTTTCATTTTCCTCCATGAAAAGCATGAGAATGTGACCCATTGCTGGGAATAATGCTTGAAGCCTTCAAATAAAACGTATTTTGATCGATTTCGACACACTTTTAATCATTTTTAATACAATTCGACACAAAATTTCTTGTTGAATAAACTCGCGCGAAATATTTCGTATTTTCACTATAGTGAAATTTACCCAATCAAGTACCAATGCTCACTTTTGTCATTTTCATTAGGTTTTGAGATATACAATCCCTGGTGTGGGATTCTGATCGAATTTGCTGCCAATCTGCTGCCAACCTGCTAACATTTTGCTTACTGGGTAACTATATATATATAATATACATCCGTATTTCAGATAATAAACTTTTATTATCCGCTTGCACCTATCCCATATATCCTCTAAATAATATTTTTAGATATTACTGATTGGTGCCGTTTAGATGCCTTTTTATTAACATTTCTTAAATGACTATAAGACATCTATTGGATGACGGCATTATATTTGTCTGTTTTATGTATGTCTTTAAAAAGATATCTTTCGAGTCTAACGATTCGATAACTTTACGTTGACTTATTGACAGCTGATAAAAGTTGACCATCCCATATAGGGTTTTACTAACAGTCCTATTCTGGCCCAAAACTGGTTGCCAAGTCACCAATATTGGCGCGATAATGGCGCCTATGACTGGCCCAGCAATGGGACTTCTCTGGAATGATAACTTCGATCCAGCAATAGGTAACAATGTACGGCCGAACATGGTAACGATGGGCCATTAATAGTCAATATATCTTGCCAATATTTAGCCATTAATGGCTAATCTATTATGCCAATACTTGGCTAATAATAGCGTTCTTACGATGCTCGACTTAGCCAAATTATTTGTTTCTTTTTATTGCTTTATCGCGTTAATACATTTTTACAAATATACATTTATCAAAATATATTTTACTAGAAATTTTTTCCCTTTTTATTAAGAATACCCAGGTACGGTTTTAGAAATGGGCCAGTGTTGGGCCAACATCGGCTGCCAACTTCCGACTGTCGGCCCAGCACTGGCTATAATGTCGTGCCGACGTCGGCATAATATCCAAATGATAAGATCCGCCCAATGTTACTTGCCAGTATCGGGCCGACATTGATTTCCGACATTCACCCGACATAAAAAAATTATATTCGTATATTTATTTAGAAATTTTATTACTTTTTTTAACTACGTTTGTTTTTTAAGATGCAGCCTATATGATGATTCCATCTGAAAATTAGCGTTTTTTGTAATGGATTAAATGTTTTCTCGTATTTGAAAAACACGCTTACCTTGGTGAGACTCGAACTCGGGACCTCTGGATCGTGAGCCAACTGCCTTACGTGGTAGACTACTTCTTCATTTAATTTAAGTGTTATATATTATCTACATATGTCATAATTAGCGAAAATATATAATTTTCCATAAATTATTTTAAGAACCAAATTTATCATTAAGAAACAAATTCAGTTTTAAGAAAGTAATAAAATTTCGAAATAAATATACGAATATAATTTTTTTTTTAATGTTAGGTCAATGTCGGACACCAGTTGTCGCGATATTGCCAACGTTGACCCGTGAGTTGGCATCGGGCAAGAGTCGGCTAACCTCGCTTGGGCCGACGTCACGCCGCGATCGGGTAGTGACAGTCAATTGCCATGGTATCGCCAACGTCGATCCGAGAGTTGGCATCGGGCAAGAGTCGGCTAACCTCGCTTGGGCCGATGTCGCGCCGCGATCGGATAGTGACAGTCGGTTGCCATGATATCGCCAACGTCGATCCGAAAGTCGGTATCGGGCAAAAGTCGGCTAACCTTGCTTGAGCCGACGTCGCGCCGCGATCGAATAATGACAGTCGGTTTGCCGTGATATCGCCAATGTCGGCCCGACGTTTAACGTTGGGCAAGAGTTAGCAAACCTTACCTGGGTACTTATATATAATTATTATATGTTAATGTATTTTTAATAATAATTCGAAGAATATCCAATAAACTATTTTATAAGTATATATTTATAATAATTTATTGCTGCAACAAAGCAATAAAAAAACGTTTACTTGGACTCGAGCGATTGCTGCAAAATTGCTGCGAAAAAAGAGATATGCTGTGCGACAACGAATTTAAAGCGGTTACAGACTGCGCAGAGAATTTCTTTCGTCGGCTATTTTATACCCGCCAAGTTTCTAGAATTTCCTGGCAAATTTGAAAATGCTAGGCATGGGCGAATACAGTAAGCCAAGTATTGGCCAATCATTGGTCACCGTATATCGGGCCAAGCATTGGCGTTGTAGCAAAGTGTAGCGTTTTCTTATGTAAATGGCACCCAATTATTCCCCAAGCATGGGCCAACATAGAATGCCAAGTATCGACTCATCGAATCATCGGTTACCATATATCGGGCCAAGCATTGGCCCTGTTGTCAAGTCTGGCTATTCCTATATGGGATATGCTGGCAATTTGGTAACTGTTATAAGTTTTCTTATAGTTGGCGTTCGGATACAAATAAGTTGTCATCTAAGCGGACATTAGTGACACTATTTGTGCTACAAAAAGACATCATTTAAAACCAACTAAAAAGTTATCCAGATCCTTTTTTAGTTGTCCTTTTAATGTCATTTTGATATCATTTTGCTACCTGGGAACTTAGGTCGGTATTCATAGGCCGATATTCATAGTCCGTTCTTATATTTAAGATCATCTTAAGTAAGGTTTGAAAATGTTATACGGCTATTTCATTGGCTGAACAGAATCTTAAGACGACCTAAGACCAGACTTAAGACAATCTTAAATATAAGATCGGACTATGAATTCCGGCCATAGTCCGTTCTTATATTTAAAATCATCTTAAGTACGGTTTGAAAATGTTATACGGCTATTTCATTGGCTGAACAGAATCTTAAGACGACCTAAAACCAGACTTAAGACAATCTTAATTATAAGAACGGACTATGAATACCGGCCTTAGAGTTGGTATACTTTATTCGTGTTATATAGGGTGTTTGCGGACATTTGCGACAAACTTAAAGGGATGATAGATCTCGATAAATGGAAAAATTTTTGTTAAGCAACCCGTGTCCGGCGATGCCTCCTTAAAGCGCCAGGCTGCGATGAATGCTGTTTGATTTCTATATGGTTAGATTAAAATTTTAAAAATCATACGTTTTTTAAATTATATTTTGTTTATTTTATTACAATAAATGTTCAAAATGGCGACCTACAACCTCAATACAAACATTGCATCTACATTGCATTGACTGACGCACCCTCTGAAAAATTCCAGGATTATTGCAAATTGTATCGCATGCATTCATAATCCTGTCAATGAGCTCATTTCTTATTAATAGGGTATTAACAGGGATTGTATACATTAAACTTTCGTAAACTGCGTAAATGTTCATCGCAGCCTGGCGCCTTAAGGAGGCATCGCCGGACACGGGTTGCTTAACAAAAATTGTTCCATTTATCGAGATCTATCACCCCTTTAAGTTTGTCGCAAATGTCCGGAAACCTGTATATTATTTATTACTTGAATAAATCTTGTGATTTCATTATGATTGACCATTCCTTTAATGCAAGCTGCAAGTAAAGTCCAACAGGTTATGGGCCAAGAGAAAAAGGAAATGGTCAATTAAAAGTAAAACTGATATGGAAATCGTAAGCAAAAAGTCGTTAAAAAGTACAACAGGAAGACGATAAAGGTGTAAAATGGTCAAGGTATCGATGGAGGAAATAAGCCAGGTAGAAAAGCTGAGTTAAGTAGAAAATTTTCAATTGCGGAAATTTGAAATCACTATTGTATTTAAAGCAAATGATTTATACGATGTAACAACTAAAGCACTGACAGTTGAACGAGATACAAATTGGCATAAAAAGGACGTAAATGCACAGAAAGTAATCGTGCTATCACTCGGTAAGAAACCATTAACTCATATATTAAATTGCGAAACGTCTTAAAGCATGTGGATGAAATTGTGCTCCATATATAAGAGAGATAGTGAGCAAAGAAAATCCACATTAATGCAGGAATTCTTTAGTTATATCATAGATAAAAGTTGCGATGTAGCCACGCACATCAGTAAATTAGTGAATATAGCGAGCTGTCTTAAAGCACTAAATACAGAAATTGCAGATTCTATGCTAATATCTAAAATTTTAATTACACTAATGGACTCTTACAAATCGTTTGTAACGGTATGGGAATCGACGGCTATGAGAGATCAGACGTTGGAGAATTTAACCGCAAGAATACTTTCGGAAAAGACTAGAAATTCTGAACAAGAAGAAAAAGAAAACGCTGCACAGTGGTAAATTTGATCTAAAAAACTGGCCAAAATTATTTCTGTACTTTTCTGCTTTCAAATGGTTGTAATTCATTAATTTATGAAGTAATATAGGAATTAAAGTAGTTTTTGGAGACAAAAGGCATATTTCTAGAGATAATACCTGAATAATAATAAAATATTTATATAAATTTTGAAATAAAGATGCGTAATTCTCCTAATGACATTTTTCGAGTGTAAAAACTGGTAATTTTATATTTAATTAAAGGATAGGCTATTTTCTTAAATAATAGAATTTTTGTGAGTATATAATCTTTTATTTACATATAAATTTTCATGTAAATTTAATTAGAATTGGAAGTTTTTAGGATTCTTCATCATAATTTTCTTCCGCTTCACTTACAAATGACTCTTCTTTAGTTTCACTTTCTCCTTCTATATTTGAAGTTTCAAAAGGCAGCAAAAGTCCTAAAGTCTCTTTTAAAAAAGACTTTGTGGTTTTTCTTGGGATAGGTCTTATGCCAGTCAAAAGAGGATCTGATGTTAAAAGAAGCCTGTTCAAGACATCAATATTGCATGACTCTCTGGAAAATTTTCTAGAGTTGGATAAACGATAAGATCGGAAGTGCTTGTTCCGTGCTTCAGCCGCTTCTTCGGAAAGTTGGCTAATAGGTAACAAGCAGTTTTCTATTACAGTTGCCCCATGAATTAGAATCTTGTGCATTGTTGGAGTCATTGGATGCCATGGATATTGTTCTACATATAGTTTTGCTGTGTCCATGGCATAAGTAGCAAACTTCTCGGTGTCAATTTTGTGTCCAGATGCCATTGTTTCTAATATAACTTTCAAACGGTAAATGAGCTGAACGTTTAGACCGGTAATTTTAGCGGCAAGCTCAGGGTCTGCAAAAAATCTTCTACTAGTGTTCCCATCATTTGTATTACCAAAGCCAGCCTTTGGAATGTCTACAATTAGGCCTAATATATTCTTGAAATCTTCTTGAATAGTGGCTTTTCTTCTTTTCACAGCATTTTTATCCTCTTCATTTCTGAGTTGCCATTTCTTAACTTCCAATTTGTAAGACAAGTGTAACAGGCTTTCGAAAAACTTTATACGAGCATGTAATATTGAGAGACCAAACTGGAATGTGCTTGGATCAGCTTCTTTTTCTCTGGTCAAATTGTTAAAGTCTTTTGATGTGGCTCCACAAATGTAGCATTTCATTGTGGATGTTGTATTTGTTGCGGCATTGCACACTTTGGTGTCTATCATTGTCAACGCCATACTATGCTTTATGATTTTAATTTTATCTCCCTCAATCCTGGTTTTCTTTAGATTGCTTATTTTGGATTTTATGTAACTTATCTCTTTTCTTGTTATGTCAGTACTTTCTTTAACAAATTTTATGCGAATGGGTCTACAATAGCGAGGAGAAGAGGGTGTCGGATTCTGCCATATAATTTTCTTGTTGTCAGTGCCACAAACTAATTGCAAGGGTACCAAAGAGCTTTGAAAAATATTGCTATCAGAGTCGTCCTGATTTTCAAATCTTTGTTTGAACTGTGCCTGATGTGATCCGTCACACCCCCATTTACAAATAATTTCCATTGTATTACATTCATTTTGGCTTAAGGTTTCAATTACTTCTTCCAAATATTGCAGCAACCGAGCAACAGTGTGATCTAACAGATCTTGCAGATTAATTTCAGCGCAAGTCGTTGTCACTCGATAGGATTTTTGTAAAGGGTAGGCTTCCTTTTTAGCTTTTAGTAGTATCGGATAGCAAGGAAAAAGTTTTTTATCACTGTTGCTTCTGATTGTTTCGTATTGTTTTCTGGATAAATCTGTTTCGACAAACATAGAAAGGGCTTGAAGAGGAGACAATTGCTTTCTTGTTTCTTTTAAACTTTCTACAAACGCTCTTCTATATCTTGTTGCTCTTTTCGGAGATGCAACGAAATCTTTTACAATTTTTGAAGCATCCGCTTTGCCAGAGGCTCTGAGCTTCATCTGTGTGGCGAATATAAGTTCTTCGGTTTCAGCTGATTTCCGCAGTTGTTCCGTCTTCCTTCTTTTGCTTCGCTCACTGGAGTCTTCAAAAGACTTAGTTGGCCGACCAGCTCCAGGTTTAAGATTAGCTGTGCCTTTGGGTATCTGAATAGTTTCTTCTAGCCATTTACCATATGTTTTTCTAAATCTCTCATCCTTTCTTTGAGCAGCTGATCATTTAACTTTAAATTGCGCTTTAAATTGCGAAAATCTTTGTTTGAAATTTCTCGCTTCATCTTCAGTATAGCTCTCTTGTCTCAACAACATATTTTCCACATATTCAAGTTTTTGGTTTATATCTAGGCCTTGTTGTTGCATCATGTCGTACAGTTGTCTCCGTACCATTACTTTGACTCCCGACGACCCTAGTCAATTGAAAGTTAAAAGAATAAAAAAATTCTTAAGTTGCAAAAAGTTTACGTTAACAGTACCAGATAGCAAAATGATGCAAACTTGGCGCAAAATTTTCAATTTGCCATAAATTTGCTCAAAATATTTAGGCAAAACGAAGCAAGACAAATGTTTGCTAAAAAATTGTTATTAAAATTGAAGGAAACTTTGCCGCAAAGGTTTACCGGAACGTGATTTTAGCACTCTTGATTATCTAAGTAGTCGTGGAAAAAACGATAAATAAAAATCGAAGGCGCAAAAAGGCGCAAATGATTCTTTTTTTGCTATGAAATAGAAATTCTACTCTTCAAGATGACGTAAAAAAAATAGCTTGGAAGCTTTTGGAAGGATAACTTAACCTTTTTGACATTTTGCAAAAAAGTACACAAATTATTACATATTTTCAAAGACGAGTAACTACTTATAGATTAGTCTTATTAATGTCAGAAATGCATAAAAATGAAGTACATACCTTGTTTTGAAGATTCCATAATTGAACACTTCACAAAAAATTTTCTACAATTGCAAACAGCGCTAACGAACAACACTAATAAATAGTTTGCACTAACAAAAGCTGAAAGTGATGCGACGATCGTCAACTTTCGGATGTTGATATCGTCGAACAGTTGCAGTTATAAAAATTATAATTGTATGTCATTTTAACTTTATGATTCAACTATTCTTAGAGACAAAAATTTTTCGAATTAATCCATTTTGGAAAAATCGATTTTTGGCCAGTTTTTTAGATCAAATTTACCACTGTGCGCTGTGGCGTTTAAAACTAATATTAGATATTAAGAAGAGATGTTTCAAATGTAACTCTATTGGACATCTAGCAAGATCTTGTAAAAGGACAACATTTCAAAGGCAAACGGATTTAAAAGAAAAGCAGATATTTTGTAAAATATGTAAGAAGTTAAATCATCTTGAAAAAGATTGCTATTTTCGTAATGACACTAAAAAAAAGGATCGACAAACTGATAAATCTAATAAGCAGACTGATAAGGTATCATTTCTCATGCACAAACAACAGGATATTTCCTGCATAATAGATTCTGGTATGACGTCACATATGATCAACAATATGAAATATTTGAAGAATCTAAAACAAATACAATCAAATGTTGGTGTAGCCAAAGCCAACGAGCCGATGGTATCTGAAAGTACTGGAATATTAGAATCGGAAAATTGTATCCTGAAGAATGTTACGTATCCAGTAAGCAAAGTGTTAGCAGGTTGGCAGGAGATTGGCAGCAAATTCGATCAGAATCCCACACCAGAACCGTAGCCATCTGTGTCCGCATTAAACTTTTGTTTTGGCGACAGAGCCTGTAAAACATAATCTGTCAACAAACTGTCGGCAGAAACTGAGCAAGATCTGCGCGATGCAGTTTGAGTGTTACTGCGAGCGTACGGTCTGCCGAAAATACATAAAATTGACTGCCCATTAAGAATCATAGTCTCATCCATTAATACTCCATTAGTTTGCAACTTTCCTCCATAATTGTTTACACGAAAATTTATCACATTTTAAGAGTCACATAGGGAATAGCTTTGAACTAGTTAACAAGCTTAATAATCTATATGTTGAAGATCATTTTAAATTAATTTCGCTTGATGTAGTTTCTTTATTCACAAATGTTCCAATAGATCTAATAATTGGAGGAATTGTCAAACAGTGGCATTTGTTACAAGACAAAATTAAAATTCTGTATTTCGAATTTTTGATTGGCTTGAGATTAGTTCTAAATTTAACTTTTTTCAAATTTAATGGGACGGTGTACAAACAAATTTTTGGCACGCCTATGGGGTCTCCTCTTTCCCCTATATGCGCAGATATTGTTTTATAAGACTTAGAAGAGAAAGCGATAGCATGCCTTCCTTTCCATCTTCCTTTTTCTTATAGATATGTAGATGATATTGCTTTAACCGCTCCTTCTTCCTTTTCGGAGCTCATACTTCACACTTTTAATTCATTCTATGAGAGATTACAATTCACCATTAAGATTTCTGACAACAATTGCCTTTTAGATGTTGAACCTTTTAAATGTGTCAATTATTATCAACAACAATTACATTGAATTTGACTAGTATAGGAAATCCACTTTCTCGGGACAGTTTTTAAATTTCTTTTCTTAACATCCATTATCACACAAAAAAGGTGTCATTATTGGACTCACGGATAAAGTGTTTAAGTTATCCCATCCCCGTTACCATGAAAAGAATTTTAATTTCATATTTGACACATTAGTTAAAAATGGTTATCCTGTGGATTTTATTTTCACTACTATTTCACATAGAATTAAATCTCTCATCCATAGTAATATCGTCAGTTCCTCTCCTCCTGCCTCTCTCCCTTCTTCCTCTCGTTCCTTTTTTGTTATCCGTTATATTAATAGTGTCTCTAAACAATTTAAAAATATCGCCGTCAATTTGAACAAATCTTTGGCGTTCGTTGTTAAAAATAAATTGAATCGATTTATTAAAACATATAAAGATCCTTTGCCGAAAGCGAATCATTCCAATGTAGTTTATAAAATTTGTTGCAAAAATTGCACAGCCTCGTATGTAGGGCAGACTAATAGACAACTCACTACTAGATTAAAAGAACACAAAACTAACATTAATAAGCCCTCCGAATCTCTCTCAACACGTGGTCTCTCAACACAGGTTAGAGACATGAATTTAAATGGGACGAGGTAAAAATTTTAGATGAAGAACCTTCTTATTTACGAAGAATCATTTCGGAAATGATTTACATTACAGGGTAAAAAAATGGTTTGAATATTCAGAATGACACTATTAATTTAGATAAATCCTATCTCCCCATCATCAAATCTTTTCCTATGGAATAATAATAGGGCTAAGTGTTTCTCTCGTTCCGTTCCTGTATTTCGGTTCCCTCCTTTCCCTCCCCCTTCCTTGGTATGCCAACGCTTCTTTTCTCGCGGCTCAGTCTGTTGCGCCATTTCACCGGCGATACATCACTCGCAATTCGGCGATTGAATTTCCGCGATATGTGCCTTCTCGTACTCGTGACGCCTTTTCTACACAATTCATTGCATTTCTTATTTGATGTATACTGCGCTTTATTAATTTATATCAATTGCATTAATGATATTTTTTTTGCTTGCATTGTTTGCTTGGTTTTTGTTTGTGGGAATCAGTGTTCCGATTAGGGATTCCCTCTACGCGCATGTGCGGCAATACGCTGTCAGTGAAGTACCTTATACTAATAAAAAAGGGCACCGTTACCCAGCTATATAAAAACGTTTGAAAAAATTATAGATAAAAATATGTATGTGTGTATAAAGACGTTATATATATATATATATATATATATATATATATATATAATTTAATTATTTTATACATATTAATTATTATAAAGGATAAAAGGAAAGAGGAAAAGGTTATATATTCTTTAAATAAAACACTATTTACAAAATAAAACAAAAATATTTTATTTGGCAGACATCTCAAAGAATACCAACATTTGTTGCAAGGGTAAGGAAAACTGCCAAAAACCTTACCAGTATTCATATAACAACAAAAAATTTCTTAATTAATAAATAATACTGACAATAATAAAATATAAATATAAAATTAAAATCTGAAATTAAAACTAAAAATTGCACAAATATTAGGTACTGAAACACAAATATATCACAGTTAAAATAAACATTTCATCATATTGCTAATAATAAAAAATAAAATAAAACCTGAATCTAATATCTAACGTAAGTCTAATAAAAAAAAATTGCACAAATAGCAGGTACTAAAACACAAATAATATCACAGTTAAAATATTACAGTTAAAATAAACATGTTATCATATTGTTAATAATAAAAAATAAAATAAAATCTGAATCTAATATCTAACGTAAGTCTAATACAACAAAATAAAATAAAATCTGAAAACATAACAGCATGAGAGTCATTATGGTTAGATGTATAAAATTAATTATATGAAAAAAATTATATAAAAAACATAATATAAAAATAAAGGTATATTAAGAACCATCACATGAATTGCCTGGTTTTGCATATAAATTTTGCGGATTGTGTAGTTTTAAATGTTCGGAATCTACATCAAAATTAGTACAATTAATGCCTTTAGCTTGAAAACTTGATCTTATTGTACATATCGCGGAAACAGTCTTGTTTGATAATCGATTTCTTTTTTTATTTTTAACATCATTAACAATAGAAAAAATTCGTTCGGCTTCTGCATTTGAGGGTGGAAAAGAAAGGACTGTTTCGACTAATGACTCTAAATTTGGAAACATTTTCTCGTCGTTAAAATTTTTAAATTCTAATATTTTTTTCCACATTAAATCTATTTCAAAAGACTCTAATTCTTTTTTTTCTTCATTATTAAAAACGGATGGTAAAATTGTCCACTCGAAAGCTAATTGTGTCACATCAATGTGCCCTATACGCGTTGCTATTAAAGTTAAGTTTTTAAATTGGATTCTACTTTCATCGTAAAGCGCAATTTTCGGCTGTAAAAACATTAATTGTTGAAAAACAATATCATTGTATGGCAAACGTTTTAACATTTCGCGAATGGCAGTTATATAAAACTGTAAACAAGTTAATTTAATTTCTTGCGCGCATTCTGAAGGTAATGTTTGTAAAAAACTTTCACATTCGGGTCCAACATTAATATCATTAATATTTCGAAAATTATTTTCATCTTCTACATTAAAATCAACAATATTTTCTAAAACTTTTGGGATAACAACATTTGACGCTATTTCGCGAATTAATCGATGGCTGTTTTCGAACAAAGTATGGATCAACACTTTACGCGATTGAAAAAGAGCATTAAAGTTATTTAAAAAATTTAACGAATATTTTAAAAATAATAAATACGCTTTAATAAAATGGTCGTTCAATTGACTTAAAATTATTTCCGCAGATTTTAATTTATCTTCTACCACAGCCAAAATAAAATAATTTTTTAAAACATCCCAATTATTTAATAATCTAACAATACATTTATGTAATACTAACCACCGAGTATTCGACAATTTTAAAATTTTATTTCTTTCCACGTTGAAATAATCCTGAAATTCACCTAAAATTGCGCATCTCTTTGCACTACCTGAGATATAATTAGCAATTCCTCGAAGCAAATTTTCACAAGATTCGGGAAGTTTTTCACAAGCTCTACTTGCTATAAGCGCGGATGAATGGCAAATACAATTTAATACAACAAGACTCGGAATTTCTAATTTTAAACGCGACATAAAAGAATTGTTGCATCCAATCATTACAGAGGCATTATCACTTGCCATTCCAACAATATTTTGTAAAGGAATTTTATTTTTATCAAGCATACTTTTAAAAATTTCAAAAATTTTGTTCGCGGAACAATCTGTTGCATCTAATGCTAATAGATCTAATAATTGCGTTGTTACTCTTTTTGTTAAAGGTGAAACATATTGTACAAGAACACACATAACTTTAATTTCGGAAATATCGGTACTTTCGTCTATTAAAATGGAAAATTTTGAATTTTGAATATATTTAATAAGTTCTTGCACTTCGCGTTTTGCAATTACTTTGGTAACAATGTTTGTACATTTATCTCGAGCTAGTGAAAGATCTGACACAACTTCAGGCTCTGCACAGATATCTTTCAACAGTGGAATTAAATGATCCGCGGAATAAAAAGAAATATTATGTTCAGCAAAATATGCTGCTAATTTTATCTCTGCGCGTTTCACTTTTTCCGTATGTGACAAAACGACTCTATTATTACTGTCTAAAACATTGACATTTAAATTTTCTTTATTTATATTTAATTGTTCTAAATGTGAGACCGATTGTGAATGACGAATTAAATTTGCTTTAAAACATGTGATGGTTTTATTGCATGCAAGACATAAAGCTAAATCTTCCGTAGGATGGCGAGCTAACCATCCTTTAAAAATATTTTCATCTAACCATGATGATTGGAAATGTCTAACTCTCGATTTTTTAGCTCCTTTTCGTATAAAATCGTCCATCTTACATTTATAATAATAAATACTTACCTTATATGATCCTATTTATCTTCTTATCGATCCTCCTATTGATCTTTCTTGTCCTGCTCCTGTCATGGCGATAGCGTCCCGCCAAAACTGTACACGTTATCACACATATGCTTATATTGCTTATTACGTTACTGTAGTCAACTGTGACGTCACGATTGCTCATGCGCAGAACCGCACATGCGCGCGCACGGAATCCCTAATCGGAACACTGGTGGGAATGTGTGTTGCTCTGTCCTTTTTTATTTTTCAGATCTCGGCTTTTCTTACTTTGGGACACATTAACATTTTTAATAAATAAAAAGTACATTCATTTGCATTTTTGATGACAACGCTGCCTATTCGAACTTTCTTTGCTTGGCTTTTTCCAACAGACTACAACGATCTCTTTTCTTCAACTTTTTTCTGTACGGCTCCGATCTGTGTTTAGGAGCACAGGTAAGCAGCATGCGGTCCCTCAAGCATTACCATTGCGTGATATAATTTGCATTTGCGAAGCGTTATTTATTTTGTACATTTATTTGACTCTAATATCAATTTTTAACTTCATGCGATAGCGAATTCGACGATTCTATATTTGACATTATGCTGAATTATGTTTTTGATAATTATGCACTTTACGGACGACCTCACCGATTTCAATGATCTTGACATATGTTGTCAAGCTCACTCTCCTAAGTAAGTATCAAAAGGTTTTAACTATCGCTCCCTATTTATTAAAAAGTTATTAACGAAAAAAGTTTAATGAATATAATATGATTTTGCCACAGCATGTTTAATAAGGTGTTTAATAAGGTTTAATAATATTTGATGGAATGTGTTTAATATATAGCGAATATAATATATATATATGTTTAATATATAGCGAAGGTCATCATTAAATGTAGAGTAAACTTTGTTTTGTGTTGCAAAGTACATGCTTAGAGACAATGGGTTCAGCCCCCCCTTCGGAAGATATAACTTAACCCAAACCTATTTCTGATTTAAAACTAAAATTTGATTTGAGATTAACCTTGCTCCGCATGAAAAGTTGCAAACCCATGTGAACTTCGTTTTATCTTGCAAAGTACATGCTTGGAGACAGTAGGTTCCGCCCCCCCTACGGGGGGGCTCCACTTTCGAAAGATATAACCTAACCCAAACCTATTTCTGATTTAAAATTAAAATTTGGTTTAAATCAGAATAGGTTAGGTTATATCTTTCGGAAGTGGAGCCCACCCGTAGGGCGGAACACACTGTATCCACGCATGTACATTTCACCTTGACTCTTAAAACGTACATAATGTTTAAAAATTGCACATAATTCGTAAAACTTTTTTCATTAATAACTTTTTAATAAATAGTGAGCGACACTTAAAACCTTTTGATACTTACTCAGGAGAGTGAGCTTGACAACATATGTCAAGATCATTGAAATCGATGAGGTCGTCCGTAAAGTGCAAAATTACAATGTTTTTTTTGTATATTTTTGAACTGTGTTTTCTACGATTAGCATTGAAAAGGATCCAGAGAGGATCGAAACGTTTGCGTTTTTTCTGTATTGAATTAACGTCAGAATGCCAGCAGAAACCAAGCAGAATCTGCGCATACAACCTGATGGCAAATTGACAGCAGAAACTGAACAAGATTTGCGCTTACTTTTATTAATGTTATATAAATGCAACAAAATTGATTATAGGTGCTAAATAAGAATATTATCGGCAAGTTAATTACAATTTTCTTCTAATATGACATATATGTCATATGTTATATCGTAATATATGTTAATGTAATATATGTTATATCGTAGTTATATCTCATATAGTGAAGGATTAATTTAGTTTAATTAAATTAATAATAAAGTAAATGATAAAAGTAAATGTAACTTATAAAACTTGAGATTTAATTTATTTAGAATTAAATTCTTGCTTTATGCCTCAAATAGGCAGTATATGAATAATTTCCCATTTATCATATTGATTCCAATCAGTTTAATATTCTGAATCTCATCTGCTTGTATCAGATATCAGAAATTAAAGTGATAGAAGTTAAAATGATAATTATTATATTTTTTATCTTTTACTAATAATTGCGACTTTATATACAATATTTCTGACAGAAATTAGATTACGAGAAGTATAGCTCACATAGCGAAGGTAAGTGAAGGAACTATCGAATCATGCAAACCCTGTTCCGTTTCAGCTGTCAATCTGCTATCAGAGATTGTGTGCGCAGATCCTGCTCGATTTTTGTTATCAATTTGCTATCAAATTGCGCCGCACAAATCCTGTTAAATTTCTGCCATCAATCTGCCGTCAATTATATCTGCAAGCCGTCAGTTATATCTTTACTCAATTTCTGCCGACAATTTGACATCAAATTTCATTGCGCAGATTCTGCCCGGTTTTTGCCGACAATCTGTTGTCAAATTGCACTGCACAGATCTTGTTCAATTTCTGCCATCAATCTGCCGTTAATTACATCAACAAGTTCTGCTCGGTTTCTATTAACAATCTTTTGTCCAGTTATGTGAACAAATTTTATTGTATTTCTGCTGACATGCTGGCAACATGATCGAATATGTCAATTCCTTTATACAAACTGTAATCTTTCTGCCTTTAAAATTTGTAATGGGTATTTGACGAAAATCTGTTCTAACAGATTTGGCTATCTGGGTATATACCTGATTTGAATACGAATTTGATATCGGCTAGCCATAACAGAGAATGGAGGAAAAGTGATTTTTACGAAAGATAAAATTAGGAAGAACAAGGAAGAGGTATTGTGTGGAAAGAAGAAAAAAAACGGACTGTACGAAGTAAAGCTTAGTCCAGAAGTGACAGAAACATCGTACGCTGTACAGAATTTAGATCTAGTGGAAAAGTGACATAAGAAACTAAGACGCTTAAGCATCGATGGAATGACAACTTTAAAAAGAATGTCAAAAGATCTGGATTTTACTTCAGAAGATTTGAAGAATATAGAAGTATGTGAAACTTGTATGAAAGTCAAACAGACGAGAACACTATTTAAAGGAAGCGAAATAAAAACGAAACGAGTTTTAGAATTAGTATATTCTGATGTATGCGGTCCAGTGGAAATTCCAACTTAAGACAACAAAAGGTATATATTAACTATGCTAGATAATTTTACGCATTTTACAGTTATTTTTATTGAAGAATAAATACGATGTTACTGTGTGTGATACGATTAAAGAATATATAAAATTTGCTGAAGCTCAATGGAATTTAAAATTAGCTAAACTAACAAGGGGAGGGCGCGACCTTCGGAACACCGATTTGAAAAAAATTTTAACTGTGTATAGTACTCAACTAAAGAAATATTTGAGGAATGCGAGAGAACGCAACGCTCAGTCGTTTTTGAAAAGAACGAACTTAAAAATATGCCGTATTTTGTATACCGGTGAATTAGACCGATTATCGAGTAAGCGGCGTAGCTCGGGCGCTAAAGCCCGAGACTACTACCCTGCTGATCACAGGTTCGATCCCGGCTTGTGGTAGTTTCTTTTTTCATTTTTTCTTAACGCGAAACCTGCAATATTTTTATAAAATAAAGTTAATTTAATAAATAATTTTATTTTTTTGTTTTTATTTTGCATTACGAAAGGCAATTTAATTTATTTGCGATACGTCGTTAATTTATAATCAATTTCATAAAACTTTGCAATTTTATATATTCTATTCGATATTAACAAAAAAAATAAATTAAATAATTACGCCACTATTTAAATATAATTATAATTTAATGTAAAATTGCGAAAAATATTTTTCGTATTAAATTATAATTATTTAATAAGTGGCGTAATTATTTAATTTATTTTTTGGTTTATATCGAACAGAATATATAAAATTGTAAGGTTTTATGAAATTGAATATAAATTAACGACTTGTCGTAAATAAATTAAATTGCCTTTCGTAATGCAAAATAAAAACAAAAAAAAATTATTTACTAAATTAACTTTATTTTATAAAAATATTGCAGGTTTCGCGTTAAAAAAATATGAAAAAAGAAACTACCACAGGCCGGGATCGAACCTGTGACCAGCAGCGTAGTAGTTTCGGGCTTCAACGCCCGGGCTACACTGCTTACTCAATGATCGGTCTAAATTCACCGGTATACAAGATACGGCATATTTTTAAGTTGGTTTTTTTCAAAAACAGCTAAGCGTTGCGTCCTCTCGCTTTCCTCAAATACTTCTTTAGTCGAGTACTATACACAGTTAAAATTTTTTTCAAATCGGTGTTCTGAAGGTCGCGCCCTTCCCTTGTCAGTATATTACATCTGTAACGTATATTTACAGTATGAGTATAGAATATTCGAATGACATCATGTGCTGTGTGGGTTTTTAACACCAAATGTATAGAATATGTTAACAGCTTCACATTTAATCTTAAAGATATAAATGATTTATATAATAATCTTCTCACATTAATATATAATGCTTTGGAGACAGCTGGAGCAAAAAAATATCCCTCTGTCAAAATTAGAAATAATCCTCCCACTCCTTGGTGGGACGAAGAATGTAAAAACATAATTTTAAAAAAATTAAGCTTTTAAAAAGTATAAAAACTCACCTTCGCTAGAAAATCTAAACAAATACCAAAAGACTGTCCACTCAACAAAAAAATTCTTTAACAAAAAGAAAAGGTCCGCATTTAGAGAATTTTGTAACTCCCTCAACATTGATACCCCTTTGTACAGGGTATGGTGATATGTGTTAGAATTTAAGTTTTTGCGCGTCTAGCAACCTTACGAAATGTCCGACTCACGAGTCTGACGCATGCGCGTGGCACGAGTAGTAAGGGAAAGGCATCCCCACTCATGTACGTTACTCGAGCGGTACTGCATTATTAAACGTTTTCTAAACGAAGCTACACGTGTTTTATTCAACCCTTTTCATCGCTTACTCCTTCTAATAGTTTATCCCTAACAGATTAACTCGTAAAAACGAACAGGTTATGGGCCCAGTCATCCTACTTGCGTAAAAAATCTGTCTAGGAGGGGAGTAGGGTGTGAAAAGAAAGTGCGCGAGAAAAGTTCCGTTTCTTTCTTTGAGACAAACCGACGACATTGTTAGTCGTTCGAAGTTATCGGTACCGGGTACGCGAGTAAGTGAAAGTATCGAAAAGAAAAATGGCTGAAGAACTGTCTACGCGTAACGTCACGAAATTCGACGGATCGAATTTTCAGGCGTGAAAGTTTCAGATAAACATGCTTTTCATGGCGCACGGGATACACGATATAGTATCGGGCGCAAGAGTTATGTCGGTGGACACAGCGTCAGCCGATGCGAAAAAGTGGGCCAAAGAGAACGCAAAAGCTATGTATGTTATCTCGTCGGCAATGGAAAGCGCGCAGTTACAGTGCTTGCTCACCTGCACCACAGCTAAAGAAATGTGAGATAAATTAAGCAGCATACATGAACGGAAGTCAGCGTCGAACAAACTCCTACTCATGCAAAAGTTTCATGAGTACAGGATGGGCCTGAACAACTCAGTCGTCCAACACGTGGCACACGTGCAAAATATGGCGACACAGCTAAGAGATGTTGGCGAAAATATATCGGAAGTGGCCATAATGGTGAAAATTTTAGGTAGCCTGCCGTCACGATACAACGCACAGCAAACAGCGTGGGACAGCGTCTTTGAAGAAAACCATACGCTTTGGAATTTACAAGAGCGACTCATTAAGGAAGAAAATCGACAAAAGAGAGATGAAGACGCTACGAGCGCTCTAGCTGCGATGAGTGTTGGCGCAAATAAAAAACAAGTGACCTCGAGTGTAAAAAAACCTAGTGAAAAATTTCGAGGAAGAGACAAAGCCGAAGTGAAGTGTTTTGTTTGTAAGAGAAAAGGTCATTATGCGCGAGAGTGCCGCAAGAAAAAACGTCCGAAAAACGGAGGAAAAGGCGACGAGAATATGCGAGACTGCGCATTCGTAGCAACCTCCAGTCTTTTTTTTTATTAGAGAAAAAAAGAAGGCTATGGCAGCGCCATCCAGCCGGTACATCATGTCATATGTAGTGTAGTCGATAACCTAGGAAATTACTTAATAATCAATTACATCAAAGTTAGGTATAAAAATTATCACTCAGAACCATAATTATAATATAAACTTATTTAATAAGCTAAATCTTAGTCTATCTAATTACATAGAGACTTGTATCAAAATACATATATACTATACGTGAAAGAAACTAAAATAGTCAAGATAAATTTAAGTAGTTAGATTAATAATTATAATGGGCTTAAAACTATGGAAGACAAATATACGCAAGTCAATATTAAGTGTAAATAAAATGAAATGAAATGGGATTTACAGAATTAAAAATATTAAAATTAGAGTGTTTTTACTCAAGTAAAACAGATACGCTATATGCTATATGAAACTTATACAAAACGCAGCTTATAAATATGTATATATATATTTATATCTATATACACAGCCTAACTTAATTACACATTTACACACACACATATATATATATATGCACTAATCTACATAAATAAACATACACACCCACAGACATGCATATCCATCTAGAAATCTTGCATCATATCGCTGTATTGAGTAGTGGAAATTGGAGCAAAGGCCCGAAAAATGATCAGGAATATATAATAGACACAGTTAGACATATCCAAAAAATATGGATAAAAGGGGCAGAGCAGAGCCAGAATTTATCATATACGAAACGGAATAGAGCAGATAAATTTTTCTAGAGCTGATAAAAATTGACTATTGTCGGCTTGTAGTAAGAGTATTAAATTAGATACATTCATAGAATTTAAAATAATAGTGTTTTGGGAAAGTATTTCTCTTTCCCTAATGATCATTGGACATTCTAAAAATACATGTTCAGTGGATTGTTCAGCAGTTCCGCAAGGACAGCTGGGCGAGTCAATTATGTTGTGGCGCCATAGGCTCTTCGCTAAGGATGTATGTCTAGATCTCATTCTATTAATGGAGACAGTAGCTTTCCGGTTTAGTTTTAGACCGTTAAACCATTGCTTTCTTTTTGGTTTAAAAAAGTTTTGGAAATAATAAATTCCTTTATGAGCGCCTTCCAGTTGGGCCCATGTCCATAATTTGTTATATTGATCTTTTTTCCATAAAGTTTTTGCGTCACTAATAGGTAGGGGTAACTGTACGTCAACACCAGAGATAGCCGCTTCCTTCGCCAACTTATCAACCACGGTCGTGTATACAGGTCTTGCAACTCTAGTGGTGGGGGGTGACTCACATCTTGAAGCCGTTTTCAGTTCATCGCTTAACCGTAAGAGTCGCCGTAATCGGGTGTCCACCCACGGGTGCGAGAGAGATAGAAAATGATTTTTCTCTGTTACAGCGCACTGTAATCTAATCTCAGTTTATTATATAACTGTATTAATGAAGTTATAAGAACTGTAAAATTAAGTAGACTAATGATAAAAATGCAATGGAATTAAAAATACACCAATGACTAATAAATCATCAAACATTAAGCATATTTTATATTCAAATGGGAGTGTATTTCCGTAAATACTGCATAATTATGGCAAAAAGTGGCTAAATATTATCTTTTTTTACAAAACATTGATAATTTCAGAGAAAAGTGCGTTTGTAATATGCAACGATATCTCTTGTGCTCGTGCGAAGCACCAGGGTGTGATAGATACTCTTAAGTGTTATAGAAAAAGATATAGGAAAAAAATAATAACGCAATATCGTAAAATATATTATTTTAATAGGTTTTTAATTTTGACTGTTTCTTTTTTTTAACAAACTGTACTGGCAACAGTAAGTTTTGTTGATGAGCACGTTGCCTCATTGAGATTCCCACCCGATCGCTGCGACATATGGTGGCAAAATCAAACACTAAAAACTCCTTCAAATTGTGAGTCACCCACTGTACCTAAAAAGAGCCTGAGTTGCAAGACCTGTATACACGACCGTGTTATCAACTAATTCGTTACACTCAATCCCCACGTGTGCAGATATCCAGAAAAGCTTAATTTCCTTGTTAATAGAATAAAGTTTATAAATAGATTGAATAATTTCCCAAATTAAATGGTTTCTTTTTTTAAAATTCTTGTTAGAAGAAATAGCTTCTAACACACTTTTTGAATCGGAGAAAATGAAAATCAGGTTAACTATGTCAGACTCACATCTTCGAAGGGCAGTGAGAATGGCCATGGCCTCACAAGTGAATATAGACGCTCTGTCCGAAGTTCTTTTTTTGAGGCTCAGGTTGTTATTTCTGTCATAAACAGCAAATCCCGAAAACGGTAAATTTTCAATTTTGGATCCATCCGTAAAATAATGGTTTTGATTTGAAAGCAATGGGAATAATGAGTTAAAAACCTCCGGTCTGTCATTATTATTTATTGGCAAAAAAGAAAAGGAGTTTAGCCATCAGGTACATGCCTATTAGGCTAATATGTTCACAAAACAAGTAATACAGTTTTCTCTTAAGTTTACTTTACAACGCAGGAGTATATACGGTACTCCCTAAGGTCTTATTCACATTTTGCACGAGTATGCCTATCTATGTCTATTAAATGTTCACAGCCCATATCGTCGAAGTCTTTGGTTAGAACAGATGAGCTAAAACTAAGAAATCTTTAACTTTGTTATAATAAGCCTTAGATTAAATTAAATTAAATTAAATTAAGTTAAATTAACATTAAAATTAAATTAAACTAAACTAAACTGAACTACACTACACTTAAATTCAAACAAAACTAAACTTAGATTGAATCAAACCGGATTAAATCGACGTTAAGACTACGACTCCAAATGAGACTTGCACTTGTACAGAAGACACTAACTATTACATTTTACAAAAAAAAAAAAAAAAAAAAAAAAAAACCGAACACTAACTAATACAGTAAAACGATTTGATCGCTAGAAAGTAAAATAGATATCTAAAATATAACATAGCTACATTTATTACATCCGTCATATTTAATCCTTTAGCACATTCTTTTATCCCTAGGCTAAATAAAATTGAAATTATAAAGCAAATACACATGAGCGCAAACTAACGATAACCTAGATTGGTATAAACACAGGTCTTAGCATCATTTTATATATCCTTATTAATAGAACATAAAAATTTTTCCATAACGTATACTATATCTTCTCTTAAAGTCGCCAAAAGATACTCGACAGGGTGAGGAAGGAGGCCCCTCTTGTCAATCAAGGCTTTCTGGAACACCTTGCGTTGTTCCTCGTATCCTATACACCCCCAGAAAACATGATTGGGAGTTTCTTCTACATCACATCTCACACACATGGGAGAATCCACTATTTGAAAACGAAACAGGCTCGCTCTCAGCGACGTATGCCCAGAGCGAAGTCTATTTATCGTGGTTACCGTCCTTCTACTAATGTTAAATTTATTAAACCAAGTGTACCTTGATTCATTTAAGAAGTTATTACAATACCACGCCCCTCGTCTTGTCGCCTCCTCTTTAACCCATTTAAACATATCCTCATACATATTCAGCTTCCAAACATTACTCACCTCCGAAGTTGGAATGCCATATTGAATATCTCTGCCCGTACGTATCGCTTCTCTCGCTAATCTATCCGCCGATTCATTACCCTGGATCCCTACATGGCTGGGTATCCATATCAGTTTCACATCCATCCTCCGCTCCTCTTTCAGTCGATATATTGCCTCCTTAATCCTTAGAATCAGATAAGAGCTTTTACGGTAATCATAAGGAGCTCCTACGGCACTTAACACCGATTGTGAATCCGAAAAAATCACTAATTTTTCCCATCCTTGGTTTCTTCCAAAGTCAATAGCTGCCAGAATCGCCATGGCTTCCACACAAAATGATGACACAAATCCCACAGTTCTAAATCCACAGGATACAGACCCATCATGCGAGACAAATGCCAGACCTGCGAACGGACTGTTCTCTATCCGTGATCCATCCGTGTATACACACATATCTAATTGAAGCTCCTTATTGAAAATTTCCTGGAATTCAACATTCGCTTTTCCTCCCTTCCGGTTGATTTTGTTTCCTTCAATGATATCTACCTCCGGTAGAAACAATAGTACCCCATATTCTACTGAAAAACTTATCGGGGGTCCACTATTTGGTAACAGATGAATTTTATCTTCCACCTCCCCAAATGAAGACACAAGTGTAAATCCGCTGACTCGGTCCATAACCGTCGGACTTTCCGCACTATCTTTCAAAGCCTCTAAAGATCGTAGAAGCACGTGTCTATCACTTGTCGCAATACGTGTGAGATATTTTTTACACAGAAATTTGTATCTTATCACCAACGGAGGTTCCTTTGCCTCCCCCAACACTACATTGATGGGAGTTGATTGTCTATAACCCATGGTCGCCCGCAATCCTCGCAGCTGGATCTTATCCAGCCGTGTCCCCATCTTATCGGAAATGTTTTGCATCAAAAATCCACCATATTCCAATCTAGATCTAATAAGCGCCCGGTATATCATCATGAGAATACGGGGGTCCGCTCCCCACCACGTCCGTCCCACGCATTTAATTATACGAACCGGACATGCACATCGAATTCCAATCTGGTTTATATGTGTATTCCAGCCCAAATCCGACTGGAAAGTCATGCCTAGAAACTTTACCTTATTGGAATTAAAAATTTCCGAGTCTTGTATGTTAATAGAGCAAAGTCTTTTTCGATATATAGTAGAGTTCCCTTGTCTAATCAGAACCTTTAGTGCTCTATTATTACGACTGAAGACACACATCTTCGTCTTTTCAGCCGATAAAGTCAACCCCCGCTCTTCGAGAAATCTCACTGTTCTTTTCGTGGAATCCTCAGTATCCTGCAGATTCGAGTCTATAGACTCTATTGAGGAGAAGATACATACATCATCCGCATAACTAATTATCCTGCAATTTCGACCTATAACAGACTCCATATCAGCAACATATATATTGTACAACAATGGGCTTAATACGCTGCCCTGAGGAAGACCCTTAAACATCCAAAAGACCTCCTCTAATTCTCCAAATCGACACCATACCTGTCGAGCCGAGACCAGATTATAAATAAAATGACAAGTCCTAGGAGGAACGCCCATCTCAACCAGTTTCCGTATGAGAATATTCGGTAGCACATTGTCGTACGCTGATCGAATGTCGAGGAACACTGCGACAGTGTTCGAGTCATTTTGAAAGCTACCCAGTATCTCCGTATACAACGTCGCCAAATTATCCATACATGACCTGTTTCTTCTGAAACCGAATTGTGAATTCGGCAACTTATCTTTGAACTCTAGCCACCAGTTTAATCTATTATTAACCATACGTTCCATTACCTTACACATGCATGACGCCAAAGAGATTGGGCGGAATTTAATTCCATCTGTCTTAGGAATGAATCTTATTACGTATCTTCGCCATTCCGCCGGGAATGCACCTTTTGCTAGAATATTATTAAAAATATGTAGTAGAACGCACCTACACATTGGGGGTATATTTTTGATGATCTTGTAATCAATGTTATCTAAGCCGGGACTAGATTTGACTTTCAAATTATTTATCACCACGCTCATTTCCTCTTCTGAATAAGGGTGATCCAAGAAATCATCCTGTGCCCCTCCCTCAAATGACGGTACTTGCTCAATCGCCCAACTTGTTCTGAGTTCATCGATATGTACACTCACTCTGTCCAGTTTTTCAGGAGTATATTCATGGCTAGATTCAACTCGGTTGAACCTAGACTGAAACTTTTTGACTGTTTTCCATACTAGAGATGGGTCCGATTCCTTTCTAAGGCTCTCACAGAATACTTGAAACTTCTCCCTTTTGATTCCTCGTAATTCACGTCTGGTGATGGCCACCCGCTTTTTATATTCAATGAAATCCTTCCTTAATCCCGTAAATTGAAATTTGAGCAAAGCCGCTTTGCGTAATCTAACCAATTTATTGCACTCTTCCGTCCACCAAGGACATGGTGGACCACATATACCTGACTGAGTACTTTGATCCCTATCGCGGAATTTTGCCTGGGGTGAGGAGCCAATCAGCGCATCTTCAATCATAGCGACAACCGTTGAATATAGGACCTCCACCTCCACTGTCGCGTAGTCAGGCAATAGCTTTAATTTTTTTTCTAGATCATTCTGAAATTTATTCCAGTCAGTATTTCCCCTATGTAATCTGGGGCTTCTTTTAATATTATCTGGCGAAGCTATCTTAATATTCGATTCAATTATAATTGGGAAATGATCGCTACCCCACGGATCCTTGCCAACGCTCCAATGAAAGCTGAGAGCAATTGAGTCATGAACAATAGACAGATCTATAACTGAATTGGTGTGATAAGCCGCACAGTGAAAGGTGGACGTCCCATCATTCAAAATCGTCAGATCCAAATCATCCAAGGCCTCACTTATATCGTTTCCCACCGAATTAGTATATGTAGAACCCCAAATAGCATTGTGTCCATTGAAATCACCTCCAAAAAAGACTTTATCATCAAACTGAGAAAAGAATCTTTTCCACTCACTAGCTAGAATATTATCATCATTTGGAGGACGGTAACACGAAACGAATGTAAGCGACTCACCATTTGTGTATATTTGAACCGCGCATGCTTCTATCTTACTATCGCACTCATAGATATCCATAATACGTTTATATTTGACGCCATTGCTTATCAAAATTGCAACTCCTCCTCCCATACGATCTATTCGATCCTTCCTCACCGTGTCGAATCCTCTGATAATAAACTGTTTCTTTGCTGTTAACCAAGTTTCTGAAATTAAAATAATGTTAAAACCTTCAAAGTTCATTGATAATTCTGTTACTCTAGGTAAGATTGACTTAGCGTTCCATTGTAAAATTCTTAACGATTCCTTATTATTACTGTACATATATTTCATTTCTTACCCTTTTGACTTTTAATCATAACATGTAAGTCTATCACCTTTTTGACCCTATCTAGTAAAACATCCGCCTCGGGGTCCGTCAATAAAGCTTCTATAATCTTTACCATTTCGTCTCTGTTGTCTCTTTTGCCACTCTTCATCGTCGCTAGCTTGAACAAACCATTTCCATCTGGGATTCCTTGCGCCGACCTTTTAGGTTCCTCCAGACCGTCTCCTCTCGTCGGCAGCAACGGGAACTCAGATAGAGTTTTTATCGGTGATGTTTCTTTTCCCCCCGTGTTCTTTTCTACCAGTAACCTCGCCTCTATAAATGGCAGATTGTCATATGCCATAACCTTTGCGATATCCATTTGTTTCTTGAGGGCCGGACACCTTCTATCCATAGTACTATGAGGACCTTCACAATTAATACATTTTTTTCCCCTCGAGCAAGGTTCTTCCCTCGATGAACGATGATCCCCTCCACACATCAGACAAGCCTCTGGCCTCTCGCAGAACTTGCTTATATGGCCTATGCGGCCACATTTAAAACATAGCCTTACAGATTGAACATACGGCTTCACTGGGACGATTGCTCTCCAAATAGAGATTTTTTCCGGGAGCATTTCCCCTTTTATCTCCATGCATACCACCTCTGAGTCTTCCATTACTCTCGTAGCCCTATTGCGTTGCTTCAATCTGAACATATTGATGATGCTAACACCAGGGTTTTCTTCCTCGATGACCTCCTTTAGTTCCGTCAATGACACATCGATTGGGATCTCCTTGATAACGACTTTTCTGCTTATCTTGAATCTGGGAATGAACGCTACAATATTTGATTCTTGCAATAGTTTGTTAGTAAAGACGTTATTGGCTAACATTTTCGACGTGAATGTCGCTCTCCATGTATCTCTTGAATATTTGACGATACGACTGAACTTAATATTCATTTTATCCAGCTTCTTCGACACAGATATAAGAGAGAGAGTCTTCTTATCTGCCTCATTACAAGATTTAACGCGAAAGTGAACAACGAAAGGCGCTCTTGAAAAGATATCGTATCTGAATTTCTTTTCCAAATCTTCCACGCCCTTATCATTTCTCACATTCTTTAAGTAACCGTCTGCTTTCTCTGGTCCTTTACTGCTTAACTGTTTGCCTGCGTCACTTCTCACGTTAGCTTTAATTGACGCATTGCTCTTCTTACTTATAGATGTCTGCATCTTTCCTGTTTCTCGAAGGACACTGCTCACCATCTTCTTTGTTATCTTTGCATCATCCTCGTCCGTCGTTGAATGGCCTCGCTTATTTGCATTGATCATCTCCACTTCCATCACATCTTGCTCTTTACCTTGATTATGTCCTTCCATGGTTTCATTAATCCCGGCTTTCTCCGAGATAAATTGCATAAAGTCCTTCCTAATTTCCTCAAAACCCGGCGATGGCACGTGCCCGTCAGGTGACGAGCACGTGCTTTGGAGGTTAGACTGAATCCTTACAATTGTCTCACACGCCGATCCGCTATATATATTAACAAGGGCCTTCCGGGAAGCGCTCAAAATATCAGTCCGCTCAAACCGCGACTTGGCACTTAGTATTTATACCAACAGAAGGGATGCAATAATCTAACTCTCTCTCGTATTTTATTCTAGTCAACCTCCGGTCTGTATGGAAATAAGACTGTAGCGCCATCGAACGAGGAAGCTGAGAAACTCCGGGCGGCAGATGTTAGCGAGGTTTGTATTACCGACAACGGTGCATCGCGACATATAACTTATCGACGAGATTGGTTCAGCGAATATCGACCGTGTAACGGACAGTCAGTATCACTTGGTGATAACGGTGTGTGCGAAGTTGTCGGCACTGGTACGATCATGATCGATAAATTAGTGAACGGCAAGTGATGTGAGACACGCATCGAAAATGTCTTACACGTTCCGAAAGTAAAGAAAAATTTATTCTCGGTCGGGGTGTGCACGTCGAAAGGTTTCGAGCTCGTGTTTAAAGGACAAAAGATAATGGTCGTGCGAAATCGTCGCGAGTGGCATAAAACAAGAGAACGAAATTTATCGTATGTTTTTTCGAGTTAATCGCGCTCGTGTCAGCGATGAGGCAAATGTAGCAACGATCAGCTTGCGCGTATGGCATGAACGAATGGGTCATGCAAATACTCAAGTGCTCAAAGACATGGTAAAGAAAGGCGTCATTCGAGGTGTCAAATTATCTGACGTCAATGACTTTTTTTGTGAATCGTGTCCTCTAGGCAAGTCACACCGACTGGCGTTTAAAAAAACCGAAGTGAAGAGAAACGCGCAACCCGGCGAAATTATTCATTCTGATGTATGCGGGCCGATGTCGGTCGATTCAACAAGAGGTTCAAAATATTTTGTGACGTTCAAGGACGACACATCAGGATTTCGGTACGTTTACTTTGTCAAACACAAATCTGATGTTATTTCTCGGTTCAAGGAGTTCGAGACGCTCGTAGCCAACAAATTTGGTCATGCAATGAGGATACTGCGCACAGACAATGGGCGCGAGTACTGCAACCTCGAAATGAAGCGATATCTCACCGCTCGAGGGATTGTTCTCGAGACCACGGCACCATACACACCACAACAAAATGGAAGGTTAGAGCGAGACAATAGAACGATTGTCGAAAGCGCTCGCACAATGATTCAAGCGAAGAATCTACAGCTCTCGTTGTGGACCGAAGCTGTAAATAACGCAGTATATGTATTAAATCGAACTGTATCGAGCACCAGCAACAACAAAACACTATATGAGCTATGGATGAGTAAAATTCCAAGTATGTCTCATTTCATAATTTTTGGTTCCGAAGCATATATGCATATAGATAAGCAGTTCCGCAAGAAATTCGATCCAAAAGCGAAGAAATTGATCATGGTCGGATGCCAAGGCGATTCAATCAACTACTGACTGTACGATCCGAACACGAAACGAGTTTCAGTATCTAGAGACGTGATCTTCAGAGAGAAACCGTTCGAAAAATTGACGATGAAGAGCGAAGAGGAGTACGACCAATATACGTTCCCGGTCGACGAAAAGGAGGAGTTCGAAGCCGAGCAAGAAGCACAAATCGATGAAACTAACGCTCATAAAGAGCCACGAAATCAAGAGAGTGGAATACAAACGACGCAGCACGAGGATGAGAGTCAAGCTACACCGAGTCGGAGACAACTTCGAGACAGGAGGACGCTCAGGTTGCCGATCAGGTATGAAGTAGATATAGCCGAAATAAATCCTCCGAGCTCATTCCAGGAAGCGATGAACAGTCCAGAAGCCGAAAACTGGGGCAAAGCTGTCGACGAGGAACTCGAGGCTCATGAAAGAAACGAGACGTGGACGATTATGCCAAGAAGACACGACATAAAACCCATATGGGTGTTTAAAATACTGCGTGACACGACAGGTAAGATATATCGGTACAAAGCTCGACTCTGTGCTCGAGGGTTCTTACAGACGAGAGGCTTGGACTACAAGGAGACGTTCTCTCCAGTCGTAAGATACGACTCACTACGAGTTTTTCTTGCCATGGTGGCAGAAAAGGACTTGGAGCTCGTGCAGTTTGATGTGAGAACTGCGTTCCTCTATGGCGAACTCAAAGAAGACATCTATATGGAGATTCCTCAAGGCCTTATGAGCAAGGACGAAGACAAACGAAACTACGTGTGCAAGTTGAAGAAATCGTTGTATGGACTTAAACGAGCACCTCGGTGCTGGAACGAGAGGTCCTGTAAATTTCTCAAGCAGTTCGATTTTCAAGAGTCTGATGCCGAAAAATGTATTTTTCGGGGTAGTCGAAGATACCGACGTATATTTAGCTCTTTTCGTTGATGATGGGTTAATCGCAGCGAAATCGCATCGAATAATAGAGTCAATAATCAAAACGTTAAGAAGCGCGTTTGAAATCACTCTCAGTGACAGTCGTATTTTTATCGGGGTACCAATCGAGAGAAATCGGAAAAATAAAATACTTTTCTTGTATCAAGGGGCGTATGCTCGACGTGTAATCGAAAAATTCAATATGAACGATGCAAAAGCAATAAGTGTACCGGCCGATCCCCACTCAAAACAAAGTTCGAGCGAAACGGATAACGAGTCGTCAACGGCTGTGCTATATCGAGAGGCAATCGGATCACTTATGTTTCTCGCGGTAGTGTCGCGGCCAGATATTGCCTATTCAGTGAATACCGTGAGTAAGTTTGTAAATAAACACAACGAGAGTCACTAGCAAGCTGTAAAACGCATTTTTCGATACCTTGTCGGGACAGTCAATGTTGGTATAATGTATACAAGCGGCGCGAGCATGCTCGAATTAACAGGTTTTTGCGATTCCGATTTTGCGAGTGACATTGATACTCGAAGGTCGACGACCGGCTATGCATTCTGCCTAGCCAACGGCATCGTATCGTGGTCAAGTCAGCGACAGAAAATAGTAACGTTAAGCACGACGGAAGCTGAATACATGGCGGCAGCAGTGGCCGCTAAAGAAGCCATGTGGCTTCGAAAATTATCAAACGATCTAGGGTTTTTATCCAACAGTGCGACCCCATTGTCAATCGACAATCAAAGCTCAATTCGTCTAATAAAGAACGCGGAATTTCACAAAACGCACTAAGCACATAGATGTGAAGTTCCACTATATTCGAGAATTAGTAGAGAATAACGAGATCGCTGTGAAATATGTTCCTACGGATCAGCAACTCGCAAATATTTTTACCAAAGCACTGCCAAAGAATCAATTTAGTAACTTATGTGCATTATTAGGCATAGTCAACGCTGCAACGCACTCAAACGGCGCGAGTGTTAGAATTTAAGTTTTCGCGCTTCTAGCAACCTTACGAAACGTCCGACTCACGAGTCTGACGCATGCGCGTGGCACGAGTAGTAAGGGAAAGGCATCCTCACTCATGTACGTTACTCGAGCGGTACTGCATTATTAAACGTTTTCTAGACAAAGCTACACGTACTTTTTTCATCGCTTACTCCTTCTAATAGTTTATCCCTAACAGATTAACTCGTAAAAACGAACAATATGTCAGAGCCTTCGCAAACAAAAAACAGAAAAGAATTCCACCCTCAAATGTTTCTGACACAGCGTTTGCGGAAGCCTTTGAGAAAATTGCTCCGACAGCTCCAGTAACTTCTCTAGATCCACAATCTTTAATTTATATACATAATATCCCATTCAATAGAGTTAACTCTCCAATTCGGATATATTTTTCCCTCCTTTTTCGCGTATGGAATACTATGAAGCTATAAAGTCATGAAAAAAAATCAGCTCCTGGACCTGACTTAATTTCTAATAGGATAATTGATAAATTTCCATACGAGTTGCATAAACTCATTCTAAAAATTTTTAATTTTTTTTATAGTAAATGCAAATATCTAAAAAACTGGTCCGAATATTTCACTGTATTTATTCCGAAACCTAACAACCTCGTTAAGACTAATATCGCTGGCAAATAACCTTCAAAAAATATTTGAGAAACTTATACACAGAAGAACTGAATGGTGGTCAAAAAACAATAAAATTTTTTATTCTACACAATATGGTTTTAGACAAGGATTATCCTGTATGGATAATATAGCCACTTTAGTTACAGGCATAAAAATAAATAATAAACTTAACAGATACACGGGCGTGGTCTTTTTGGACTTGATTGAAGCGTTTGATAACGTAAGATCGGAGGCTCTTATTATACTTTTGGAAAAATATGGTTTCCCTCACAACCCAGTGAAAACAATCTAATCAAAATGATTATTTAATAAATGTTATCAAAATTTTATCAAATTGACAAAGAATATGATATCAAAAGGAGTGATCAAAATGACGGCAAAAGGATGGCAATTCGACTGCAAAACGTCCCATACTTTGATGATGATCCTGACTGTCATTTTGATGTCTGTTTGATGTCAAAGTAAACAATTAGGGCGCATTTAGACCTTAGCAGAAAAGCAGAAACTAATCAAAACTTACGCTGGTAGTAACAGTTTCCACTTTTTGTTTTTCTCATATACTGCTTACTATTAACGCGAGTTCTGATTGGCTTTCTGCTTTTCTGCCAAGATCTGTGCGCGAGATAGCTCGTTGTGAGAGAGCTTAGACAACGCGGGAGCGAGTGATTCGAGAGGAATCGAAAAGATGACAAAGAATAGTCAGCTGAGTCGCGCTTAATTTTATAGAACGTCACTCTTTAATGGAATAATAACAATTTACAAAAAAAGATTTAAATAATAACGTCTTTTGTTCATGCGATTTGCGTATCGCGATACCGCAACATAAATCAGCGAGCACCTGATATAAAAATCCGCGAGCAACGGAACTGAATATTCGAAAAATCGCGAGTAATGGGAGTACGTGTTTTCTAGCCGTGGTACTTTTGAAAGTGAGTGCTCGATTTTTGAGACTGCGTTTATATAGGCTTTGTCCTTCGAGAACGATCTGGATTCTTCATGAAAATAACGTATTTCCGATTATATTTTTTATTGTCATGATTTGCCGTTTTGATCATTCTCAGAGGACAAAATTGTTGTCGCGGGCTCTTTTAGGCAATTCGCGGTGGCTGCCCATGATTGGGCGCCAGTAGCGTATCGGTGTGATGCGATAGGCGCGAGGTGACGGCAAGTATAGAGCTCGCGATTTGCCGGCGGTGCTTGCCTTCTATACGTCACTGACGCGCCAAAATATAATTGCGGGTAACGTAACTTTTTGCTTCGGCTTAATTCTTAACAATCTGAATGCGCCCTTACTCTCTACAGCAGTGCTGGGATTTACTTTCAACTTTCGGCCAGATTTCTTAGCTTACGCCTACTGTTCCCCCTCTTACCGCTCGCGCCGCTCATAACTAAGGAGTGCTCAGGAACGTGCGCACAAATGTAATGTGACAATCTATCTATCTAAGTTCTCTTTATTGTAATTACGTTTCAAAACACAAATATTTTAAATTGTTACAGAACATATACGTAATTAATAATAGAATAATTATTTTTATTATTAATAAACAATAAAGAGAACTTAGATAGATTGCCACATTACATTTGTGACGCGCACGTTCCTGAGCGCTCCTTAGTTACGACCGTCCGGCGGCGCGGTCGCTAAGGCGCGAGCGGTAAGAGGGGAATGGTAGGCGTAAGCTAAGAAATCTGACCGAAAGTTGCAAGTAAATCCCAGCACTGCTCTACAGGAATAAATGCAATATTAAAAAATTAAATTACATTTATAATAGGAGCAGAGACAAAATGAAGACAAAAATATGTTATATAATGTTTTTTATTCAATATAAACTTCAAACGATTTTGTTCTTAATAAAGTCATGTGACATTTCATATCCTATTAAACTTACCCAGATAGCAAGCACACGTCATTTTGACGTTCCAAACTGGTCATTTTTGGTCATATGTCGTCAAAATGACTGATTTGTTACATGACTTTATATTGACGTCTTGATATAACATTATTTTGACGTCATTTTTCAGTCATGAAGTGACGTTATTTTATTATTAATGTCATTAGTTAGTACATCGATCCCATAAAAATAATTTTAAAAAATTTTTTATATAATGACTTTCGCGATCAGACTTTAACAATTGTTCTTTCGACGCATGCGTTTATCTGTGCACGATTTATATTGCATAGATAAAATATTAGCTATATCAATCGAGTGTAATTAAAGTGCCAAAAAATATATACATTTTTTTAATAAATAATACAATTGATTGGCAAAACATATTTTTATAAAACGCAGATAATGAAAGACATTATTTGTTAAAATTTTATATGATATTACTCTCTAAAAGTGAATCAGTGAAAATATCACTAATTTAAACAGTAAAATAACCCACACGGAACAAAAACCTCTAATGGATGTCCACTAGACGTCTACCATGGAGATTCGAAACCTCCATTAGATGTCCATGAAACGTCCCGTAAACATCTACTAGACATCCACAGTTCCGCATTTCATACCTCCATTCGACATCCATTAGACGTATTCATAGATGTCATATGTACGTTATATGGAGTAATTATAGATATTGAATGAAGCGTTCATGGATGTCATATGTACGTTATATGGAGTAATTATAGATATTTTGTGGAGCTCTTATGGATGTCAGATATACGTTATATGGAGTAATTATAGATATTTTGTCGAGCTTTCATGGATGTCATATGTACGTTATATGGAGTAACAAATAGATAATGAACGGATCATTTTCGTTTATTGGCCGGACATTTACTTGTCCGACTTATAAAATCGATTTAATATCTGAAGTTCCTCTATTGAAACTGTATCAGAAATTAGATCGAAGTAATACTTTAAATTTTATCTGTCGTCTTTTGCAAGCTTTATATAATTCTCATGACTAAAATTCAAGTACGAGAAAAATAGCGTACCATAGCGGTAAACGAACGAACTAGCGCGATTACTGATTTTACAGTGAAATTTTACTTCCACTGACTATAATTATTAGTGAGATATAAGATAAAGTAACAAAAAATAATATTTACCAATACTAGGAAAAATAATTAATAAAAATTATTTATGTTAAGAGAAATGTGTACACATCTATCATACATCCATAACCGACGTCTAATGGACATCCATGATGAATTTATAAAAGACATCTACCGTGGAGATAATATGGATTTCTATTAGAGATCCATTGAACATCCACCGTGGAGATAGAGGTCACATGGAGGTATGGAGGTTATATGGATCTCCAATGGATGTCATGTTCCGTGTGGGTAAAATTTCACTGAGAATCAGTGAGTATTTTACTGATCTTCAGTGGAAACGCTTATTTTTTTGTTATTTTATCTTATATCTCACTGATTATGGTCAGTTAAAGTAAAATTCACTGTAAAACCAGAAAATTTCACTGTAAAACCAGTAATCGCTAGTTCGTTCGTTTACCGCTATGATCGCTATCTCTCTCGTATTTAGTTTTAGTCATAAGAATTATATAAAGTTTGCAAAGAGTGACAGATAAAATTAGAAATATTACTTCGATTTAGTTTCTGATACAATCTCAATAGAGAGGCTTCAGATATTAAATCGATCATATAAGTCGGACAAATAAATGTCTGGCGACTTAATGAAAATTATTCGTTCGTTCCCATACAACACAGAAGCTTGCATCAACATAGCTGCAATGTTACAACATTGCACATAGCAGTGTAATGCTGCAGAAATATTGCAGAGACATTATTTTGTAATATTACTTTGACAATGTTGCAGCAACATTTTAACATAGCGAAAATGTATAACATGTGTTTCTTTACTTGCCGCTATGTGGCGACACCAAACTTAACTAATTCGTATTCGAATTTTCACCTAAAGTGGATATAAGGCCTACAAAGGACTAATGTGGTAATTATATTTCTTGTCTTGTGTCAGTTAAATTTCTGATAAACTGACTTGGTATATTTAATATTCTGAATCCTAATGAGGGATCTAGATTATTAAACAAATAATTTGTTTAATAATCTAGATTCCTCGTTGGAATTCAGAATATTCAACTTATAATATAATGAAATATATATATATATATATATATATATATATATATATCAACTTATAATATAATGAAATATATATATATATATATATATATATATATTTATATGAATTTTTATTATCTATTTATTGACTTTAAGATATATATAAAATAAAATACATATTATATAACTCAAAATAATATTTATAAGTCAGTCATGACTATTATATTATAATCATCAAATAGAAAATACGTCAATATAATATGATTGGACTGAATTTTTTGTGCCTAATATTTGTCGCGTGAATTTATGTATATTATTTTTCCCTAAGTAAACTCGCCGTTATTGTCGGTCTTAAAACAATGTTTCTGCAATCTTGTTGTGCTGTATGGGTTATCTATTTAAAATAACAAGTTCAATATACATGTAATATAAATAAAATAAAATTTTTAATATAATAAATATTTAGTAAATATAAATAAAATTTTTAATTTTATATATATTTATTTATATTTATATATATTTATTTATTTTTATATTTATTATATTTATATTATATTTATGAAATAGATAGAGAAATGAATTGTAGTTTAATATTACTGGCAATAACGAAAAAAATATTACTGATATTGAGAAATATTACTGAGATATTACTGATTGAAATAGTCAAAATTATTAACTGATTCTTTCAATAAAATATCTGATTTACAGTGCTGTACTTATAACTGCTGTAATCAGTAACTATTTACTGTTTTTCAGTGATAATACACTGATTCACTTTTAGAGAGTGCTTTATTCGACAACACTATTAAATATATTATTATGCTAAAAAAAAGACGTCAAAATATGGTACATTTTATGACGTCAAAATGCGGTACATGTCATGACGTCAAGAATCTGTCACATTAGACCGTCACTTTTACGTCATAAAAACGTCAATTCGTGACGTCAAGAATAGACAGTGAATGACAAATTTGAAACGTCAAAATGACGTGTGCTTGCTACCTGGGTATGAACACTTTAAAAGAAAAGAAATATAATCTAAATCTCCTAACATGTTATAGCAATTATAATCAATGTATAGCACATACTTTTTGGATATTTCTAAAACTCATAATATGAGCCTTGGGAACCTGGTTAATCTAATCTAATCTAACTAATCTCAATCATTACAATAACCTAGTGACAACAGTATAGTCAAAATGATGTTAATATGACGTCAAAATCGTTGTTTATCGTCATTGTGTCAAGAAAATAGTTTAATTTGACGAAAAATTGACACCATATATGTATATTGAGATTGTATTTATGAAATACTTTAGAAAAAGTGGAAATAGATTTTTTATTGATTAATTATATATATGTATAATATTAATAAGAAAAACTCAAGGTCATATTGACATCAAAATGAGTATAATATGATAAGATAATTTGACTGAATTTATAATCGGTTATTTTATTTTGAAAGAGATTTTTGGCGTTGTTTTATAGTGGTATGTATTTCTATATATTTTGAAAATTTAAGCTCCCAATCGCATTTATTTTGGTATTATTATACGATATTGCACGTTCAACTGATTTTATAGATTTAAATAGTGCGCGCGATCGCCCATATAAAAATTAGTAAGCAGTAAGAGAAACGACCAATTATAGTCAATTGTAGTAAAGCAGCCATTGAAACTAGAATATTGCTTGACCATGATTGGTCGATTCTCTTCCTGCTTACATCTTACTGCTTATGAGTGACAATTTGCTGACAATGGTCTTTAGTTCATCTGCCGACAAGACATAGGATATAGTGCAACAAGAATACGAGTGATTACCGATTAAATAGAACAATCTTACATAATTATATAGAATTAACATGGATAGAAGATAAGTAAGTATTATTAATTGTATAATATATATCTTTGCATTTTATACACCGTACTTTATTTAATAGCTTATTGTAATGATTAAGATTAGTAGGTTAGATTAGATTAACCGGGTTTCCCAAGGCTCATATTATGAGTTTTAGAAATATCCAAAAAGTATGTGCTATACATTGAGTAATTATAATTGCTATAACATGTTAGGAGATTTAGATTATATTTCTTTTTTTTTAAAGTGTCCATAAATATCATCATGTATCAGTTTTAAGCATTTATAAAAATATGTAATAATAAAATTAGAAACATATATCCTAATGAAAAATAAAACATGGTATAATGAACACGATAAATATTTAGATGTATTTTAAACAAATAATCTGAATCTCCTAACATGTTATGCATTTAAGTTTAAAAGGATATGAAATGTCGCATGACTTTATTAAGAACAAAATCGTTTGAAGTTTATATTGAATAAAAAACATTATATAATATATTTCTGTCTTCATTTTGTCTCTGCTCCTATTATAAATGTAATTTAATTTTTTAATATTGCATTTATTCCTGTAGAGAGTAAGGGCGCATTCAGATCTTGGCAGAAAAGCAGAAAGCCAATCAGAACTCGCGTTAATAGTAAGCAGTATATGAGAAAAACAAAAAGTAGAAACTGTTACTACCAGCGTAAGTTTTGATTAGTTTCTGCTTTTCTGCTAAGGTCTAAATGCGCCCTAATTGTTTACTTTGACATCAAACAGACATCAAAATGACAGTCAGGATCATCATCAAAGTATGGGACGTTTTGCAGTCGAATTGCCATCCTTTTGCCGTCATTTTGATCACTCTTTTTGATATCATATTCTTTGTCAATTTGATAACATTTTGACATCATTTTGATTAGATTGTTTTCACTGGGAGGGTTCTCTTGACGGTTACATCGGACCTGTACTGAACTGGGGCTGTCGGGTTTTCTACCCACTTGACAATACAATGTACTTGAAAATGAGCTGCCTACAATTTGCTGCACTTACAGCTGTCCTTGGTCTTATGTGTACACCCCCTACTAATGTTGTTCTAGTTCTCAATGGAGAATTACCTCTTGATTCCAGATGGAGATTTCTTACTGAAAAATTTGTGTGTAAAATTATTTCCCGCAATTCTCATCCACTTTATAATACTGTTGCGCCCGCGGGGCGATATATATCGAAACGCGCGCGGCACAACTATCGGCACACGCCCACACTCGCGCACTCGCGCACTGGAGAATAATTAAGGTGCCGTCACATGCGGCGTAACTTGCGTAAGCGTAACTTGCGTATTCTAGTAATTTTTAATTGAAGTTACGTCATTTTGAAAGTCGGCTTTCACATGGGACGTATTGTGCGGAATGCGTAACAAATACAACCAATTGTAGATTAGATTTTCCGTTGTACACTAATGGAAATGCTAAGAAGATTTGCGATTGGTCTTCGTAACCTACGCGTCTCGAAAAGTACGCATCATGGGGAACCGATGCTCTGCATACAAATATGTGTGAAGCGGAATGTATGTAATATTTATAAAGTTAAAAAGATTGAAATATATATTTACTTCAATCTTTTTAACTTTAAAACAGTACATGTGTTCTTGAGGCCACATTAAGGACGATCGGTGATACCAGTAGGCTCACTATTCAAAAAAATATTAATTAAATCTATTATTAATCTAGTATTAATCCTAATTATGTTATAATAATTTAGTTAAAATTAAAATTTAAAGTTAAAATTTGAATATTAGTATTTACATATTTAGAATTAGTAATGCAGAGGTATTATTAGTAATTCAGAGGTTTTAATCCACAAAAAAGTATAATAATGGATCCTAACTTAATATTAATAATTATTTGGAAACGATGGCAAAAGTGGAAGAAGATCGTTATTCATATTTTATTAAAACTTTTTGACAATGCCTCTTCAATCTACACTATCCACACACTATCCTATGTCTTGAACAATACTGAACGACACGCTTACTAAGGGTGACATCCCATGGCGCGTATTGCGATACGCGCGTATCGGGCATATCGAGCTCCGACCAATGACAGACGATCCGCCGTTTTTGATACGCGGAAGTTTGATTTTCTATTGTCCCATGAAGCGGATTACGCGGTAGCGGATTCAGCAGATCGCCAATCCACGGGATTATTCTGATAAAGATTACGTTGAAACAGTCTCGTGATTGGTGATTCACTGATTCTGCTTCTGCGTAACCCGCTTCATGAGACAATAGAAACCAAACTCCGACGTACTGAACATACGCACACAAGCATGTATGCATCTAAAAAGTGAAGTAATTACAAGTAAAGCAATTCCACATGTCATTTTTACTCTGTATACTTTACATATGTATATTTTATACATGAACATATGTATAAAAAAGCTGGAACAATATATACCATACATATGTATGAGCGGATCGCACAGCGATCCGCTCAAATAATGAATTCAGCGGATCATCAGCGTATCAAAAACGGCGGATCTGTCATTAGTCGGAGTTCGATACGCCCGATACGCGCGTATCGCAATACGTGCCATGGGACGTCACCCTAAGGGAGCGTATCGCGCGTATTGAAAATCTGACCAATCGCAGACGTTCCGCTGTTTTTGATACGCGAAAGTTTCGTTTCGATTGGTCAGATTTTCAATACGCGCAATCCGCGATACGCGTGATACGCTCCATGGGACTGCACCCTAAAGGTGAAAGCACATAAAATTGCATAGGAGCATAACAATAAGCATAAGGAAATTGATTGGTCCACAAATATATGCATAAGAAAATGAACCAATCAATTTTCTTATGCTTATGGTTATGCGCTCCTGCAATTTTATGTGCTTCCACCTTTAGGGTACCGTCATATGCGGCGTAAGCGTATCTCGCGCCGACCAATCACATCGTTTCATTTAAGTATCAGCTTCCGCCTAGTTATTTTACGCTATTATCGTTACGCCGAATCCAATTTTGGTCGGAAGAAACGCTGATATATGTGTATTAGTAAGCGTATCGTACAGTGTTGTTCAAGACATAGGATAGTGTAGGTTGAAGAGGCATCAAAAAGTTTTAATAAAATATGAATAACGATCAAAATCTTCTCCCACTTTTGCCATCGTTTCCAAATAATTATTAATATTAAGTTAGGATCCATTATTATACAGGGTCTCAGTGAAATTTTCGCCCTCACGAAGTAAGGAGGTAGATTGGCTCAAATTAAAAAGGAAGGACTTCTATTGTTTTGTGATATTCGCAATAATTAACGAAAAATTAAATAAAGAATATCGGCCAATCTGCGTGAGTAGAAGCGCGCGGCGACGAGAGTCGTCCCACTGTAATCTTATACTAGGCGCGCGGCGAAGCGGTGGGCGGATCGCTCTCCGAGACATGATGGTGGCGTGCGATATATCGCAATACCGCGCCGAAAAATGACCCGTCCTTTTAGTGGCGAGAAAATGATGCGCTATCATTTTCACACCACTTTGCGGTAGATAGCATGGTGCGCTTTTTTTATAGTGGTTTCCCCCATAGGCCTATTCCACTCTCAATTTAATGTGAAAATTGTTCAAAATGCCGTTACTGTACGCTGAATGTATCGTAAATGTAAAAAATTGATGATGACAGTACCTTCACAAAAATTGATCCGTGGTTGAAAATCCCTCGATAAAATGTGTTGCACATGTTAGTAATGATACGGGCGTAATCCATTACACGTAAAGCGTGATGTACCGCGTATCGCGAAAAACTAAATTCGTGTGCCACACGACGCACGCTAGTTCCAGGATTTTTATAAAATGCTTCAAGAATCCTTTCTTCATCTCGTACACGAAGACGCACTGCTCGACCGGTTATCCCGATATTATGCATGACACCCAGTTTCACATAATTATTGCACAACACGTAAAATTGTACGTCCACTTGATTTTCGTGCACGCCTGGAAAATCATTCCACGTAAATTGCGGCCGCACGATAAGTATTTTCTCCCGCTAGCCCGTATGCCACAATCATATCCGTATATTCCTGCAGAGTATACTTCATATTCACTGTTAATTTATTAATTCTTGAAGCATTTTATGAAAATCCTGGAACTAGCGTGCGTCGTGTGGCACACGAATTTGGTTTTTCGCGATACGCGGTACATCACGCTTTACGTGTAATGGATTACGCCCGTATCATTACCAACGTGTGCAACACATTTTATCGAGGGATTTTCAACCACGGATCAATTTTTGTGAAGGTACTGTCATCATCAATTGTTTACATTTACGATACATTCAGCGTACGGTAACGGCATTTTGAACAATTTTCACATTAAATTGAGAGTGGAATAGGCCTATGGGGAAATCACTATAAAAAAAGCGCACCATGCTATCTACCGCAAGGTGGTGTGAAAATGATAGCGCATCATTTTCTCGCCACTAAAAGGACGGGTCATTTTTCGGCGCGGTATTGCGATGTATCGCACGCCATCACCATGTCTCGGATAGCGATCCGCCCATCGCTTCGCCGCGCGCCTAGTATAAGATTACAGTGGGACGACTCTCGTCGACGCGCGCTTCTACTCACGCAGATTGGCCGATATTCTTTATTTAATTTTTCGTTAATTATTGCGAATATCACAAAACAGTAGAAGTCCTTCCTTCTTAATTTGAGCCAATCTACCTTCTTACTTCGTGAGGGCGAAAATTTCACTGATACCCTGTATACTTTTCTGTGGGTTAAAACCTCTGAATTACTTTCTAAATATGTTAATACTAATATTAAAATTTTAACTTTAAATTTTAATTTTAACTAAATTTGTAACGATGCACTCCCGGCATCGTTACGATTCCCGGCCGACCATCCGCCGGAAGCTGCCGCCCGACGATCACCCGTCGGGCAAGGGCAGGGGCGCGGTGCGCCCACATTTTTTAAAGCTTCATGCGGAAAGCCTGGGCCGTATAACGGCCCAACTTTAAAAATCCGACCGCCGCCGAAGGCCGTCGACAAAGCCCGAACATCCGGCGCGCGCCAGCCCGCGTTCGGCGTCCCCGAACCCTTCCGAGCGGACCCGAACCGACCGACTCCGAAACCCCCGCTCGGTAGAGGTAATTCCGTATTACGCCGACGCGGGATAATTAGCGCGGTATAAAAAGACGGCCTCATCGAACCTAAAATCAGATCTGTCCGATCACCGCTCCGAGCTAGTACAGCGAAGAGAATCCGACCCTAACAGCATCCTACCAAGCACTAGAAAGCAAACAGAAGGTGGAGTGAACTCCGTCTCGGCCGAGAGATCTCGGTTTTGCCGACAAAAGTGCAACAGTAAAACCGCCAACCGTGCACGGGCCGATCCCGGAGGTGGAGAGCGAACCGCCCCGAGTCGAGAGATCTCGACCCCGGACACACATCCTTCGCGAAACCCGTCCTCGCGCCGCGAATCTCGAATGCCGGACTTGCCGGCCACACCGCCGACCGAGCGCCTCCGCAACAATTATTTGCGCAATCGAGGTACATTGCAATTGTGCATCTCGCGATAAAAAGCGACCACCGAGCCGAGCGACGACGCTATTTAAAGCCGATAAGTCCGAAGCGATTTAAATCCCGGCCGCCTGAGACCGCGTAAAAACTGTAAACACGCGCCGGTCGACGCACGTGCATCGCATACGCGCGGTCATTAATCGTAAATCCCAGCGGATAATTTAAAGCCTAAGACATAATCGGCGATTATAATGGACAATTCGTGCATACAATCGAATCGCGAAATACATACACACACACACACACACACAAGCGTATGACATCCTTTCGCATACGGCACATTTATACGTTGTATTATTAGTATTAAATTAACTACATTCAACACACAAACAAGTGCACCTTTTCTTCACACACATCGCTCTTCCCCAGGGCCGCGTTTATAAAAATTGCGCCCAGGGGCTTGTGATCTTCGAGCGCCCCGATCTAGCTCCCTCCTTCTCCAAATGAATAAACAGCATGTCATTAAATAATTTTTAATATTTATTAAACTTTTAAAACATTTAAGAACAGATAAATAATTAAAAAATGGAACATTTGTTATAAATGTACTTTTCGACTTTTTTTCTCTGCAAATATTTGTATTATATTATCGAAGTTTATTTTAGCTGAAAACTCCGATTCAATATTTAAAATAGAAAGGTTGTTTAGCTTTTCTTGACCTAATGTTGACCTGAAAGCATTTTTTACTCTCTTCAACGCCGAAAATGATCGTTCACCGCTACTGTTTGTTAAGGCTAGGCAAAGATATATTCTTATTGTCACTTCGATATTTGGAAAAGTGGCTTGAATTTTATTTTCCTGTATTAATTTTAAATAGGATACTGGAAGTGGAATATCGGAAGGAAATTCTTCATTCTGGATAAAGTATCTAAATTAAATGATTTCTTCAATAAACTCGTCCTCTAGATCGCAATTATACATTTTTACTAAATTTTTCGCGCAAACTCTTAGTTGATCATTTCCAAATTCAGAATGAAGTTGTAGCTTACTTAGAAATCCAAATGTTTCCGAATAATATTTATAGCTTGCCACTCTTTTTTCTAGGGCATTGATAAGGTTGTCCAAAATTAGAAAATAAACTTTGATTTTCATTGCATCTCTGGCATCGAAAACAGTCTCAGCTTCTGCACCTTCATCAAAGTGGCGCTTTCTTTTACGATTACGTTTAGAATCGTATTCCTCACAGCCAGATTTTTCTCTGCCTCTTTTTTCAAAATCCAGAAAGTATTCCATTGTTCTAAGATTTAAGAGATAATCCTTTAAAGAATTATACAATTTTACCACAGTTTCCAAATCAATATTAATATTTTGCAAACTTTTATTTGTAGCGTTAAATTTTTGTAAAATATCATTCCAAATTTCACAGATAATCGCAATTTCAAGGTTATTCAATGAGTTAATAAAAAATTGTGCTTCTATTCTAGTTGTTTGCTTTTGACTGCAGTCAATTTTAAGCTCTTCTAAAGCATTTCGAAAACAACTATATCCTAAAGACAAAGCTTTTATAGCGTCCGCTCTGGCTGACCAACGAGTCTCACTTAGTCTTTTTGGTACTAGATTAGAGTCCGATGTCAATAAGTGTTTTCTCATAATCTCCCATCTAGCTGGTGATCCAGAAAAAAATACATATATATTTTGCACAAATAAAAAAAACCTGGTGGCTTCTGGACAACAATCAGCTCCGCAGTTTCCAACTAGATTTAAAGAATGCGCCGCGCAAGGGAAATAAAAAGCCAATTTGTTTTTCTTTGCAAGCCATGCCTGCAATCCATTATAACACCCAGACATATTTGCAGCGTTGTCGTATGATTGACCTCTGCAGTTTTGAAAATCAATATTTAAATCTTCCAAAGTTTTCAAAACTGCGATACCCATTTGCTCTCCTTTGTGTCCAACATTTGGTAAAAATAATAAAAAACGCTCTACAGGACAACTATTGGCAGAAACATATCGAATAACAATAGTTAATTGGTCAACATTTTCGATATCTGGTGTTGAGTCGACAATTATAGAAAAATATTTTGCATTTTTTAATTCGTGGACAATAGATTTTCTAACGTGTTCTCCTAATATCTCGATAAATTCATCGCAGATTGTATTCGATAGATATGAAACGTGTCCTTTCTTTTTGTTTCCATGCTGTGCAATATGAACCTTTAAAAAATCGTCGTATTCCGCCAACAGCTCCAAAGTTCCAAGGAAATTTCCATTGCGAGAATTAAAAAATTGCTCATTACTACCACGAAAAGCCAATCCACGTGAAGCTAAAAATCTTATCACAGATAAAATTCTTTCTAGCACCATGCACCAATAATTTTTTTCTTTGACCAATTGTATTTCGAGAGCTGTATCTATACGCCCTTCAATTTTAGATCTTGTCAAGAACAATCCAGCCGATTTTTGATGAGAGGAAGATATCTCGTGTTGAGCAATTCTTTCTTCATGTTTCCAATCTTTAAATCCTTCGCAGAAGCTATTTTCTTTATCACCAAAAAGCTTGCAACATATACAAAATATTTTCCCGCTTGTTCGAGAATATATCATCCAATCTCGTTTTCGAACTTCCATATTTTTTAATTTTCGAAAAAACAAACTTTTTCTTGCATATCTATTTTGAGTAGCTCCAACGATAAGCGAGGTTGAAAAATCTAATGCATCTATGTCTTGATTTGGCTGATTTTTTAATATATAAGTAATGAATGCGTGGCCTTCCTTCCACGTTTCCGGATCTTCAATGTCAATTTCATTATCATTGATTTTAATTTCTTCAGTTATCTTTAATGTATCATATGTCGTGATATCAATATTCAAAACTTTAGATTCGTTTTCAATCTCGTTTTGTTCTGTCAATTCCTCCACGCTCACGCTATTAAAAATGAAAGAAATATTTCAGTTTTCGAGAGTTACCAAAAAATATATTTCAAAAATAAGATATAAGATCATATGATTCAATGTATAATAGTGTGAATTTCATAAAATAACAAGTCGATCTATTGATCTATAGATAGATTAATTGGGTATCATAAAACAGAAATATAAAATAAATACGGACGCTCTATAAATCCAAAAGAACGGCCAGACAATACATCCACTAAATGCGAGTGTCTGATTACTCAAGAATTTAAAAATACGAGTATTGCACGATAAAAATTAAAGAGTAACTCACTTTTCAACATTATTATTTGAATTTTCGGTTTCAGACACATGTTTTTGTGTCGGCACAAAAAAATTCTTCAATTTTGGAACTTTATCAAGCACTTCTTGTTCCTTTTTAGACTTTTCAGCATTTAATTTTCTTCTTGCACTACCACTCAACTTTTTGTTAAACATTTCGTATTAGTTAAACGCAACAGAAGAATATAAAAAATCTAAAGTAATTGTGATCAAGACGCAACACGTTTGCCTAAAAGCTGCGCTAGCTGCGGTTTATCGTGGCAGTCTGCGACACAGAAACAATTGAATGTTCCGCTCGTTCATTGTTTTTCCGCTCGAATCTCTTTCGCTAGTAAAACGTTAAACAAAAGCCGCGAGTCGAACTAAAGATTCAGGAAAAAGGGCGAATAAGAGCCAGGCGCGAAAATAAGGCGCAAAAAAACTTGTTCGTTTTTCTTTAAATTTCTTTATTCTAAGAAATGTACGTTTCGATGCTTTCTTCAGATCATCCTCAAAGCAAATTACAAAAACTACATACAAAAATATACATCATTACTTGATCCGATTCACAATTTGCTGAGGATGATCCGAAAGAAGGATCGAAACGTACATTTTTAATTTTTCATTTTTTAAAGCTATGGCGCCCCTGGCGCTTTGGCGCCCTAGGGCTCCAGCCCCAAAAGCCCATAGGTAAACGCACTACTGATTCCAATACAAAAGTTATTAAACTCATTAAGTACTATCGATGAAATGACTCCAAAATACTCCTTCTTATTTAAAGAAAGGAAGTTGGTAAAACTGAAGACATTCAAGGTTCCCTAAGATTTTTATATGTGCCCGTATTTGTCTTACGATTTTAATAATGAGCATCTTCTCCTATCTCTAATCATTTTAGAAAAAAATGTGATGAATTTTTTATCAGACTTACCTTGTATGTGTAAAATAAAAATTTCAAATTTTTAAACTTTTTACAATATTTCCAATGAAAAAACATATTCAAAAACTATTCAGCTTATTGCACAATTCCCATATTTCCTTATCCAGTCCTTCGGTTTGTATCAAAGCATTATTTATCTTGTTAGCTGTTTTGTAAAAAGACTACCAAACTTGATCTTTAAATTTTAACAGCCAGGATTTATGAACTATACCCATAATATAGCATCTTCATTATTATTAGCAAATTTAATTCCAACAAATGTTATGACTAGAAAATAAAATTATCAAATAATTAATAATTTAATAATAAGTTGTAACAATGTTGAAAATTAGTTTTGCATTCTGAGGACTTAGCAAATAACACAAAAAATCCTAGGATCATCAAAACATTTTATCAAGTCTACTTTATCGACTTTAACGACCTTTTATTGTCGTTATTTCTATATCATCGTTGGGTATAATAAATATACATATAATAAAAGAACTAAGCAACGATAATGTAAATATAATTACATTATCATTTATAATTACAAAATGAATAATGTCATGAATATCTCGCAGAATGTGTTCGATTAAGTTAGTTTTTCGATGTCGCTTATTGGTTAAATTATAGTAATAAAATCTTTATCAAAATTTACTTTAGAGTTTGAAAATTAGTCAGTTTGAATTCACAACCATAAACTTTTTAGTACGCATATTTAAATATAAAAAGATGATCATGCAGTAATTTACATACTGCGCAATACGAAGCATATACGAGACATATGAAAATACACTTTGATATGATCCAATCGAATTTACCAATAGAGAACAACCAACATGATTGATTTAAGGTGCGTTCAACTTAACACTCGCAATGATTGCATCGTCACTATATTATAACGTCTCTGATTAAGAGTATATTCAGACAAATTTGCATAGTGCATAAACATAAGAAAATTGAATGATTTGTAAGTATATACATAAAGAAAATTAACCAACACATTTCCTTATACATATAAGTTATTTATGTTAGTGTTTTGTAACAACTAATGACGTTTTTATATTTTTAATTATATTATAAAAAATTTATCTATAAAAGTGACTTAATCATGATATTGTGACTTTTTGTACGTCATTAAAACGTTATAAAAAGTTATAACGATATTACAAAAACGACATTTTAAATTAGGCGTTATTTATTTATGTAATATCATTGCTGGTCCAAGCAATGACCAATTTTCGACGTAAAAATGACATATGCTTACTACCTGGGTTGTTATCAAATAAAAAGGCAATATGATGCCAAAGAAAATCCGTTAGATCTGTAAATATTTTCTATTAACGCGCACAACTCGAAAAATGATGCAAATTATTTGTACAAACAATACAAACGTTCGAAAAATTGATTAATATCGGACATACACATATAATAAAGAAAACAAATTAATATATCATTTAGGTTTGCGAATGTATATTTTACTCATTCCTTTATTAATTCCAAAAAAGAATGGAATTATACATTACACTTCGAGCTGCTTGATAAATAATACATATTGTGTATAAGTATAAATGAAAGGGAACAGGACTCACGATGCGTTTTCCTTATTTTTTGTCGCAATCATTGCAACATAAGTCAGAGGTTTTGCTCATATTTTTATTCACTTATTTAATTACTTACAAGGGGACTACGCGCTGCTTTCCAATTTCGATAAAACTTACAATAATGACAGAAGGTATTATCTAACCAATATTGTATATGCAAAGCCATTTTTCTAAATGAGCTTTGCAAACTAAGCAGTTATAAGCAGTTAAAAGTAGAGATTCTTCTCGTAATATAATATTTTAGCTGTCGTTAATGTTAAATTGTCGTGATTCAGCAACTAGAGTGTTGAAATAATGTTTCGTAAGACGCCGCGGTTCGCATCCGGCTAGTGCTGAAAATTTATTTTTGTTTTTCTATTTACAATTAATAAAAAACTAAATGACTAAACAAAAAATGAATAAACAAAAAATAGACTGATAAGTAATAAAACATCTAAATAAATCAATATATAAATTAAATAATTAAATGCCAATATATATTAATTAAAACTAATAATTATATTTAGCCAATATATTAAAATTAATATATTTATATATTAAAATTAAAACCATTATATTAAAAAAATCAATATATTAATTAATTAATTAAAATAAAACATCAAAAATGAAAAAAAAGAATTTTAAAAGAGTAGTTATATATACAATTTTTTAACTGATTGTTCTAAAAGCATTTGAAACATAAGATTTTTAAACAGTGTGCACAAATAAATAAAATATTATTACATCGACACTTTTTTTACGCAATTTAACAGTTTATTTTTTGTTTATTTAATTTTTCATTAATTGTAAATACGAAAATATGTGCAAAAATTTTTAGCACTAGCCGTACGTAAACCGTCCTACAAAACATCATTTTAATGTTCCAGTCGCTGAACCATGACAATTTAATATTAGTGCTAAAAAATGTTATATTAGGAGAAAGATTCAACTATTTTAATTACTTATAAATCAATTTTTAAGATCTATTCAGAAAGACGGCTTTACATATATTGGTTAGATAATATTTTCTGTCATTATTGCAAGTTTTATCGAAATCGGTGAAGAAGAGCGCATAGTATATATACAGGGTAGACCATTTTAATCAATACACGCGAATATCTCGAAAAGGAGTTTTTTCAAAAAATGTTTGAAATAAAAGTTTTATGGCTTTGAGGGGAAAAAATAATGACATTATTAGTTTAATTGTAGATGGTGCCACTTTAGAGATTTTATCATGGCGGCAATTTTTTTAAATGGAAGTTGATTTTTTTTTAAATAAAAATTATAGCTGGCAATGAGACGAATGATTCAATGATTTTTTATTTTTTGAAATTGGATCATTTTTCACTGAGATACAGCGTTTCAAAGTTTAAGTGAAAAACTTCCACGCCTATACAGTGTGCGTATTTTGTAATTCCAAACCGCCCTCCATTTGTGTGTGTGTATGTGTGTTGCATTAACGTTATATGATATGGATGATATCTGTGGTTTCTTAAAATTCTTAGAATGATAGTTCTAGGTATATTTGTTTGTTTTTCTATTTGGTAGCTACTAATATGAGGATTGAGGTAAACTGCAGCTAAAACGACCAATACACGTACATCATTCTCATCATATTCATGTCTTCGTCTCCTACGTATCAAGTTACCTTGTTGAGCTCTTAAATAAATGTTTCGAATAACAGCAGCATTCGGATGACGCCGGTTTAGATATCGAACCTGATAAAGAGCAGTAGATTGACGATAATTAATACGACATTCGCCAAGAATAAGCAGCATGTCAACCCATTCTTGTGAAGAATAATCACCCATAATTTTTATGTCAACGTAAATTTTAACGAATATCAGTAAGTGTTAACCGCCGATGAGATCAACTTTACCTCTTAATCTGTTTGTACAAGCAGTTTTGCTTCTACATTGTAGCTTCCTGTACATGACATTTTTCAAATAACCTCATACCTTGACACTTATACAATGAAAAAATAACACTTGTTTATTACTTTGTTTACCGATAAGATTAAGTTTAAGATTAAAAAGTAAAGTTTAGTACTCGAATGGGTTGATCTCAACACTTACTGATATTCGTTAAAATTTACGTTGACATAAAAATTATGAATGATTATTCTTCACAAGAAAGGGTTGACATGTTGCTTATTCTTGGCGAATGTCGTATTAATTATCGTCAATCTGCTGCTCTTTATCAGGTTCGATATCCAAACCGGCGTCATCCGAATGCTGCTGTTATTCGAAACATTTATTTAAGAGCTCAACAAGGTAACTTGATACGTAGGAGACGAAGACATGAATATGATGAGAATGATGTACGTGTATTGGTCGTTTTAGCTGCAGTTTATCTCAATCCTCATATTAGTAGCTACCAAATAGAAAAACAAACAAATATACCTAGAACTACCATTCTAAGAATATTAAGAAACCACAGATATCATCCACATCATATAACGTTAATGCAAGCTATTACTCCAAATAATATGAGAATGCGCTTACAATTTTGTCAATGGGCCCAACAAATGATTAGGAATAATCCAGCCTTTTTTCATTATGTAATGTTTAGTGATGAAGCAACATTTGAAAATAGTGGACAACTAAACAGACACAATTGTCATTATTGGGCAAATGTTAACCCTCGTTGGTACAGACAAATCGACAATCAACATCGCTGGAGTATTAACGTGTGGTGCGGTATTATTAACGGCTACCTGATTGGTCCACACATTTTTGATGGTAATGTAAACAGTCAGAATTTTTTAACCTTTTTAAGAAATGAACTACCAGGATTACTTGAAGATGTTGATTTGTACACAAGACTCAGAATGTGGATTCAATTAGATGGGGCTCCACCACATTATGCGAGAAATGTAAGAAATTATCTAAATAGACGCTACAATGGCATGTGGATCGGACGAGGTGGACCAGTAGCATGGCCAGCGCGATCTCCTGATTTGACATCACCCGACTTTTATTTATGAGATTACTTAATAAACGTCGTGTACGAGCGGCAACCCACAACTTGAGATGATATGATTCAGAGAATAAAAAATGCTTGTACAAACATACCACGAGCCGTATTACTAGAAACTGTTAACCATTTTGAGCGAAGAATCGCGTTATGTATTCAGGAAAATGGTAACGTTTTTGAACATCTTTTGTAATATGTTTAAAATGAATTGTGAGAGGCAAGGGGACTCACGTAAATCAAGCACCCCAAAGGGATGAAAGTCTCGCCACGTCCACGTCGTTCATCCTGGGTAATGCTAAGTGCGGGAAACTGCGTGTCAATCGGTCTGGAGCTGACCTAGAATCAGTTCAGATAATGGCTAGGAACAACACACACACACACACACACACACACACACACACACAAATGGAGGGCGGTTTGGAATTACAAAATACGCACACTGTATGGGCGTGGAAGTTTTTCACTTAAACTTTGAAACGCTGTATCTCAGTGAAAAATTATCCAATTTCAAAAAATAAAAAACCATTGAATTCGTCTCATTGCTAGCTACAATATTTATTTAAAAAAAATCGACTTCCATTTAAAAAAATTGCCGCCATGATAAAATCTCTAAAGTGGCGCTATCTACAATTAAACTAATAATGTCATTATTTTTCCCCCTCAAAGCCATAAAACTTTTATTTTAAACATTTTTTGAAAAAACTTCTCCTTTTCGAGATATTCGCGTGTATTGTTTAAAATGGTCTACTCTGTATATATATATATATATATATATATATATATATATATATATATATATATACATACATACATACATACATACATATGTATGTATATATGTATATATACTATATATATACTACACACACACACACACACACACACACACACACACACACACACACACACACACACACACACACACACACACACACACACACACACACACACACACACACACACACACACACACACACACACACACACACACACACACACACACACACACACACACACACACACACACACACACACACACACACACACACACACACACACACACACACATATATATATATATACAGGGTGACCCATTTTAACTTAGGCAGCCAAATAACTCGAAAAATAAGCAAGATAGAGAAAAATGTTTTAGACAAAAGTTGTATGGTTTCGAGGGGGCCATAAGATGGTATCATTGGTTTGACCTTGAAGAGTCATTTGAAGGTCACGTGAAGGTCACTTCAATTTTTTTAAATGGAACATCCTATATATTTTTGTACATTCTTGTAGCTCATCTCGAGAGCTTTCCAAAACACTATAATTAAGTACATTTTCGTTAAGTACTTTTTGAGTTATGAGGCTTGAAATAATTTCTTAATTTTACATAAACCGTAAAATATCTTGTAAAATATTCATTTTTCGATTACCTTACCTTAATAGTTTTATGTACAAAATAATGAGAGGAATCAATTGGTGTAAAGAAAACACATAGTTGTTTCGAAGAAAAAATATGTAATTTGCAATTAACAATTCCATATTTTTTCTTAAAAACAACTATGTGTTTTCTTTACACCAATTGATTCCTCTCATTATTTTGTACATAAAAGTATTAAGGTAAGATAATCGAAAAATGAATATTTTACAAGATATTTTACGGTTTATGTAAAATTAAGAAATTATTTCAAGCATCATAACTCAAAAAGTACTTAACGGAAAGGTACTTAATTATAGTGTTTTGGAAAGCTCTCGAAATAAGCTACAAGAATGTACAAAAAATATATAGGGTATTCCATTTAAAAAAATTGAAGTGACCTTCACGTGACCTTCAAATGACTCTTCAAGGTCAAACCAATGATACCATCTTATGGCCCCCTCGAAACCATACAACTTTTGTCTAAAACATTTTTCTCTATCTTGCTTATTTTTCGAGTTATTTGGCTGCCTAAGTTAAAATGGGTCACCCTGTATATATATATACTATGCGCTCTTCTTCACCGATTTCGATAAAACTTACAATAATGACAGAAAATATTATCTAACCAATATATGTATATATATATATATACTATGCGCTCTCATATATATATATATATATATATATATATATATATATATATATATATATATATATATATGAGAGCGCATAGTATATATATATATATATATATATATATATATATATATATATATATATATATATATATACTATGCGCTCTCATATATATATATATATATATATATATATATATATATATATATATATCTACTGGTTATGTACTTATTTATTCATCACTTATTCTCGTTAATCGCGAATGTATTTATTAAATCACAATTACAGTTGGATCGGGACTATCGGGGTGGATTCGCTAATACGAGTACTGCTATTCGGTTTTATTGAGTATGAATTAATTACGATAAGTATAAGTATGTTTGTGCACATTGCGGTGTCATAGAAAACGTTTCACGTAGATTATTGTAATTTTAATAAACACGTTGAATACCGCGCGGATCTCGACTTGACTCTATGAGCTCTAAATTTAGGACTGTATGTTGCACAACACAGTGGCAATATTTGTAACGGATTTTATTGGCCGCCCATGCAACTGTGTAAAAAAAATACAGCTGATTGCAAATTAATAAAGTCGCTTTTACATACTGATAACATATATACGCAAAAGTGCTGAGGATATCCTAGATCCAGATTCTAGATACACATTTGTGTTATTCAGTCACTTCGCCCCATAAGCGTTCAACATATTAAAAGGTGGAGTTGTCTATGCTATATACAGGGTGAGTCACTTAAGATCGGCCACCCGAATAACTCCTACAATTTTAGTGATAGAAAAAATGTTTCAAGTAAAAATTGTTTGTTATCGAGAGGGACGTTATTGGGAACATTTTTTCCCAGATAAAGGCGCGTAGAAGATTTGAAGGTTAACTTAAAAATTTTAAATAGAAATCCTTATTTCTTATTACATATTCTTGTAGTATCACCTCTGCCTCCACCTGGGAAAAAATGTTCTCCATAACATGACGTCTCCTCGATAACAAACAATTTTTACTTCAAACATTTTTTCCTATCATTAAAATTGTAGGAGTTATTAGGGTGATTTTAAGTGACTCACCTTGTATGTATACGTTGATATTAAACCTGGCGTATATTGATCGAGATTCATATTTCATTTCTTGGATCTTCTTCTCTTAGATCTTTCAAGTATCAGCCACTAGAACGGAGTTTCAAAAATCACTGCCAACTGTGTGTGTGTGTGTGTGTGTGTGTGTGTGTGTGTGTGTGTGTATGAGTGTAAATTCTTTTGGGTGAGAGTTCTTTTTTCATCTTTTTTGTCTAACCCTCTTCTCTCTCGCATTAATTGCATCGCGCTTATTTTTTTATTTTTTTTACGTGTCGACAATTAATGATGGCAGTGAATACTGGATCTCGCTCTAGAGCTTCGAGATCGCGCTTTTTTCCTATTCTCTCTCTCTCTCTCTCTCTCCGTTTTTTTCTCTCTTATTTGTATATATAATTTCGCTTTCCTCTTATAAAGTCCCTTACAAGATTCCTCCTTCCATTTGTGCATTATCATCTCTTCTCTTTTTGTTATTTTGCTCTGTTTATTCTTATCGCGCGTTTCATAGCTTCTTGTACCAGAAAAGATAATGCTCTCCTTCGCTGATCTGCAAATTATCGACACCTGTAAGCACGAAGAAGTTTTAAAGTTTTTAATAAAAGCTATGAACGCACAAGACAATTGTCACGGAATTGACAAAGAATTGTCTGTACCTCCAGGCGCAACCAGCTGATTTCCAGGCGGCGAGGAAGGCTCTGGCGGCGAAGGCAGTCTATAAAGCAGCCAATAGTGATAGGACATTGGCTCTTCCTTGTAGCCAGCTATCGTGTGAACGTAATGACCGTTAGGCCAATCAGACGCAAGAAACTCGAAATGAGGTGACATCTCCGCCGCCAGTAGCATCACGTCATAGAAGGTTTCGTTTTTGGGTGCAGTCACCGTTAAGTTGTATGTCTCATTCACGTTACTGCCAACCCATAGAGTGTACGATACGTTCACCAACACCGGCGTCGAAGTATACGCGACTGTGGTGTCCGCGTTGCTTACGTTATTTCCCAACGCTTCTGATGGCAAAGTAGTCTCGCTGTGATTGTCGGACGTCCCGATATCTATTTCAACTCACAAGTTCAAGAGATTGTTATTTAATTTTATTGATTCTACGGCAGATTTCTTATTTATAAGCGAATTATCACTGACATGTTATATTTTTTCATCTGAATTTCGTACATGATTTTTTGTAAATAATAATTTTTCAAGTAATAATTAAAAATTTATTAAAATTTGGTCAAACTATACAAATTTCGATTTAAGAAGTTTTAACAAAATTATAGGGATGATTTCTATGCAAAACTATCCTTAACAAGATATAAGATTGAAATGCTGTTCACTGTTATACTAGGATCGATCAAAAAATAAAATTCCTTGTTTTACTACAATTTTTATTTTTTACTTATATACAAATGGAACCTTATGTTAAAATATAAGCTAATAAGACTACTTTTCAATATAATCCTCAAGAAGATTGATGCACTTGTCTCATTTTGACACGAGTTTGAAGTTTCCTCTTGGTAAAAATCTAGTTCTTAATGCTTAACTGTTCTTGAACAATATTCTGTATCATTAAATCATCAAGAAAGCAATTTGAAAATTTCTCTTTAGAGAAGTTCAGGCCTCTTTCTTATAAATTTTTTTTCACGGTAATGTCAAATCTCACTCTGACTCACACATCAAATTCAGGAACTTTCATGATCATTTGATTGGAACATTATGGAGCATCTTTCCTATAGCCCAGATTTAATTTCTTGTGATTTTCACTTGTTTGGACCTCTGAAGAAACATATCAAAGGAAGACAATTTCCAAATAATGTAGTATAGAAATGTTCAAAACTACTGTTTAAATATCAAAAGGATTTTTACCAAGAAGGGCTCTTCAAACTCAAAATAAAACAAGTATATCAATCTTCTCAAAGAAATGTAATTAATAAGTTAAATTAAAATGTAGTTAATAGCTTATGTTTTAACATAATAATTTCAATTTATTTATAAAAATAAAAGTCATAAAATAAAGAACCATATTTTTTGATCCACTCTAGTAATTTAAATCTATCTAAAAATTTTATTATAATCAAAGATTTACTGTTGCTCTTGGTCAGACGAGGTGACGAATTGTCCGACAGACTCTGTCCGCAGTCGAGGGTTCGGATGTTGGCCAATCCTCGTGGGGTAACACTCAATATTGCCTCGGCGGTGGCACGGACGTCACCATGAAATGAACCATCTGGTCGTTGTTGACTGATCAGCCAAGCTAGTGCTGCGGATCTGTTCCAATTGTCAGCCGGCTCATTTTCCACTTCCTCAAGTGCTTGCATTACCAACGCAGTTGTGTGCAAATCGCCAAAACTGCCATCGTGTCTTTGTTGCTGCACCAGCACTGTCGATGGCTTGCGAATAATATGATGGATGTTACGATGTCGATGATCCTGACTAATGCATCGCAACACCAGGATCAACATCGCGATTGTGTCTACGATAAATTCATATTTTTTATTCTATTAAAAATCAAATGCGGCAAGAATTGCGAGTGACACGATGTAATAATAAAATTCAAATATAGAGTATTAAGATTTTTAAAATATATTTTCACAAATTTCTGTTAAAAAACTGATTCCTAATTATAATATATCTAGATTACATACTTTTAAATTCCAAAGATATCTATTTGTATATATATTAATATAGGATGAATCTCAATCAGACACAATGCTTATTGGTCAGTTGAAAATAAGGATTTTTGATTGGTCAATCCTGCTGCCCATACAGCACAGAAGTTTGCATCAACGTTGCTGCAATGTTACAACATTGCACATTGCAGTGTAATGCTGCAGAAATATTGCAGAGATATTATTTTGTAATATTACTTTGGCAATATTGCAGCAACATTTTAACATAACGAAAATGTATAACATGCGTTTCTTTACTTGCCGCTACGTGGCGACACCAAACTTAACTAACTCGTAGTCGAATTTTCGTCTAAAGTGGATATAAGGTCTACAAAGGACTAATGTAGTAATTGTATTTTTTGAGTCAGTTTAATTTCTGATAAATTGACTTGATTTATTTAATATTCTGAATTCTAATAAGGGATCTAAATTATTAAACAAATAATTTATTTAATAATCTGGATCCTTCGTTGGGATTCAGAATATTAAACAGATTTTTCTTCACTGAATGGATAAATGAGAAATAGTTCATTTATTGCACATATTACAATATTCTGGTGTCGAGGGTATGTAAAATAATTGTATGTATATTATTGAGATAAATATTTAATAAGAAATATTTATAGATGAAAAATTAATTATTAATAAATTTATTAATAAAAAACACTAATAGATATTTTTTTAAAGGCGTGAAATTTTTTTAAAGGGAAATGTTTTTTCTATCTTTCTTGAACATTTTTTTAAATATTTTCAAAGTTTATTTATTAAATTTAAAACGGTCTGCATTTGTAGTAAAACGCGTTTTAATATTACAAATACAATGCACCGTAATTTTTATTTTTTATTACAATTTTACATTGCAATATTCCTAAAAGCGGACATTTTAACGTTGCTGCAATCCCACAGCAATGGTGCAGCAACATTTTGCAGTGAATTTGCTATGTTGCAATATTGCGGTGAAAGATTGTTGCAATGTGTATGCAATCTTTGTGTGCTGTATAGGTCTGAACATGTGCACAATTAGAACATTCTCTTCATAATGATTATTTCATTTAGCTTACAAAATATTAATTCAGTAAATGTTTACTTTAGGTTACACAGCTCGAAAAATTTTTATTTTGACATATATTGTAAAAAGTTCATTCCTAAATAATACAGCGCTTGAATTTTGCGGCGATCTCTCTTCGTTCCTCAGATATGCAATTTTGAAATTTCATACTTACTTGTATTATCTTTTCATTATATCCTAAATATGTTCATATTATTTTGTTTACATTTAGGGTTTACCAAAGTCATCTTTCTGAATAACTCAAAAGGTTATAGCAGCTTGTTATTTATTAAATAGTTATTAACGAAAAAAGTTTCATGAATAGAACATAATTTTACGACACCATGTACGTTTAAGAAGAAATATATTTAATGGAATATATGTTTGTTGTAATTTTACTTCGTCTTGCAAAGTACATGCATGGACTTATGAGGGAATTCCACTTCCGGAAGATATAACCTAACCTAATCCGCGTCTGAAGTGAGAAATATCTGGCTTCGCTAGAACGGGTTAGATTATATCTTCCGGAAGTGGAGCCTCGTACGCGGAACCCACGGTGTCCATGCATGTATTTTGCAAAACGAAAGAAGTTATATACAAACACTTATTAAAAGTTAGGTAAAATAAAAAGTGCAATATTTTTATACTTTATTAATTTATATTTATCTTATAGATCGTGCAGGGGATTAATTCTGCCATAATGTTAAAGAAATATAAACATATAAAAAGAATATAATGAAAAGATGATACAAGTAGGTATGAAATTCAAAATCGCATATCTCAGGAACGAAGAGAGACCGCCGAAAAATTCAAAAGGTGTATTACTTAGGAATGTATCCTTTCCAATATATGTCAAAATAAAAATTTTTCGTGCTGTGTAATCTAAAATAAATATTTACCATTAATTCTTTGAGAACAGTCCTTTTGAGAACTCTTTGAAACGTACATATATACGTTTTAATAAGTATCGCATTTTTGTCATGTTTTTCACTTATTTTCCTCCTAAAATTTAAAATTTTCTGAAAATGAAGTTAATTTGATGATTTCACAATTTAATTGATCAGAGAAATTATTAATCAATATGTGAAATCAATTGGAAAAAGAACAAGTACATCCGAAGAAACATTGAAGCATTTCCCGTCTTTTATTTGATCTAAGCCTAGTAAAAAAACATTTAAAGACCTGAAATAAGCTATAAAAAAGCCGAATAAAAAAGAAGCGCCAAGTATAAAAAACTCAGTAAACACAAAGCAACAGTAATTTTATAATTTTTCACTCATAACAATGTAACTGTTATATACACGCACCGGCAGAAATGGTCTTTCGGTATGCTTGTGTTGAACTGACGTCACACTCACACAAGCGAAGCGCGCATGTACGCGATCCGGGCAGCGAGAGAGAAAGTGGAGATAGAGTAGTGGGGGGCATTCCGATGTTGCGTCCTTCGCGCACGGCACAAGAGCGAGAGAGAAAGCACTACAAGACGTGATACCGAGTTAGAGGTCCGATAGCCGTCTCTCTCGCTCGACGCTCGAACGAGAGAGTGCGAACGAAACAGCTATATACCGCGCGGGACGCCGCGCTGTTTCTATACGTGTCTCATGCGCTCTAGTATCGATATGCACACTTTTCTTTTCTTCCTTTAAGAAATGCGGCTTAATCGCGTGCACTAAAGGTCGGCATTAATTCTATTAAATTAAATAATAATTAAATTATATAAAAAAATAAAATTTAATGAAGAATAAATTCTTGGCTACGTGCGCACTTCGCGTGTGTGCGTATGACGTCTGTGAGCGTCAACACTAGCGTACCGGGACACCATTCCTGCCGGTGCGTGTACAAAGCATGTTACTTTATTATACAGGGTGTGCCGAAACTAACGCTTGATATTTTAAAGGCAGATTCTCTGGCCAATTTAAAAATGATTTTTCCTCAGCGAAAATGTCGAGGGAGATCATTATTTTTTGCATATTCCCAATTTTTGTCATCATGTATCTTTCTAACTAAGCCTTAAATTAAAATTCTATTAAAGTATACTCTACCTAAAATTAACTAAAGAATGTGACTTTATTAATATCTTATTCCCATAAGCCTTAGTTTGCGAAAAACCCTTTATTTTCAATCGTTTATAACTCGAAAACTATTAGTGCCGCGACATTTTCGCTGAGGAAATATCGTTTTTGAATTGGCCAGAGAATCTGCCTTTAAAATATCAAGCGTTAGTTTCGGGACACCCTGTATATCAATGGTGTACATATATGTATGTGTTTGTAGTGCGATATTATTATATTTTTTGCATGTGTGTGTGCGTATATATATATACAGGGTGGCCCATTTTAATCCATCCAGTCGAATATCTCGAAAACCAAGCCCGGGAGAGAAAAATGTTTCAGACAAAAGTTGTTTGGTTTCGAGGGGGCCATAAGACGGTATTATTGGTTCGACCTTGAAGAGTCATTTGAAGGTCACGTGAAGGTCAATTCAATTTTTTTAAATGGAACACCCTATATATTTTTGTAAATTCTTGTAGCTTATCTCGAGAGCTTTCCAAAACACTATAATTAAGTACCTTTTCGTTAAGTACTTTTTGAGTTATGAGGCTTGAAATAATTTCTTAATTTTATATAAACCGTAAAATATCTTGTAAAATATTCATTTTTCGATTATCTTACCTTAACACTTTTACGTACAAAATAATGAGAGGAATCAATTGGTGTAAAGAAAACACATAGTTGTTTCGAAGAAAAAATATGTAATATGCAATTAACAATTCCATATTTTTTCTTAAAAACAACTATGTGGTTTCTTTACACCAATTGATTCCTCTCATTATTTTGTACATAAAAGTATTAAGGTAAAATAATCGAAAAATGAATATTTTACAAGATATTTTACGGTTTATGTAAAATTAAGAAATTATTTCAAGCCTCATAACTCAAAAAGTACTTAACGGAAAGGTACTTAATTATAGTGTTTTGGAAAGTTCTCGAGATAAGCTACAAGAATGTGTAAAAATATATAGGGTTCCATTTAAAAAAATTGAAGTGACCTTCACCTGACCTTCAAATGACTCATCAAGGTCAAACCAATGGTACCATCTTATGGCCCCCTCGAAACCAAATAACTTTTGTCTGAAACATTTTTCTCTCCCGGGTTTGGTTTTCGAGATATTCGACTGGATGGATTAAAATGGGCCACCCTGTATATACAGGATGTTCCATTTTAACTTTACCATCGAAATAAAAAATGTTTTTTCATATCTTTTAGACTTTACGAGATATTTCGATGGCAAAGTTAAAATGGAACACCCTGTATGTATTGCACACACACACACACACACACACACACAGGACACAGGACACCCTGCGTGCGTGCGTGCGTGCGTGCGTGCGTGTGTGTGTGTGTGTGTGTTTGTATTGTATCGGGTACGTTCTATCAAATGGTATTTTCAACTTTTGATTCCGACCGGAAATACACCATCCGGATCAGAAGTTGAATTTTATTAGGGGAACATGGTATTTTTTATTACAGATTCGAATTGTACGTAAAAAAATAAGAAACTTTGGTATCAAACGTTTTTTCTAAAAGTGCCTCTGTCAATCTTAAAATTGACCTTGAAAGTAACTGTAATGAAATAATGAACTTCAAATGTTCCTGTGGCGCAACTAATGACAAGGATGTGTGTGTGCTTGAATATACGGTACCTTATGAACGTTCGCACACACGTTTCTGAGTGAGTGAGGAGTATGTTCAATCTTAGGCGATGATGTGGTTCTTCGAGCAACTAATTCTTTTCAAAATAGAATAGATGCTTGCATCGCAGCGAACGGTGCTCATTTCGAATATTTTGTTTGAACTTACACCTCACTCACTCAGAAACGTGTGTGCGAACATTCATAAGGTACCGTACATTCAAGCACACACATCCTTGTTATTACTTGCGCCACAGGAACATTTGAAGTTCATTATTTCATCACAGTTACTTTCAAGGTCAATTTTAAGATTGACAGAGGCACTTTCAGAAAAAAACGTTTGATACAAAGTTTCTTTCTTATTTTTTCACGTACAATTCGAATCTGTAATAAAAAGTACTACGTTCCCCTAAAAAAATTCAAAATCCGATCCGGATGGCGTATTTCCGGTCGGAATCAAAAGTTGAAAATATCATTATTTGATAGAGCGTACCCAATTTACTTAAAAATTGTTCGCGATTTTTTATAAAAGCCATTTATTTTCATTTTAAAAGGGGTGTACGGGTGGTCTGGGACACCCTGTATATACACTACTAAAAAAAAATAAGGAACACTTTTTGTACCCTAAAAATTGGGCTGTTTTCAAACCGCTGACACTCATCGAAAAATCATGGTAGACAAAAAATTAAAGAAGCATTTTGAAGCTTGAAGTTTCAACTTTAACGCGCAGGTGATTTTTTAAAGATTTTTTTATCTTCCTTGTTCTGTGCTTTAAAAAAGAAGATTGTTTTGTTTCTTAAAATTACGTATTTTTGACACTCCGCAGTTTGATAAAAAAATTTCTCTTGAAAAATTCAACACAAATTCCATAAACTACAACATTTTGCCCACAGAACGCTTTTTTTAAAATTTTCCTAATTTTCCTATTTTTTTTGATCGAGCTACATGACTTCGAAACAATATTTTTTTATGTGAAATGATGTATACCGCCGACATTAGCGTTATCCAATGTGCACCATGGAGGTTGCCAGTCAGATTTTGCATATCGTGTATATACAGGGTGTTTCATTTTAATCCGACCAGTCGAATATCTCGAAAACCAAGCCCGGGAGAGAAAAATATTTCAGACAAAAGTTGTTTTGTTTCGATGGTGACAATGATTTGACCTTGAACAATCATTTGAAGGTCACATAAAGGTCACCTTAAATTTCTTAAATGGAATACCCTATATATTTTTGCACATTCTTGTAGCTGACATCGAGAGCTTTCCAAAACACTATAATTAAGTACCTTTTCGTTAAGTACTTTTTGAGTTATGAGGCTTGAAATAATTTCTTAATTCTACATAAACCGTAAAATATCTAGTAAAATATTCATTTTTCGATTATCTTACCTTAATACTTTTACGTACAAAATAATGAGAGGAATCAATTGGTGTAAAGAAAACACATAGTTGTTTTGAAGAAAAAATATGTAATTTGCAATTAACAATTCCATATTTTTTCTTAAAAACAACTATGTGTTTTCTTTACACCAATTGATTCCTCTCATTATTTTGTACATAAAAGTATTAAGGTAAGATAATCGAAAAGTGAATATTTTACAAGATATTTTACGGTTTATGTAAAATTAAGAAATTATTTCAACCCTCATAACTCAAAAAGTACTTAACGAAAAGGTACTTAATGATAGTGTTTTGGAAAGCTCTCGAGATAAGCTACAAGAGTGTGCAAAAATATATAGGGTGTTCCATTTAAAAAAATTGAAGTGACCTTCAAATGACTCTTCAAGGTCAAACCAATGATACCATCTTATGGCCCCCTCGAAACCAAACAACTTTTGTCTGAAATATTTTTCTCTCCCGGGCTTGGTTTTCGAGATATTCGACTGGTCGGATTAAAATGAAGCACCCTGTATATTTTAATTGCAAATTACATATTTTTCCTTAGAAACAACTGTGTTTTCTTTACACCAATTGATTATTCTCATTATTTTGTGCATAAAAGTATTGAGCTAAGATCATCGAAAAATAAATATTTTACGAGATATTTTATAGTAGTGTAAAATTAAGAAATTACTTCGAGTCTTATAATTCGAAAAGTATTTAATGAAAAATAACTTAATTATAGTGTTTTGGAAAGATCTCGAGATAAGCTATAAGAATAAGCAATAAAATAGGGAGTTCTGTTTAAAAAATTAAAGGTGACCTTCATGTGACCTTTAAACAATTATTCAAGGTCAAACCAATGGCATCATCTTATGTACCCCTTCGAGTCAAACAACTTTTGTCAGACAAACATTTTGTCTTCAAACATTTTTTCCAATCTTTTTTACTTTAAGATATTCAGTTGCATTACTTAAAATGAAACCCTGTATGTACATAGTATTACTTGTATATGTATAGGACAACAAATAATATCTCTGTTTATAGAACATGTAAAATGAAAATAAAGATACATGCCTTAAATAATTCAAGTTATCGATTAAGCTTATCAAGAATTCGGTTCAATCGTTATTCAAATCAGATAATTTGAAATACTCTCAATTGTCCGACTTGTATATAGATATTCGTATCCCGAAATGCTTTGCTGTTGCTGCACGTAACTTGATGCGAGACATTATCGTATCTCTTGATAAAGAAGATATGTCATTTGTAGTCAATTAATAAAGAAAACAAAAGATCAATCATAAATTCAAGGTGAGTGTATATGTGGAGTGATTGTCTCTCTGGAACTGATTGCTTCAAAAAGTATCATACTTTAATCAAAATAATAGTTTTTCATTATATAATTATTTTTTGTAAATTTCGTAAGTTTGATTTTTCAAAAAAATTAGCCATTTTCAAAAAATTAAAATTAAAATACATATAAGACATCCAACAAAAAATTATCTTCAAACTTTTAATGTTACTAGAATTAAAGCTGTTTTTTTTCTTAAAATCCATTGTTACTTGTTTATGCGACTCATCTGTCTATTTTGATAATATAATGATCTTGGGGCAACCCACCAATATTATAATTTTGTGGAGTACTTGCAATGTCCAGGAGACGACGCATCTGCCGTTTACGAACGTGTGCTTGTGCGCTACATGCCGCAAGAGCAGTCAATGTGAACTCGTAATCTGTTGGCGGTTCATGATGCTGCAACGTGCCGATCAAATCGTGGCCGTAGAACTGCCGCGGATCCATGCACATCGCGTTCATGGCCAAAGTATAGTGTGCCAGTCTAACTGGAGAAAACCCGACTTCTCGATGTCTATGAATACAATAAAAAAACATTTTATGTAAAGCATTTTATGTAAAAAATTTTGTATATCCAGTACATTTTTAATTTAAAAGATAATCAATAATAGAGCAAATCTAAAACGAAAGGATTAAAGCATACAAACCACTTATTAAAAAATATTCAAATTTATTCTATTCATTATTGCTACCACATTGTGGAATTTTTGCTACGAAATTGTAAAGTTGTCCCTAAGGATGATAGATAAAATAATTTGATTTTGACTGTGGCGATGGAATCTTTCTTATGCATGTTTTCTTATATTTCTTGATATACTAAATCATTATTAATCATAAATTTCAAGCTGATCTGACACGAAAATAGTGAAAATCGCATTCAAAGTAGCAGATTTGTAGAAATTTGAACAAAAACTCAAGAATGTACATCTTATCCTTTTTTTCTTTCTACTATTTTCCATCTCACCCCGTTTACTCTTACTTAAGTTACATCACTTATTTTGACATCATTCAATTGATACACGTGGCCGACTTTAGCTCGAGCGGGGTGCTTTACTCGTAGCGTTTTAGCGCGCTCTCATTTATCCGAATTTAATACTCAATATCTCGATTATTATTACTTTAATTTAATTTTAATTTTATGATTAAGGACTTTTTTTGTTCCTCTTAGTCTTACTACTACGAGCGTTGTCAACCCACACAAAAAAAATTATCTATTAGATATCTAATAAATATCTAAATTTCTATATGATGTCCATGTCTTCTATGGATAACTAGTAGATATCTAATAGATGTACAAAATATCTATATCTTCCGAATAAGCAGGGATATTAGATGTGTATATATCATATTCACATATTCATCACATATTCATATCCATCAAGTAGCTACCAAAGATATCCACTAGACATATACATGTTATCCACATATCCCAGTTAGCACATTTTCGTCATTTTGACATGATATTTTGATCATTTTCTAACCAAAAATGATGTGTTAGATGACGTATTTGTGACCGAAAAGTGATTAAAAAGATTAATGTCACAGATAATTGACGTCACTATAAAAACGTTATTTTCTATACTGCATGGAAAGATTGCAGACATATTGCATATTGCAGAATAATTTCATTCAAAAATATTGCTTATTTATATGTATAATATTTTTGTTTCTGATATTTGAATATCTTGGAAACTTATAAAAATAGACTTATAAAATTTAGTCAATTAGATATTTTATATCTTTCAAATTAGATCTCTGTTGAATAAGTTTCTATATTGAATAAATGGACCACACAATTTGTATTAACTGGATATTATTTATTATAACATACATTCGGGTTACGCTTGTGGATTACGACTAACTGATTTTCTTTGTTGCGTTGTGCCGTGTACTCTCTCTTTCTCATGCATCACTATAGATGGCAGCATATGCACTATTTTACTTAAAATAAAATACAAATGTAATATATATTCAACACGCTTCCTTACCTTTTATTTTATTACCATTCTAATTCCCTTTTAGATTCAGACTTTTAATTTTAACATTTCTCTGAACTTTACAAACTTGGCTTTACACAACGACTTCGTAAAAATATCAGCAATATTATTTTCAGACTCTATTTTAATTATATCAATCAGACCTTTTGCGTAGTTTTCATTAACATAGTGATACTGTACTTTAATATGTTTCGAATTTTTAGAAAAATTTCCGCACTTTGCAATAATTAACGCTCCTGAGTTATCTTCATATATTTTTACAGGTTTACTCGCATTTACATTAAACGCTTCTTTCAACGTTTCACATATAAAATTTACATCAGTTACAGCTTCAGATAAAGCAACATACTCAGCAAATGTTGACGATTTAACAACTGAACTCTGTTTGTGCGATTTCTAATAAATTACATTTCCGAACAATCTTATAACATATCCTGACGTAGACTTTCTATCGACAGTATCACCTGCCCAATCTGCATCGACAAAACAATCAATTATGTCACACTTTTCATTTTTATTATAAGTCATTTTTAAATCTTTGGTCAAATATAAATACTTTAGAATTCTAAGTGCATATTTAAAATGAGTATCATCATAACAATTTTGAAATCTACTTAAATAGTTTACACTAAATGCAACATCTGGTCTGGTACCTGTGCTAATATATAAAAGTTCACCTACCACTTTTCTATATTGAATATTCATATTCACTGCTTCTGCAGGTTCTAACTTTAAATTTATTTCCATTGGTGTATTATATAACTTTGCATTTTCTAAATTATATTTTTCTGCTAACGATTCAATATATTTAGTTTGGCTTAGCTTCATCACATTTTTCTTTACATCATAGTCAATATCAATTCCTATATAATTTCTTACTATTGAAAAGTAAATTTATTTTGTTTTGTTTGTAATACTGGTTACTAGGATTATATATGTATCGTTTTTTTATGTTGCGTGAACTGTCTGTCTGTGCGCGCTCTAGTCTAGTGTTCTTTTTTGTCTTTGTCTGATCGCTCATGCTAGCTTATTTTACGTTAATAAAGTCTTGTATTCAACAGTTATAAATAAATACTGTGATTTATAAATTGCTGGGTTAATAAAAGGTGTATTCATTAACACTTACTTTACCCATATCTTTCATTTTAAATCTTTTTGATAGCCTTTCTTTAATTTCATGAATTCTTTCCTGACTTTTACTACAAATTAGCATATCATCAACAAACAGTAAAATATAAATGTATTCGTTATTTTTAGATTTTACATATAAACAATAATCATAGTTACTTCTTTTAAAATTTAAATCTTCCATAAATTTTTTAAAACATTCATACCACATTCTAGGACTTTCTCTTAAACCATACAACGCTTTAAATAATTTAAAAACTTTACCTGTACCATCTTCATAACCTTTAGGCTGATTAACATAAACTTCAGACATTATTTTTCCATTTAAAAAAGCCGTTTCTACATCCATTTGTTCTATTATAAAATCATTTTGACAACAGAAAGCTAATAATGTTTTAAGTGTTTGCATTTTAACTACTGGCGAATAAACATTGTTTACATATTCCTCTTGTTGAAACCCTCTAACTACTAGTCTAGCTTTATAAACATTCTCATTTTCCTTGTTATATATCCATTTTACATCAATAATTTTCTTATCTTTAGGTTTTTCTACAAATTTCCAGGTTTTATTTTTGTTCAAACTTTCCATCTCATTATCCATAGCTTTTTGCCAATTTTTGCTTTCACTGCTTTTTATCGCTTTCTCAAATGAACTAGGTACCATCGCATTACAATAATTTACATAGACATATTGAGAAACAAAATCATCATTTACATAACGACTGTTTGGTTTCTTTTCTCTACTTGAACGTCTTGGATTTATTTGATTACAATCTTTGTCTCTTACTTTATTAGTTATAACTTGCTCAGATACATTTTCTTTTATTGACTCACTATTATGATAGGATTCGTTCTCACTTCCTTCACTAGATTTATCTTTTGTACTTTCATTGTTTTCACTCATTAAAACCTATAAGCTTAATATTTTCTTCAATCACATCAACATGCCTAGCATTAATTACTCTATTATTTACCAACACTCTATATCCTACTTCTGTATATCCCAACAATACTCCTAAACTTGCTTTATTATCCCACTTTGATTTTCTCAATTGTTCTGGTACTCTAACATAAACTCTACTTCCATACAATTTCAAATATTTTACACTGGGCCTTTCATTAAAAAATATTTCATACGGTGTCTTTGTTTCAACAGTGCAAGCTAAGGTTCTATTTTTCAAATAAGCTGCTGTTTGTACTATCTCTGGCCAATACATCCTGCTAACCTTTGCCTCTTTTAATAAACACCTAGACATATCCATAACAGTTCCATTGTATCTCTCAGCTACTCCATTTAACTTATGCACATAAGGTGGACATGGAATCATATGTATACCTTTCTCTCTAATAAATTTATAAATACTTGAATTTAAATACTCTTTGCCATTATCACATCTTAAATTTTTAATTTTCCTTCTTGTTACATTTTCTACCAAATTAACATATTCTACAAAACAATCATAAACATCAGACTTTGACTTTATTGTATATATTTTGGCCAGTTTACTAAAATCATCTATAAATGTTAAGAAATATTTTCCCCTCTATAACCTTCTGTCGGATGCGGACCGTTCAAATCAGTATGAACTATTTCTAGAATTTCCTTAGCATGTTTCCTATTATTTTCAAAAGATAAATTATGCATCTTACTTTCTATACATATTGCGCATTTCATATATTCTGTTTCTACTTCTTTTGGCAAACCCTGTAATAATTCATTTTTGCATAAAATATTCAAATAATTAAAATTAACATGACCTAGTGTACGGTGCCACTTTTCTTTCAAAGACATTTTTTCATTATCATCATTTTTAACAACACTAGAATTTACTTCGCTGTTTTGATTATAATTTTTTATGTAACTTTTCATATAATATAAATTATCTCTCTTTTGAGCAATCGCTATTAATTCCTTATTTTGATTATAAATTTTTGAAACATTATCATATGAGACTATTTTATTTTTCTTTGTGACTCTACCCTGGCGAAAATAAGAAACTTTATAAAGCGTTAACAACCGTTGAGTGAGGGTTTTCTGAGAGTTTATATGCTTTTCAAACTTTGTAAGAGCACTTACATAACGCTGTTGGGTTTTGAATGCTTATCAAACGCTGCAGTGTTGCAATTTTTGTTCTACAAACTCTTTATATAATGTTACATGAAAGTTTTGCAATGCTGAGGTAACATTTTTCAGAGTACGTTCAGTAAACGTTGATACATCTTCGTGTACAGAGTTTATTCAGACTTTTCAAACGTTTACGATTACGCTATAACGTACAAACGTCTTTTAAACGCTGCAGTGTTGCAATTTTTGTTCTACAAACTCTTTACTAATCGTTTTTAAACTCTCGACGAACTTCCACAAACGTTCATGTAAACGCCAAACAAACGTCTCATTTTTGCCAGGGTAGAGTAGCTAATTAAATTTTGCTTCATATCTTTAACATAGAAAACATCAAACAAAGTTATTTTTAATCTATTTTTAAAAAGTTCAAAATCTGTAATTATTTTACCAATCTTAGTCGCTTTTAATATTCTACCATCTCCTAACCTAACATCTGTCGGTTCTTTTAAAACAATATATTCACTAAATAATCTATCATCATTTACTATATGGTCCGTACAACCACTATCTAATATCCAGCTTACTTGATTTTTATTTAGCCTAAAAATGTTGCCTACTTCAGACGCATTTATCTCCGTAATAAACGTGTTTTCGCTGTTGGCCTGCTCACTTTGATGCCCATGATGACTCGATGATGTATTCCCAGCGCCTCTGTATTTTCTTCGGTAGTTGCCTCGTTGATAAAAACTTCGACCACGGGACCGACCTCGATTATACCCGCCGCGTCCTCGCTGATCCGTAAAATTCTGCTGATAACAATCTTTTTGTAGATAGCCGGGCTTGCCGCACCTATGGCATTTCCTTGTATCTGTCGTGAATGCATTTAACTTAATATTATTTTCTTCGTTTGTCTTTTCATTTGGATTTTTCTCTTCCAGCGATTTTAATTTTATTTTGCTTTTCAAATAGTCCACATTTCTCTCTTCTTTCTTTAATACGTCCATCAAATCTCCGATGTAACTGTACGAGTGTGGTAATGCTTTTAACATGTATCTTAACTTTTCTTGCTCTGTAATCTTAGCTCCTGCCGCTTTAAGTTCATTAACTGCTTTTTCAAATTCGTCGAAAAATGTCGTCACTTCAGAAAAATTTTTCAACTTTATGTTTTCCAGGTTATTTCTACACACAATTTGTAAAGCCGTCGATTCTTTCAAATACATCTGATCAAATTTTTTCATAATTCCATACGCCAAATCTATATCACCAACATATTCAAGTTGTTTATTTGAAATCGAGCTATATATATAATTCACTGCTTTGATATTTGCAGTATTCCAGTCAGGTTCTCCATCACCACTAACCTTTTCTCTTGTTGCAACTTCTTTGCATTTTTTAAATTTCAAAAACTTCAAAATTCTCTTCTTCCAATTAGAATAATCACTTCCATCGAATATTGCCATAACCATATCATCCACTTTTACATACATTTTTTTTTATTACGTCAGTTCATCAAAAAAAAATTTTCTTCTTTATTTTTCTTCTTTTCAACCACGCTCTGCTACCATATTGAATAAGCTTCTATATTGAATAAATGGACCACACAATTTGTATTAACTGGATATTATTTATTATAACATACATTCGGGTTACGCTTGTGGATTACGACTAACTGATTTTCTTTATTGCGTTGTGCCGTGTACTCTCTCTTTCTCATGCATCACTATAGATGGCAGCATACGCACTATTTTACTTATAATAAAATACAAATGTAATATATATCCAACAATCTCTATAAGACATTTAAAGATCTATTAACCGATTATGAAACGTTTAATATGCGCCTATTAGTGTTTTTATTAAATATTTCTTATTAAAGTGTTTATCTCGATAATCTATATACAACTACCTTACATATACTCGGAATATTTTATTACATACAATAGAAATATTTTAATATTAAATAAATGGACTATTTCCCATTTATGCATTTAATTTTGCGTTAAATTTCAAATATTCTGTTTAATATTCTGAATCCCAACAAGGATTATTTGGTCAGCGAACGATCTTTCAGGGCAATAGGCATTGCATTCATCGAGTAAGATTTCAAATCTGGAGTCGCATATCACTGTATTAAATAACAGCGTTGGATGTAAGATCTGAATAGCTCAGGGATTTAGAGCAGTTGTCCGAAAAGCGAAAGACTCGAATTCGATTTTCGATCCAGCCACTTGCACTTCACATATTTTGCTAGTCCACGAATATTGTTTTTTAGCAATTTGTTGTTGGGCTGAAAAATGTGTGAATGCTCTCATTATAGAATATGTGTCGATGCCGTTGCCACGGATGTCAAGATCTACCGCGTTGACCGAATGAGCATATAGACACCTCCTCCCACATACATCCCTATCTTTACTGGATTAAAAAAATTATTTTAAATTAAGTCAGTTTTTTAGAAATTAAACTGACTAAAAAAAAATATGATTTGGATTTTACGTTAGAATGGAATGATCGAACGAGCCCGCCGAAGGCGGGTGAAGTTCGATCGAGATTATATTTACCGTCTCGTTCGAAGATGATAGAGAAATAATAATGTAGTACTGCTCCGCAGTGCTCAACTTCACAACATATTCAGAGTGTAATTTATTTAAATTTGGGCGTCGTTCCGCCCGTCCAGTCTAGGTGTCACTAGGCACCGTCTCGCCCTCTATATCCTCATATTGTTTTTTGTATACATTATAGTAAAGTTTGAGTTATATTTTTTGATGATGATCCTGGGTATTAATAACCTGGGTTCATGAGGGGGGGACTTGGATCATCTTCGAACGAGACGGTAAATATAATCTCGATCGAACTTCACCCGCCTTCGGCGGGCTCGTTCGATCATTCCATTATATTTACCGTCTCGTTCTCGATGATAGAGAAATAATAATGTAGATTTTTAGCGTCTTCAATAACTCAATCTTTATTACTGATCCTTTTTTTTTTTTTTATAATAATACAGAGCGCGCAAAGCTATCATTGGATGATTGAATCGGTCTATTGTAAAATCTCATAAATGTCTGAGACATAAATGTGCTGACCAGCCCGCTGTTCGCCTAATAGTTGCGATATCTACTCCTTTATTAAATGCCGCCGAGACCGCTGCATGTCTGGTGCTATACGCTGAGAATTGTTCCGTATCAATACCTGCTTTGGATAACAAAGATTTTATCCAATGTCCTATAGTTTGTGGACTAGCTGGGCCATGTGGTTTAATTGTCGAAATCAATAACCTTTTGTTACTTCTATCTCTTAAGTGTTTTGTGATTTCCACATACTCCAGCACGCAAGATGCAACGCATAAACTAGGCTTTGTCGTAAAGAAAGGTAGATATAAATCCGGTTGAAAAGACCCTGGTCTTGAAGTTTTAATTTGGTCCGGTATTTTTATTGTAATTCCCGAAGAGGATTTTGAAATATTTTCAATATTGATTAACGCTAGAGTCTGAAGCCTGTGTGCCGTTGATAATGCTAATAAGGTTGTTAGTTTTTCAACTGCATCTTTAATCTTTAATTTAGACATTGGAGGAAATTTTTCAATGTAGTTTAATACTGGGGCTGTATCCCAAGTGCTGGCGTATCTTGGTTTAGTCGGCTTTTGTTTAAAGACTCCTTTCAAAAAACGAGTTATGAGACCATCTTGAGAAATGTCTCTTAACGAGATAAGTGAGATTGCCGATCTACTTGTATTTATTACACTATAACTTGCCCCATCGTTGAATCTTTTTGATAAAAAACTTAATATATCCGGAGTTGGGGCATTATAAATATCTAGTTTTCTGACATGGGCAAACTCCCACCACATCTTTAAGGCACTTTGGTATTGTTTCAACGTAGAGTTAGTGATTGAGGCAATCATGGTATTTATAGAGTCTTCTTTTACGCCATTTCTTAATAACGCTGATATGATAATCTCCCTGCCACCAGGGAAAGGTGGGAAGCTCTGGGGTGCGTCTTGTCCCTGTAAGGTGATATTAGAAGATGTTTATTCGGTTTAAATACTAGCAATTTTGAAATAAGAAGGGACTTGTATAGAGGATACCACGGTTGTGTTGGCCACAATGGTACTACAACCACCCCTTCTGCTTGATCGAGAATAATTTTCCTTAAAGTACGTGAAATGAGTACAAACGGGGGAAACGCGTAGAAATTTATTTTCTTCCAGCAAACTGTAAATGCATCTATTGCTGATGCATCTGGATCCGGGAATCTGGCGTAAAAGTTTTTACACTTTTTATTTATTCTGGAAGCGAAAAGGTCGACTGAAGGCCTTCCAAAGTTTTTAACAATTTTTTTTTTTGAAATATCTATCCAATAATTCCCATTCCGTATCTAGATTTGTGACTCTAGAGGCTGCATCTGCTTCAACGTTTTCTTTGGATGCGATATAGGAGGCCTTAACCCACAATTTTTTGTTCTCGCACCATTGCCAGATTTTTCTCGCCAGCTTACTTAGATGTGGAAACTGAATACCGCCCGCTCTATTTATATAACAGATCGCTGTGGTGTTATCCAATCGTAACAAAATTTCTCTGTTCGAAATTTCTGAAGCAAAACACTTTAGTGCAAAAAATGCTGCCAATAGCTCCAAAAAATTGATATGATGTTTTCTTTCTTCCTCGTTCCATGTACCATGCGAGCTTATGTTGTTGCAATAACAACCCCAACCAGTCCGAGATGCGTCTGAGAAAATTTCTAACGAATAATTTTGGGTTCTAATGGGGTTAGAACCCGTTAGGATATTTCTTTTCCACCACTGGAGATCTTCAACCATTGAACTTTTTATTTGCATTTTTCTTTCAAAATTGTTATCATTAAATTTCAAGGCTAGAAATTTTTCTCTTTCCATTCTTTTACAATACATAACACTATACGCTATTGCCGGACAGGCTGCATTTAATGTGCCCAACAATTGTGCCACTTCACGAATTTTGTACCATTTATTTTCTTGGAATTTTTCTATCAGAGATAAAATTTTTTGTTTTTTATTGTTATCTAATTCTAGACAAAAGTCTACTGAGTTTATTATGAATCCTAGATATTTACTTTTTTGACTAGGTACTAAGGAACTCTTTTTATAGTTTATGATAAATCCTAGTCGTTCTAACAGCTTCACTGCTTTTTTAACGTTATTTCTACACTTCTCTATTGAATTCGCTATAAATAAAAAATCATCAAGGTAAATAATACATAAAATACCTGCGCGTCTCAGGTAATTAATCACAGGTTTCATAATTTTTGTGAAAATATATGGACTTATACATAAGCCAAACGGTAAGCAATTAAATTGGTACAATTTCTTTTCGAAACGAAATCTCAGAAATTTTCTATTATTTTCTTTTACCGGAATTAAATAATACGCATCTTTCAAGTCTACAGTGCACATAAAATCATTCTTTCTAATTAAGTCTCTAGCCACACGAATATCTTCCATCTTAAAATGTATTGGCTCTATAAATTTATTCAGTTCTTTTAAGTTAATAATAAATCTATTAGCGCCATTTGGTTTTGGAACGAGGAAAAAAGGGGATACGAATTGATCGTCTGATTCTACACATACTTCTATAACCTTTTTTGTTATTAGTTGGGCCAGTGCAACTTTAATTTCTACGCTCTGTTTTGCTGACCATTTCTGTTCATTCGGAGTTATCTCTTGTGTCGGATTATTCTTAAACTTGATTGAGTATCCTCTAATACACTTTAAAATAAATTTATCATCCGTAATTTCTTTCCACGCGTTACTAAAATATTGGAGATGACCAGCTATAGTTTTTACTTTAATCACTTCTTCGACGATGAGCGGCTCGTCGTTTTCGCTGCCGGTTTCCGTTGAGACTCCCGTTTGGTTCCCTGGTTTCTCGGTCTGAATTTGAACATTGGTCGTCTGTAGTAATTTCCCACCTGCTTCCAATTCGCAGGTGGGTATTTCCAGTTTCCCTGGTTACGAGGGATTGATTGAGTCTTATGAGTTTTTTCCGATTGTTTAAGGCCAACTACTGCTTTTTCAATAATTTTTGCTTCTTTAACCACATCCCTGAATTTTTCTGAATACAACCACTCGTCCGAGATTGTTGTATCCAGTGTTGGCTTGAGTGACTTATTTAACAGGGAAGTGATGAAGGATTTTCTCGCGAGTGAGTGTTGGTGGAAAATCTCTGCCAAGAGTTGGCCTACATGGCATAAGTGATCGGAGAATTTTTCCTGATCTATATCATCTTCTGGTTCATCCAACATCATTGATATTGCCGCTCCCAACGCTGATATTGCCGTTCCGACACAATTTTGAGTGTCCGCAAAATGTTGATCTCTTTTCTTGGCAATATCTGTTAGAATTGGTATAATATCTGTATTTATCTTCGGAGCCTCTGTATAAAAATCTTCTTTGCGTGAGTACGTTTCTAAAATACGATTTTTCTTTTCCACTGGAAGACCATCTCTCATCCATCTTGTCCATGTGATTTTTAATTCCTCATTAAAATTTATCTTTAATTGTTTAGATTCGCTAGGATCTATTCCCAGAAATTTTTGGATCTCATTTCTGTTGATGTCCTTTTGATCTGCGTCAACTGCAGCCTCGACTACTTCGACTGCAGGCTCAACTATTTCGAGGGGAACAGATGTATCTTTAGGAGGCACAATAACTTTTTTAGTATTTGTCTCTATTGTCATATCTGAAAAAACGAACATCTTTTAATGGGAGAATGATAAGGAGTAGCATCTGTATTGTACTATGCACTATTTGTGCATATTTTGCACCCTACTATGTACTATTTGTGCTTTTTTTTTTTTTTTACTTGCTGACTAAATCGTGTGGATTTTTGCCATCTTATGAGGGAGTAAGTGAAATAAAATACCAAACTGAGTAACACTTTAATGTGTGTTTTTTGTAAATTCTTGTTCTTATTGAACTTATTTACCAAATGCTCAGTATCAAAAAACGTGTGGTTCTTTGATAACTCAACGTTCGTATGGAACAGAAGAGTTTGTTTCACTTTTACAAAAAAAAAAACCGCATGGTTTTTTGATAACTCAACGTTCGTGTGGAACAGAAGAGTTTGTTTCAATTTTACATACCCTCTGGATTTTCTTTTCCATTCTTAGACTGTGATTCCGCCAACTGTCTAACCGTATTGGTTAGGTTAGAGATCTGGTCTTGCATTTCTTGTAATTGTCTTTCCGTTCTTCGCTCTCTTTTATATTTATCTCGAGAATGAGATCTTGAGCGTTTTCTCTTCCTTGTATTTGACATAATTGCCTGTTTTCGTTGACTATTTACTGTAACACTCTATAATACGTCGTGAAATCGTCGCACAACAAAACAATATGAGGATATAGAGGGCGAGACGGTGCCTAGTGACACCTAGACTGGACGGGCGGAACGACGCCCAAATTTAAATAAATTACACTCTGAATATGTTGTGAAGTTGAGCACTGCGGAGCAGTACTACATTATTATTTCTCTATCATCGAGAACGAGACGGTAAATATAATCAGTCTTTTATACACATTTCATGATAAAAAACTGAATACGAGTTAGTTAAGTTTAGTGTCGCCACGTAGCGACAAGCGAAGAAATATGTAAATGACTAATTTTCGACGTCAAAATAATAAGGGTATGCTAATTGAGATAAAATCATTAATTTCATACAACCACAAAGATTTTTTATTTTAATCTTATTAATAAAAGATGAAATTAGAATGTTTATTTCCAAAATTGAATCAATAATTAATTTTTTAAAAATAATAATTTAAATATAATAATAGATAATTAATGAAAAATAAAATAAATACGTGAATATGACAATAAAATGATGAGTTCGAGAAATGTGATTAATTGATGATTAAAATGACATAAAGGTGTATCCTAAAAAGTGGGAAGTATTGCAATGGTGGATTCAGGACACAAAAATAAGAGAAAAAGTTCATATAAACATATATACAAAACATCCATTGACAACGTCGCGATACTTCGTCAACGTGTTGAAGATGGTTGCCGGGAAATTCAATACCCGGAATTTTTGAAAAAGTCAGACAATCTATGATGAGACGTCTTCAAGCCTGTATTCAAGTTAGAGGTAGTCATTTTGAGCACTTCCTGTTACCTTAACTATCAATTCTGTTGAAAAATAAAAGAAGCTATAATTTGAAAACAAGATCATATCGGACATATGTTTATATGAACTTTTTCTCTTATTTTTGTCCTGAATCCACCATTGCAATACTTCCCACTTTTTAGGATACACCCTGTATATATACACGACTTGCAAAATCCGATCGACTTTTGTCTGGTGCATATTAGATTGGCGGTACTCATTCTATTAAAAAAAATAGAATAAAAAATAAAAATAATAAGAAAAAACAAAAAAAGTAAATTAACAAAAGAGTTAACTTTAAAATTGTTTTATTATAGAAATAAAAAATATAAACAAAGAAATATGGACAAATAAAAAATATAGTCAAATTTATAAATATGTATCAATATAATTGTTGTTATAAAGCTGTATTTTTGAAATTGTTATTTTAAATAAGACATCTCTTTTAGATTCGAAAGATGTTTCTCGATAAAATCGGAAAGCATTTTCTTATTGTTTTAAATGCCTATTATATAAAAATATGTGTGAAAAAGACAAGATATATTGTTTCTATCATGTGATTACACATTTTTATTATGTAATCCGTGATATATGAAGTTAATCTCTATACTCAAAAGTTCAACTGTATATTTTCGGAAATATTTTTACCGAGAAAAAAAATATATATATATATATAAAATATATATATATGCACATTATTTTTTGGATATTATATTAAGTGAAACATTTGCGCTTTTTTCTGGTTTTGTGCTTTTTCTATGTTTTATTCTTTATATTCCTTTAAATTTTATATCTTTTTATATTTATTTTATATGTCTATCTTTTCTATAACTATCCTTTCTATAACTATCCTCTGTTCTATCTTCTGTATTCTTTGGAAATGTACAAAAATCTTTTCTTAGATTTTCTAAGAAAACATTTTTTACATTTCCTCTTGACGGAAGAAACTACCACCTTCTCGCGGTTTCCGTTGAGCAACAACATGTACTTTGTTTATTTACGAATTGATAAATTATACATGTTATATTAAAATATTATTCGTTAGAGGATATTATTAACATGTATGATTTTTTTGAGGGAAAAACGTACATGTTGGCCAAAAGTGGATTTTTATCGTTTACATTCTCTTTCTTTCTATCCTTTATTTTTCAAATTAGTTTACATCTTTTATATACAGAATAAATTATAATTAAAAGATTTATTTAATTAATTTATTTAATTTTTTACAGGATTAGATGATTTATTTGATTATTATTTTTACAAGATTAAAATATTTATTTAATTATTTATGTGTAAATTTTATGTGCTTTTACGCGAGACGCGAGATCTGATAAATGGATCGAGCCATTAATAAACGATTCTCGAGGCGTTAGCTATAGCTCGAGAGGGAAGGAGACAGTAGACAGTATGTTTTCACTCTTCTATTGCCCGAAGCTTGCCGAGCGCCGAGCGCTATACGTACACGGCTCTTTCCTTGTATGCGTATCGTGCAGCGGGCCAAAACTGGCATCCCTGGTCCCGACTCTCGGGACGCTCGAAGTCTCAGGGTACACTCTGAGAATTCGAAGCTATCGACTCCTAGTTCTCGCTCCCTGGTCCAGAGCACGGGTGCTACCGTGCGCGATCGGACGTATCCGACGGCCAGTATCCTGGTGTACTACGGGCGCTCCCATGTGCACTACCAGCCTTCCGGTCCAGGGTACGCTCCCGTCCTCGGCTGACCGCAGTCGGCGTCCGGGTCCGTCTGTCTCATTCCTAACACCGAGTCTTCGATGACGACTCAACAACCGTTTTCACGGCTCCTGATCGTAACAGTCGCCTTCACAAACAGCCGTTTTCACGGCTCCTGATCGGAACAGACGCATAGTAGCCGCCTTCACGAATAACCGTTCTCACGGCTCTTGATCGAAACAGCCGTTTTCACGGCTCTCATATACCAGTCGTTCTAGCGATACCCGATCGAGCAGTCGAGTCAAGCCGATTCGTTTCCGTGTTCTCGGGTCGAACAGCCCTTCCCACGTATCGTTGTAATTCACACACCTCTCGACAACCTCCTCACTCTTTGGTCCAGGACACGGGTGCTCCCGTGTTCGGTCAGACGCATCCGACGGCCAGTATTCCGGTGTACTACGGGTGCTTCCGTGTGCACCACCCAGGGGACGGGTGCTCCCGTTCTCAGCCGACCGCAGTCGGCTCCCGGTCCCATTGATCTAGTTTGATTGTCCGCAACCACCGTGTAAATAGTTTAGTCCGCGCTTGTATCCTATCACACGCGATCATCGTCGCCTGTCTTTCAGGTTAAGCTTAAGATCCGCCTGGTCATCCGAGACTACCGTGTTGATAATTTGTGTCCGCGTCTATACACTAGCCTAAGTTCCGTGCTTTATTGAATGCGACCATCGTGTGTGTAGCTTCGGCAGACGTGTTTACGCATGAATGTACGTATCCGTTTAGAGAAAAGCTTTGTAATTTAGGGTTAAGTAAATACAGTTTATAAGACACAGAAATAAGGGATCTGTTTTGTCACCGTGTAGTTTTGCAAGCCTGAGCCTCTTCTTCTCCCGAACCCTGACATCAACGAGCCAATCCGTGGCGTCGGGAAAGGTGCTCCGTTACAATAGTCTTCAAAGTAGTACGCTCTTTGACCGATGCTGTGATTCACGGGTCCTGTATCGTGCGCAGCCTTAATTGGATCCCACTCTCGGGTTAGGCGCTCCCGTTTTCGCCGCTTAGTGACAAGACGCAAAGTTCTTGTGGATGTATATGAATATCCATTATTGAATATCTTTTAGCTACTGAGTGGATATACACTCACACGCCAAAAAAACGGGCTACTAAATATTAACACAATTTTTTAACACCTTTAATAGCGATAAATCAGTAAAAAATCATCGTATTGAGATGAAACAAAGCTCAAATTAAAGTTTGAACATTCATTTTAAAAACTAAAAAACCCAAATTTGAGTTTACAAGAAATGTTTTATTAAATGACGGACGCTGAAGATAGACTTTGAGAAATGGAAAACCAATTTTTTTAAAATTATTGCATTGCTTAGGAGAATCGGTTCTCTGGTACAAAAATGTGTGAGTTTTCAAGTGTGTAAGTTTTTCATTTATTTCCTAGTAAATCCATATTTTAATCAATTTTCTACGACCTTCTTTGATGAAGTTATACCGTTTTGAAGAAAATGTTACAAAATAAACATTGTAAAACCTGCAATTGAGAAATAAATTATCGTGGAAAATCTTTTCGAAAAGGAAATTAAAGTGTAACTCGACTCAAGATGCTCCACGTAGAGATAGATGATCAGATTTAAATTTTGTATGAGTGCGTGTGTGTACAAATGTATGCGTGTGTTATGCTTTTGATCTAATCCCGTGTGTATGTTTGTGCATGTGTGTGCCGGGGGAGAGTGCGTGCTTGCGTATGCATGTATGTTTGTGTGTGTGGATGTCTAGATAAAACGATGCGGAGATAACTCAACTGAAAGTTTTAAAAAATTGTGGGATCATTTCATGTGGAACATTTCAAAAACGTTTCTATTCTAACATTTCATATGACATATTGTAGAATTCTTTGAGAAAAGTTTCACATGAAATATGAAATATTGAAATGATTTGAAACCTTTTTGGGAGCAACACAATTTACACTACTTACCTACAACAATTTGTGTTGTATGGGCATGGATAACATGTATCTAGTGAATGTCTTTGGTGAATATGTATATGTGGGTGATATATACACATCTAGTAAATATCTCTGCCAGTTATTTGGAAGATATAGATTATCCGAGAGATACAGATATTTTGTACATCTATTAAATACCCTGTGACGTTGCCGTCTCGACACGCGTCCATCCGCCCCGAAAATCTTGACGGGGCGCGAGCCGAGCGGCCGCGCCAGACAAAGCTTACGAGAGCCGTATCGAGATCTCCGGAGAGACGAGCTATTGTTGTATTTTGCGTTTATTTATAATTGCGTATAATTATTTTTTTTTATATTTTTTGTACATGGAGCAACCCGCCGGAGAATATCGGGAAGAGGACATATGTGAAGAGGAATCTATCACAACAATTGACACGGCGCTTTCATGCTAATCATCGATTCGAGTGCGGGGATAGCGCTCAAGAATTTCCAAGTCGAAACAGCACAGGATTCCGGGTGGCGTTCACCCCGGCAAAAGACGGACGAACATCCATCTCTAAGAACAGCTGTTTAGGCCCGGAATTACGGGGTCCGGTCGGCGCTACCCTTCGAGGATGGAGGGCGAACGATCTGCTAAAGAGGACCGCCGATAGAAGGGTCGCCAAAATTAAAAGATTTGAATTATCGGGGCCGTTACGGTCCCCGATACGGCGTTGTCGCGGGGCGCAGTAATATCTCACGTGTCGCGGCGCTATTGGCCGCGGATCCGCGCATCCCTGCGCGCAGGATTGACGCCGTTATCGATCGCGAGATCTAGGGAGACACTGGTGCGGGCGCTCGTAGCGTGTGGTAGCTCTTTGTTTGATCGTTATCGTTTTGTGAATTTGTCGCTGAGATCACATCGAGAGAACGGAACCGAGGATCATCCCCTTCGAGGAAGGAGCGAGTATCGGTGAGGTTGTCCATCTCTAAATTGTGAGCCACGTACGCGATCCCGTCTCTACCCGGCCGTTCTATCGCCGTCGCCATTTTCATGTTTCGTTGTCACTCGGGCTTTGTCCTGAGCTTTCGATTTTCGTGCATTTCGGGCGACGGGAGACAAGCGACCGAAGAGTCGAGGACGATCGTAACGTCGACCGTAATTGATAAGGAACCGTTCGTCTCTCTCCGGGATTCGAGGTGTCGCGAAACGCGTAGCGACCGTCTCTCGTATATCGACCACGTGCGCTGTAAATCGCGGGGAATGCGTTCGCTATACGTGCTGTCGAAGCAGCGTAAGACATCCCCGCAATCGATCTTCGTGCGATTTTCGTGTGTTAATTAGCGTGTGTGTGTGACCGTTGCGTGTCGTGACTTTGCGATATCGTTCCGTCTTTGTTGCACTTAACAACGTTGTGAGCTTATTTCGTGACATCTGTCGTGTGTGTGTGTGCCGCGGTGCGTAATAAATTACAACAAATTAGAGATTGCCTAAATTCGAAAGATTCGCGTAAGTAAAGAGCGTTACGCCGAAAAGAAAGTAAGAGCGGCGTCAGCGGCGTCCGACGGCTGTCGATTATCAATCGCATCGACCGTACTCGTCGCAAGCGAGATTTCCCGTCTTCGCAATTAATTTACATTTCTCGCTCAATTACACAGTTCCACAAAAAAAAATGAAAAAAATACCTCCGGGGTCTGAGTAGGTGTACTATATGTTTTTGGGGTCGCTGAATCCGAATCCGATGTCCATTTAACTCCATGTCATCAGGATTTTTCATAACCTCAAAAAAACTGCTCAATAACGGCATATCTCAATAACTCCTGCTCTATAACCCCATGAACACTTAAAACCATGAAAAATAAAACCCCAAACACCTCAATCGTTTAACATCTTCCCCCCACAACCCCACAACTTCATAACCTCATAACCCCATAACCCCATAGCCCGATAACCCAGAGAATTAGTGATAACGACACTTGTGAGCATCTTAGCCTTGACGTTCGGTGTCTGCGGGCCAGATGTAGTACTTGAGATTCACATTCTCATCGACCCCACAACTCCTTAATCCTATAATTCCACAACCCCATAACTGCGAAATCTAAGGAGAATACAGCTCAAGTTAACTTTAAATTTGCAACCATTTCTTTCATACATCACATAAACCGGGAACCAACAAACGCAGTGAGAATGTCGGTTTGGTGTAAAAAGATCACAATTTGGGGTCCATTTAAAAATAGTACTGCTTCGTAGTCCAGGCAAGAAGGGTATTACTCCTAATGAAATATCTCCAAAGTGTGAGGCAAGGGGACACACTGTAATAAAGCACCCCAAAAAGTGTGAGGCAAGGGGACACACTCTAATGAAGCACCCCGAAGGGAACAAAAGCCTTCTACGTCCTCGTCGTTGTTCCTGAGTTCGGCAAAATGTAGGCACCACGAATATAAGATTTGAATTCGCATTCGAAGTCTAAATTACCACATCTGGCCCTCAGACACCGAGCGTCAGGGCTGTAATGCTCACAAGTGTCGTTATCACCAATTTTTTGGGTTATGGGGTTTTGGGGTCATGAGGTCATGGGGTTGAGGTGTTGTGGAGTCGATGAGAATGTGGTGTCAAGTCTCAAGTATAACTTCTGGCTCGTAGACACCGAGTTTCATGGCTGAGATGCTCACAAGTGTCGTTTTCACTAATTCTTTTGGTTGTGAGATTATGGGGTTATGGGGTTGAGGTGTTGTAGAATCGATAAAAATGTAGTTTCAAGTCTCAAGTACCACGTTTGGCCTGCAGACACCGAGCGTCAGGGCTGAGACGCTCACAAGTGTCGTTTTCACTAATTTTCTGGGCTATGGGGTTATGGGGTTATGAGGTTATGAAGTTGTGGGGTTGTGGGGGGAAGATGTTAAAGGATTGAGGTGTTTGGGGTTTTATTTTTCATGGTTTTAAGTGTTCATGGGGTTATAGAGCAGGAGTTATTGAGATATGCCGTTATTGAGCAGTTTTTTTGAGGTTATGAAAAATCCTGATGACATGGAGTTAAATGGACATCGGATTCGGATTCAGCGACCCCAAAAACATATAGTACACCTACTCAGACCCCGGAGGTATTTTTTTCATTTTTTTTTGTGGAACTGTGTTATTAAGCATCCTGTCAAACCTATTGCTGTCGATTAGAATAGCGAGTAAAAGAGTAAAGGGAAAAGGCCTGTACCATAAGTCGACGATTTGATTGTCGAATTATCGTTACGTTTTCGATGCGCCATTCGGCCTCGCAGAGTCTGGCCATAAAAACGGGCTAGAAGAAATACAAGGAATCTTGGCGCTTTCTTATATTCTCGATTTCACGTGAATATTCGATCCGTCTGATTCACGTTTGGTGAATTTCGATTATCATCACCGCTGTCGAATGATTAATTATTTGTTATATCTCGTTGATTTTTCTAATTTATGTCATTATTATTTCTCTCTTTAATTTGTTATTTCTTTTATTTTTTTTCTTAATAAATGTGTTATATTTTTCTATATTAAGCCGGCGTAATTTATTTGAGTGTTGGCCTTTCGTAAATGTGGATTCTGTCGTGTTTGTCGAATTTCTGAATTTCCAAAGCCTCGTATAAAACAATTAACTTTTCCATAGACCCTGCCCCTCTACGTTAGGCGAGCTAGTCGGCCCGTGGCGAATCAGGCAAGCATTTTTTGCGTTATGTTGGCGTTTAGCGAACTGATACGTGAAAGACCGTATCTGGCGCCCAATTTCGTGATCTTGAGACGGTCTTCGCTTCGCCGCGGCTCGCGCGAGAACACCCTCCATCCCTGTTCCTCCGAGCGCAAGTATCTCCTTTCGAACTTGTGTTTTTGACGACATTTTCGCTCCCCTCGCATCCTCCTCTCTAACACCCGAGGAGGATTGTAAAAAATAAAATAATTAACGTCGCAACCCATACAGCACAGAAGCTTGCAACATTGCTGCAATGTTACAACATTACACATTGCAATGTAATACTGCAGAAATATTGCAGAGACATTATTTTGTAATATTACTTTGGCAATGTTGCAGCAACATTTTAACATAGCAAAATGTATAACATGTTTCTTTACTTGCTACTACGTGGCGACACCAAACTTACCTAACTCGTATTCGAATTTTCATCTAAAGTGGATATAAGGTCTACAAAGAACTAATGTAGTAATTATATTTCTTGTTTTGTGTCAGTTTAATTTCTGATAAACTGACTTGATTTATTTAATATTCTGAATCCTAATAAGGGATCTAGATTATTAAACAAATCATTTGTTTAAATGATTTGTTTAATAATCTGGATCCCTCGTTGGGATTCAGAATATTAAACAGATTTTCCTCAATTGAATGGATAAGTGGGAAATAGTTCATTTATTGCATGTATTAAAATATTCTGGTGTCGAGGGTATGTAAAATAATTGTATGTATATTATTGAAATAAATATTTAATAAGAAACATTTAATAAAAAACACTAATAGATGATTTTTTAAAGGCGTGAAATTTTTTTAAAGGTAAATGTTTTTTTCTATCTTTCTTAAACATTTTTTTTATATTTTCAAAGTTTATTTATTAAATTTAAAACGGTCTGCATTTGTAGCAAAACGCGTTTTAATTACAAACACGTTACACCGTAACATTATTACAATCTTACATTGCAATATTCCTAAAAGCAGACATTTTAACGTTGCTGCAATTCCACAGCAATGGTGCAGCAACATTTTGCAGTGAATTTGCAACGTTGCAACATTACGGTGAAAGATTGCTGCAATGTGTATGCAATCTTTGTGTGCTATATGGGTATCTACTAGTTATTCATAGAAGACATGGACACCATTTAAATATAGACATTTAGATATTTATTAGATATCTATCAAATAATTTTTTCTGTGTGAATGTTTTCATGTCTCGCCGCAACACGTGAGCTTCGGTGCGCTGCAGCAGGCAATGCCTGACACGCTGGACCGTTATAACTCGAGCAGCCGAGCACTTCTATCACATATTCGTCTGATTTTAATATATATATATATATATATATATATATTAGGTGTATAACTAAGTTCCCGCCGCTCATAATTAAATGGCTCCAGCTGCAAATGTAGTGAAGTTAGGCATTTGTCAATAAAATTGAGTGCGCAAAGATTCATTTCTTGTGAAAGAGATATTTTTTTAATCGATTTAAAATGAAACGTGATAAGTTGTTTTTTCGACATATACTTCCTCACTGCTTTGATTTAAATAAAACTGCAGCTGAAGCTCGATTGATTTCTGAAACAGTCACAGCTGACCGCTACCAACAACAATTATACTGATTGAATGATTAATTGATGCGAAAAAGACCAGTAACCGATGTAAAGTGATTCTTTTGCATGACAACGCGCGACTTCATGTTGCAAGAATTGTAAAAGAAACACTATTGGAGCTCGAATGCGAAGTTTTCTCGCACTCGCCTATTCTCCAGACTTGGCCCCATCGGATTATCACCTTTTCCTATCAATGCAACACGTGCTCGCCGATACACACTTCTTCAATTACGGAGAAGTCCAAAAATGCATCGATCAATGGATTGCTTAAAAAAACAAGTCGTTCTATCATCGCGGAATCCAACTTTTGCAAAAAAGATGGATTCAAAAAAGTCATAGAAAACAAAGGATTATATTTTGATTAATATATTAAATCATTTTCTTATTGAAATAAATGCATTTTTCAAGTAAAAAAACGGCGGGAACTTAGTTATACACCTAATATATATATATATTTTTATTATTAATATATATATATATATATATATATATATATTTCTATTATTATTGGCGTTCCACCGTAACGCGTGAGAAAACGATGAGCGGGGTGCTCACCAAACGGTTCACGCTGAAGCGTCGCGCGCTAACAGTGTGAATTTAGACCCGCATTTTTTGAATTTTCTATTTTCATTAATTGTGCTGCATTGTGTTACGCTTGTGCTGATTTGTGCCGCAAACCGCAGCTCAATAACTTGAACCATATTCGAGAAAATTAAAAAAATAAAATTTTTATTAGCCCCGCACTTTGTCCCAATTAAGTTCATTTTTTTTAATAAATTGGCATAAATTTGTGCTGTATTATGCCGTATTAAACAAACTTTGTTATTTTATTCCATTTAGCTGAAAAAATTCGTAAAATTAAAAATAATGATAATATATAAATCATTTTGTATAGCATTAATTGAATTTCTATAGGTTGTGTTGTCTTCATAATTAGAAAGGATAAACTGATAAAAAATATAGGTAATTATAAACTATAATTAAATATTTATTAAAAAAAGGTGGAGGTAAAAAAAATTTAATATTATTTATTTTTCTTCTCTTGTGCCAAGTTGTGCTAGACGAGTGCAACAACTTTTCCTAATGACAAAATGTCATCAGAACATTAGATTTTGAATAAAATAATAAAGTTTGTTTAACGGCATAATACGGCACAAACTTATGCGAATTTATTAAAAAAATTGAACTCGATTGGGACAAAGTGCGGGGCTAATAAAAATTTTATTTTTTAAATTTTCTCGAATATGATTCAAATTATTGAGGTGCAGTTTGGGGCACACATTAGCACAAACGTAGCACAATACAACACAATCAATAAAAATACGAAATTTAAAAAGTGCGGGGCTAACTTCACACAGGTCGCGCGCTGCTATTACGTATTGGAAAACGCCCCATATACATATACAGGGTGTCCCATTTTAATCGATCACCCCGAATAACTTCTTCAATTTTGATTGTAGAAAAAACGTTTTAGACAAAAGTTATATGGATTGAAGGGGGCCATCAGATGGTGGCAATGATTTGACCTTGGAGAGTCATTTGAAGGTTACGTGAAGGTCACCGTCAATTTCTTAAATGGAACTCTATTTTTTATTGCATATTCTTGTAGCTTATTTCGAGGGCTTTCCAAAACACTACAATAAAATATTTTTCCCTTAAGTACTTTTTGAGTTATAAGGCTTGAAATCATTTCTTAATTTTACATAAACCGTAAAATATTTTGTAAAATATTCATTTTTCGATTATCTTACCTTAATACTTTTATGTACAAAATAATGAGAGAAATCAATTGGTAAAGAAAACACATAATTGTTTCGAAGAAAAAATTTGTAATTTGCAATTAACAATTACACATTTTTTCTTAAAAATAACTATGTGTTTTCTTTACACCAATTGATTCCTTTCATTATTTTGTACATAAAAGTATTGAGGTAAGATAATCGAAAAATGAATATTTTACAAGATATTTTACGGTTTATGTAAAATTAAGAAATGATTTCAAGCCTTATAACTCAAAAAGTACTTGCAGGAAAAATATTTTATTATAGTGTTTTGGAAAGCCCTCGAGATAAGTTACAAGAATATGCAATAAAAAATAGAAAGTTCCATTTATGAAATTGACGGTGACCTTTACGTGACCTTCAAATGACTCTCCAAGGTCAAATCATTGCCACTATCTGATGGCCCCCTTCAAGCCATATAACTTTTGTCTGAAACATTTTTTTCTACAATCAAAATTAAAAATGTTATTCGGGGTGATCGATTAAAATAGGACACCCTGTATAGGGTGTTAAAAAAATCACTCAATATTTATATGGTAGATAGAACACATCATACTGAGTAAAAAAACCTAAGTAAATATAGATCGAAAGCACAACCGTTTTTGAGATATAAACATTTTTGTATGTTAACATCATGATGGACTTACTGGCTTCTACGTGTCGCATGCGACGTGAGAAGAAGATAAACTGTCTAAATTTTTATCTGGATATTTACAGAAGGTGTTCCACATGTCCTCCTTCCATTTTCATACACGCTTGGCATCTTCTTCTTACAGAGTCGTGAACTCTCTCGAAAATTCCAGGTCTTTGTCGAATTATTTGACAAGCATGCTAGATTTGGTCACGTAATTTTTTTAAGTCATTTATCGGCGAAGAATACACTATGCTTTTCAAATATCCCCATAAAAATAGTTAAAGGGATTCAGGGGGAATCAGGGGATCGAGAGGGCCATGCAACTGGTCCACCACGTCCAATCCATCTTTGACCGAACACGGTGTTTAAGTGCTCTCTCACATTACGCACAAAATGAGTTGGAGCCCCATCATCCATGTACCACAGGCCTGGCCCACGAATTATAGTTCGTGTTTCCCCGCTTCCCCTTCCACTGGCGCGAGACGCGTGCACGTACTGTACATGCTGACAATGAGTGTAGAGTGTTGACGAATATGTGAAATAAGGAAGAGCACGCAAGAGTGACAGCCTTATAGAGGGGATAGGTGGATCGAAGAGCCTGAAAAGAAAGACGGGAAGAGGCAGCCGCGAGAAGAGGGGGCATGTTCTCCTCCTTTCGTGCTTCGTGGGAGGGCAGGCCTGATGTACCACATTGATAATCTTTCAACCAAAGGCATATGCTCTAAGAATTGAGGTAATATTTTCACCAAGAAATTGAGATAAGCAGCGCCTGACAACCGATTTGGGAGTATTACAGGGCCAATGAGGTGATCTCTCATAATGCCCATCCAAACATTTAACAAAAATCGGTGTTGATGGTTTGTTTGAATAAATGCGTGAGGATTTTCTACTGTCCATACATGATCATTGTGGAAATTTATAATTCCATTTCGCGTAAGTGCAGCTTCAGTAAATAAAATGCAAGATATGAAATTCGGATTCGAAGCACATTTTACGAGTAGCCACTTTGAAAATTCTATTCTTGCTTGTCCGGTAGAGTAAGTGCTTGCACTCGTTGGATATGATAAGGATAGAGTAACTGCTCCTGAAGCATCCTCCAGACAAGAGTAGTACCGATTCCTACGGCATCGAATATTCTTCTTACGCCGGGATTTTCTTCTATTATCCTTACAATGCGATTCTTCGTATCGGGCGTCAATACAGATCTGCTGGCAGATACCTGCCAGAATTTCGATGATGAGTTATAAATGAACTTGATTCACAAAGACGTTGATGAAGATTTTGAAACAGTGTATGATTTTTCCATGTAAAGACGTCGTGCAGCTGAAGCACACTTCCATTAGCACGACCATACATAAAATGCATATCTGCCATTTCTTCATTAGAGTAATACGCTGACATTTTCAGCACGATACTTTGTAACTATGTAATCATCAAATAATATCCGCAATCATCGATTGATGACAACTGACTGATTGGCGGTGAAATCTTCTGCTATAAAGTATGTATGGAAATTGAATGAGGACATTCACACACACACAGAACGCGGTTTATAAGCACTAAGGTAAACATCGCATGCGACACGTAGAAGCCAGTAAGTCCATCATGATACTAACATACAAAAATGTTTATATCTCAGAAACGGTTGAACTTTCGACCTGATGATTACTTAGGTATTCTTACTCAACATGGTGTGTCCTATCTACCATATAAATATTGAATGATTTTTTTTTAACACCTTGTACATATGTATATATATATATATATATATATATATATATATATATATACAGGGTGTATCAGACCACCCGTGCCAGCCAAATATCTCGAAAACCAAGAACGACAGACAAAAATATTTCAGACAAAAGTTGTAGGATTTCAAGTAACGTATTATATAGTAATATTGGTACGACCTTGAATAGTGTTGTCAAGGTCACGTGAAGGTCATCTTAAATTTCTTAAACGGAACCCCCTATTTTTCATTACATATTCTTGTAGCTTATCTCGAGGGCTTTTCAAAACACTATAATAAAGTATTTTTTCATTGAGTACTTTTCGAGTTATGAGGCTTGAAATCATTTCTTAATTTTACATAAACCGTAAAATATCTTGTAAAATATTCATTTTTCGATTATCTTATCTTAATACTTTTATGTACAAAATAATGAGAGGAATCAATTGGTGTAAAGAAAACACAAAATTGTTTCGAAAAAAAAATGTAATTTGCAATTAACAATTACATTTTTTTTTTCGAAACAATTTTGTGTTTTCTTTACACCAATTGATTCCTCTCATTATTTTGTACATAAAAGTATTAAGGTAAGATAATCGAAAAATGAATATTTTACAAGGTATTTTACGGTTTATGTAAAATTAAGAAATTATTTCAAGCCTCATAACTCGAAAAGTACTCAATGAAAAAATACTTTATTATAGTGTTTTGAAAAGCCCTCGAGATAAGCTACAAGAATATGTAATGAAAAATAGGGGGTTCCATTTAAGAAATTTAAGATGACCTTTACGTGACCTTGACAACACTATTCAAGGTCGTACCAATATTACTATATAATATTATTATATAATACGTTACTTGAAACCCTACAACTTTTGTCTGAAATATTTTTGTCTGTCGTTCTTGGTTTTCGAGATATTTGGCTGGCACGGGTCTGATACACCCTGTATATATAAATATGTACAAGGTGTTAAAAAAAAATCAATATTTATATAGTAGATAGGACACACCATGTTGAGTAAAAATACCTAAGTAATCATTAGGTCGAAAGTTCAACCGTTTCTGAGATATAAACATTTTTGTATGTTAGTATCATGATGGACTATATATATATATATATATATATATATATATATATATATATATATATATAGGGTGAGCCATTTTAAGTTACCCACCCCAATAACTGTATTTTTTTGAATATACAACAAAATGTTTCAAATAAAAGTTGCTTGACTTTGAGGGGGACAGATGGTGGCAAAAATTTGACCTTGGATAGTAATTTGAAGGTCACATAAAGGTCACCTTCAATTTCTTAAATGGAACCTACTATTTTTCATTGCATATTCTTGTAGCTTATCTCGAGAGCTTTCCAAAACACTATAATTAAGTACCTTTTCGTTAAGTACTTTTTGAGTTATGAGGCTTGAAATAATTTCTTAATTTTACATAAACCGTAAAATACCTTGTAAAATATTCATTTTTCGATTATCTTACCTTAATACTTTTATGTACTAAATAATGAGAGGAATCAATTGGTGTAAAGAAAACACATAATTGTTTCGAAAAAAAAAATGTAATTTGCAATTAACAATTACATTTTTTTTTTCGAAATACCTTGTAAAATATTCATTTTTTTCGAAATACCTTGTAAAGTATTCATTTTTCGATTATCTTACCTTAATATTTTTATGTACAAAATAATGAGAGGAATAAATTGGTGTAAAGAAAACACATAATTGTTTCGAAAAAAAAATGTAATTTGCAATTAACAATTACATTTTTTTTTCGAAACAATTATGTGTTTTCTTTACACCAATTGATTCCTCTCATTATTTTGTACATAAAAGTATTAAGGTAAGATAATCGAAAAATGAATATTTTACAAGTTATTTTACGGTTTATGTAAAATTAAGAAATTATTTCAAGCCTCATAACTCAAAAAGTACTTAACGAAAAGGTACTTAATTATAGTGTTTTGGAAAGCCCTCGAGATAAGCTACAAGAATATGCAATGAAAAATAGTAGGTTCCATTTAAGAAATTGAAGGTGACCTTTATGTGACCTTCAAATGACTATCCAAGGTCAAATTAATGACATTATGTCGTCTTTGAAACCATACAACTTTTGTCTGAAACATTTTTGCTGAAAATGCTTCGTTGAAGAATTATCGAGGTGCGTTTTTTAAAATGAGACACCCTGTATATGCCAAACAGTCGACAGTGTTAATATGTATTTATTTCCAGATAGAGAACGAAAAATATAATAAAGTAAAGTATAATAATATTATAACTTAAGAGATATTAAGATTATAAAATGCGAGATTCTTCTTCTCAAGAAAGAAGAAAATAAAAAGACAAACATTTTTTATAGAAAACCTTGACTATGTGTGTTTCGCTGCGAGATTCTCGCAAATCTACCTCCAGAGTAGAAGCACGATTTCCAATTCCATCTGCTTGGCGGTGAGTTGCAGTTCTAGCGGTGGCGCCGATGGCGTGACGTTATCATCGCGAGAGAGATTCGCTAAACGAAGGACCAGGAGCACTCGATGCGTGTCGTTACCCCAACCAGCATCCTTGTCCCGTTGACTCCATAACCACGTGGCCGCTCGCTCGAGAATAGTTTCCGCTTCAACGTCGGCAAATGTCATCTCGGCATTGCCTGCTAAGGCGATCAACGAAAACATTCTTCCATTATTCGCGAGGGATTATATTTTACATTTCAATATGATAATATTTAATGCGAGAAAGAAGCCGATTTTGACCCCTTCGCGCTATTCTGATATTTTATATTAAACCCAGTTAATACTGCTTGTTTTTATGTAGTATAATAAATAATATAATGCAATTACCTATAATATAAAATCTATCTACGATATATAAAACTGTAGCAAAATGTAGCTGTAAATCTTATAACATATGTATTATTTTGCAATAGTACAAGAGTAATGCAACAGATTATTATTGCAATAATATAATATTATACGTGTGCCTTTTTGCCACGACGCACAGTGGTTTTGATCTAAAAAACTGGCCAAAAATCGATTTTTCCAAAATGGATTAATTCGAAAAATTTTTGTCTCTAAGAATAGTTGAATCATAAAGTTAAAATGACATACAGTTATAATTTTTATAACTGCAACTGTTCGACGATATCAACATCCGAAAGTTGACGATCGTCGCATCACTTTCAGCTTTTGTTAGTGCAAACTATTTATTAGTGTTGTTCGTTAGCGCTGTTTGCAGTTGTAGAAAATTTTTTGTGAAGTGTTCAATTATGGAATCTTCAAAACAAGGTATGTACTTCATTTTTATGCATTTCTGACATTAATAAGACTAATCTATAAGTAGTTACTCGTCTTCGAAAATATGTAATAATTTGTGTACTTTTTTGCAAAATGTCAAAAAGGTTAAGTTATCCTTCCAAAAGCTTCCAAGCTATTTTTTTACGTCATCTTGAAGAGTAGAGTTTCTATTTCATAGCAAAAAAAGAATCATTTGCGCCTTTTTGCGCCTTCGATTTTTATTTATCGTTTTTTCCACGACTACTTAGATAATCAAGAGTGCTAAAATCACGTTCCGGTAAATCTTTGCGGCAAAGTTTCCTTCAATTTTAATAACAATTTTCTAGCAAACATTTGTCTTGCTTCGTTTTGCCTAAATATTTTGAGCAAATTTACGGCAAATTGAAAATTTTGCGCCAAGTTTGCATCATTTTGCTATCTGGTACTGTTAACGTAAATTTTTTGCAACTTAAGAATTTTTTTATTCTTTTAACTTTCAATTGACTAGGGTCGTCGGGAGTCAAAGTAATGGTACGGAGACAACTGTACGACATGATGCAACAACAAGGCCTAGATATAAACCAAAAACTTGAATATGTGGAAAATATGTTGTTGAGACAAGAGAGCTATACTGAAGATGAAGCGAGAAATTTCAAACAAAGATTTTCGCAATTTAAAATGCAATTTAAAGTGAAATGGTCAGCTGCTCAAAGAAAGGATGAGAGATTTAGAAAAACATATGGTAAATGGTTAGAAGAAACTATTCAGATACCCAAAGGCACAGCTAATCTTAAACCTGGAGCTGGTCGGCCAACTAAGTCTTTTGAAGACTCCAGTGAGCAAAAGAAGGAAGACGGAACAACTGCGGAAATCAGCTGAAACCGAAGAACTTATATTTGCCACACAGATGAAGCTCAGAGCCTCTGGCAAAGCGGATGTTTCAAAAATTGTAAAAGATTTCGTTGCATCTCCGAAAAGAGCAACAAGATATAGAAGAGCGTTTGTAGAAAGTTTAAAAGAAACAAGAAAGCAATTGTCTCCTCTTCAAGCCCTTTCTATGTTTGTCGAAGCAGATTTATCCAGAAAACAATACGAAACAATCAGAAGCAACAGTGATAAAAAACTTTTTCCTTGCTATCCGATACTACTAAAAGCTAAAAAGCAAGCCTACCCTTTACAAAAATCCTATCGCGTGACAACGACTTGCGCTGAAATTAATCTGCAAGATCTGTTAGATCACACTGTTGCTCGGTTGCTGCAATATTTGGAAGAAGTAATTGGATCCTTAAGCCAGAATGAATGTAATACAATGGAAATTATTTGTAAATGGGGGTGTGATGGATCACATCAGAAACAGTTCAAACAAAGATTTGAAAATCAGGACGATAGCAATATGCATATCTGATAGCAATATTTTTCAAAGCTCTTTGGTACCCTTGCAATTAGTTTGTGGCACTGGCAACAAGAAAATTATATGGCAGAATCCGACACCCTCTTCTCCTCGCTATTGTAGACCCATTCGCATAAGATTTGTTAAAGAAAGTACTGACATAACAAGAGAAGAGATAAGTTACATAAAATCCAAAATAAGCAATCTAAAGGAAACCAGGATTGAGGGAGATAAAATTAAAATCATGAAGCATAGTATGGCGTTGACAATGATAAACACCAAAGTGTGCAATGCCGCAACAAATACAACATCCACAATGAAATGCTACATTTGTGGAGCCACATCAAAAGACTTTAACAATTTGACCAGAGAAAAAGAAGCTGATCCAAGCACATTCCAGTTTGGTCTCTCAATATTACATGCTCGTATAAAGTTTTTCGAAAGCCTGTTACACTTGTCTTACAAATTGGAAGTTAAGAAATGGCAACTCAGAAATGAAGAGGATAAAAATGCTGTGAAAAGAAGAAAAGCCATTATTCAAGAAGATTTCAAGAATATATTAGGCCTAATTGTAGACATTCCAAAGGCTGGTTTTGGTAATACAAATGATGGGAACACTAGTAGAAGATTTTTTGCAGACCCTGAGCTTGCCGCTAAAATTACCGGTCTAAACGTTCAGCTCATTTACCGTTTGAAAGTTATATTAGAAACAATGGCATCTGGACACAAAATTGACACCGAGAAGTTTGCTACTTATGCCATGGACACAGCAAAACTATATGTAGAACAATATCCATAGCATCCAATGACTCCAACAATGCACAAGATTCTAATTCATGGGGCAACTGTAATAGAAAACTGCTTGTTACCTATTGGCCAACTTTCCGAAGAAGCGGCTGAAGCACGGAACAAGCACTTCCGATCTTATCGTTTATCCAACTCTAGAAAATTTTCCAGAGAGTCATGCAATATTGATGTCTTGAACAGGCTTCTTTTAACATCAGATCCTCTTTTGACTGGCATAAGACCTATCCCAAGAAAAACCACAAAGCCTTTTTTAAAAGAGACTTTAGGACTTTTGCTGCCTTTTGAAACTTCAAATATAGAAGGAGAAAGTGAAACTGAAGAAGAGTCATTTGTAAGTGAAGCGGAAGAAAATTATGATGAAGAATCCTAAAAACTTCCAATTCTAATTAAATTTACATGAAAATTTATATGTAAATAAAAGATTATATACTCACAAAAATTCTATTATTTAAGAAAATAGCCTATCCTTTAATTAAAAATAAAATTACCAGTTTTTACACTCGAAAAATATCATTAGGAGAATTACGCATCTTTATTTCAAAATTTATATAAATATTTTATTATTATTCAGGTATTATCTCTAGAAATATGCCTTTTGTCTCCAAAAACTACTTTAATTCCTATATTACTTCATAAATTAATGAATCACAACCATTTGAAAGCAAAAAAGTACAGAAATAATTTTGGCCAGTTTTTTAGGTCAAATTTACCACTGTGCGACGCGGGAAAGACAGATTTAACTAACTCATATTTAATTTTTCACCATGAAATGAATATAAAATCTACAAAAAAAGAACATTAATATAAAATCCAAAGTATATCTTTTTTTTTATCAACTTAATTTCTATAATCCCAATAAGAAGAGGAGGAGATTTAAAACATTAAAATTAGAATATTAGAAACTGAGCAAGTAAATATAGAAAATATTTGATCAGCGAGCGACCTTTCAAGGATCCTCCGTGGCAATCGGCATTGCATCCATCGAGTGAGATATCAACATCGCTCTGGAGTCGCATATCACTGTATTAAAAAGCAGCATTAGGTGTGAGGTCTGAATAGCTCAGTCTAGAGCAGTTGCCCGGAAAACGAAAGACTCGGGTTCGATTCCCGATCCAGCCACTTGCGCCTCACATATTTTTTTAGTTCGCGAATATTGTTTTCTAACAATTATTCGTTGGGCTGAAAAGTGTGTGAATGCTCTCTCCACAAGATATGCGTCGATGCCGTTGCCACGGATGGATTCTGTCGCTCGTTGATTAAATGGGCGTATAGACCTCCTCCCACATACATCTCTATCTTTTCTGGATTAATCCATTTACTGCCTATTTGTAACAAAAATCAAAATTTTTATATAAATTAAATTTTGAATTTTATAAATTTCCATATAGCACCGAAAGATTGCAAAGACGTTACATAGATCTAACATTAAAACATTGTAATATTGCAGAAGTTGCGAAATGTTTCCGCAACATTACTACAAGTTTGCAGCAACGTTGAAATGTCAGCCCTTAGAAATATTACGATGTAAGATTATAATAATGAAAATATAAAAAGAAAGGTTAAGAAAGATAAGAAATACCACCTTTAAAAAACGTTCTAGTTAGTATTTTAGTTAGTATTTTTTATTAGATGTTTCTTATTCTTATTACTTACCTCGATAATGTATATATATAATACAATATCTTATATATACTCCACATCAAAATATTTAATACATGCAATAAATAGACTAGTTCCCATTTAGCCATCCAATTGAGAAAAATCTGTTTAATATTCTGAATTCCAACGTGAAATCTAGATTATTAAATAAATTATTTGTTTGTTTTGGATCCCTCATTAGAATTCAGAATATTAAACAAATCAAGAAGTTTATCAAAAATTAAACTGATACAAGACAAGAAATATACTTTACTACAATAATTCTTTGTAGACTTTATATTCATTTCAGATAAAAATTTGAATACGAGTTAGTTAAGTTTGATGTCACTGCGTAGCGGCAAGTGAAGAAACACATGTCATACACTATTATATGTTTTCGTTATTTTAAAATGTTGCTGCAACATTGCCAAAGTTATAAAATATTATAAAATAATATCTTTGCAATATTTTTACGACATTACACTGCAATGAGCAATGTTGTAATATTGCAGAAATGTTGCTGCAAGATTTTGTGCTGTATAGGTTAAGTACATAATTTATTTTATTTATTTAATTATCAACTTTATATGACCAATACTTTAAATGAATCAATTTTCTATGGAATATAATTATGATGTAACAACAATATAACATGTTACATTTATTAATAGGACATTACAATTAACTTAACATTAACGTAACATTAATAATAATTTACCGGTAATATTTATATTATGTAACATTCCACATTTCATTGCTTTTATATAATATTAATATAACAATATTTACTAGGAAGTTTAATATAAAATATTTTATTTATTTTCTTTGATTTTTTTTACTCGAATATATGTTTAATAAAAAAGAATTTCCTCTTATCCTTTCAGTAAATTATTATATGTGCTAATCTTGTACGAAAATAAACATACCTTCTGCGCGAGCAAAAATATATAGCCATCCTAGAAAAAGAATCACGATCATATTTGCTCTTCCCCACATTCTCCTCGGAAGAGTCTCAAATTCCGCTTATACTATTGTTCCTGGAAGTTAAATAACGAAATCGAAATTGTGAAGAATTATAGAATATAAGAAATTACAGAGAAATTCTATTAATTTTTTCTATCTATTTTTTCATATGATTCTCTTCAGAAATATTTCTATAATATTTCTCCATATTTGTACATTGAAAGAAAAATGTATGATATTTGTAACTATATAATTTTGCCAGAGTCCGGATCTCACAAGGGAACATCGCGACATGATACCAATCGATTTTAACGAAACTCGTTGTAGCGATAGATCTTTATGTCAAATAATATTGGGTAAAGGGATAAATTGCGCTTCTTAAGTATTTGCGAGAAAATCAAAATTAAAGATTTTCGAGCGCCTTATGTGCAAATGGAATAGAGCGTTTTATCGAAGAGCGCGTGGCGCAGCGGTAGCGTGTCAGACTCGTAGCATCAAACGTTGCTGGTTCGATTCCTGATAAGATTTTTTCAAAATACAATTTTTTTTGCATCAGAATGCAATTATTACACAAAATAAATTATATATTACATGAATTAATACATAAATGAAATTTTAGTTTTGTCTATTTTGTTTATTTTATTCTACAACAATGCATTTTCCCGTTTGCGTCTTCTTCTTAAGAAATCCGTTTGTGTACAAATAAATAAATATAAGTAGAAATAAGTAAGTATAAATACTGACTGTGTTTATAACTGCGGATAGGAGATTACCATACAACAAAAATAAATGTAAAACATTTTTATATGATACAATTTTATTCAAAACTAAAATTTCATTTATGTATTAATTCATGTAATATATAATTTATTTTGTGTAATAATTGCATTCTGATGCAAAAAAAATTGTATTTTGAAAAAATCTTATCAGGAATCGAACCAGCAACGTTTGATGCTACGAGTCTGACACGCTACCGCTGCGCCACGCGCTCTTCGATAAAACGCTCTATTCCATTTGCACATAAGGCGCTCGAAAATCTTTAATTTTGATTTTCTCGCAAATACTTAAGAAGCGCAATTTATCCCTTTACCCAATATTATTTGACATAAAGATCTATCGCTACAACGAGTTTCGTTAAAATCGATTGATATCATGTCGCGATGTCCCTTTGTCAGTGCCGTTTTCCCCACTCCAAGTGCATGCTAGCGGTCGAGCGCCACGAAAAGCAGTACCGTCTATGCCGATCTAGTGATGGTAGCAAAGAGGGCACCGTCGCGTGGAAAAAAAAAATAGATATATATATATTAATATAGAATATATGTTTATTTAATATTATACATAATATATAAAATAATATAATAAAATAATACATATAATATATAAAATATAAAATAATATAATAAATTATTATATTTTTTTTTCTACGCGACGGTGCCCTCTTTGCTACCATCACTAGACCGGCATAGATGGTACTGCTTTTCGCGGCACTCGGCCGCTAGCATGCACTTGGGAAAAACGGCACCGAGATCCGGACTCTGATAACACAGGCCTGCGAAATTTTAGCTTTTGTCAGTTACATAAAGCAGAGTAGGTGAATCTAATAGATTTTGTGACGCTGAAAACAAATTTGGCCGCAGAACTTCCTCATGCATGTCAGGTTTTTGAGTAATTTGTAGTTGAATGGCCCAACAATCGCTATTTTGGCCAATTTCATGAATTTATTGTGGGGAAACCAAATTTTTTGAAATATTTCTGTCAATGGCATCGTATAGAGTACTCACTTTCATCTTTCAAATCCATTTTCGATTACCGCCGCATGATTTTTTTCGTTCAGATATACAAATTATAAGACCGGTCATGCACAGGGATCCAATAAGCCATTCTAAATCAACCGTGCCATCTCTCTATCTCACTACGAATCAAAATTAGGGTAAAAACATACATTTTTAAATACCTTCTGTCACCTTTTGAAATTAAAAATGGCGCATCCAATATGGCGGATGGAATCACAATAAAAAGGCATAATATTTAGAAAAATTTATCAAAATGTGTAACAACTGTTTTAGATATTTCTTTACAATACTTTTTTGGGCAACCGAATCTGATATATATCTTCACAAATTTCAAGATGATGGATCTACCATATTGATGTCTATGTAAATTTTCTTTAACGTAAATTTTCTTATAACTCTTATAACTCTTATAACTTATAACTTATAACTTATATATCTCTACGAAAAAAAATCGTGCGGCGGTAATCAAAAGTGGATTTGAAAGGTGAAAGTGAGTACTATACAATGCCATTGGCAGAAATATTTCAAAAAATTTGATTTCTCCAACAATAAATTCATGAAATTGGCCAAAATAGCAATTTTTGGCCATTCAACTACAAATTCCTGACGTACTGGAGAAATTCTACGGTCAGATTCGTTTTCAGCGTCACAAAATCTATCAGATTCACCTACACTGCTTTTTGTAATTGAACCTCGCAGGCCTGCGTAATTACATAGTAAAATAATTATAATTGAGATTTCTCTTTTTATAGTTATTACAGCTTTCATAATTATTACTACTATATAATGTTAATTATTATAGTTTTTATTACTATATAATGTTGGAAATAGTAACTTTATAGTTCTCTACCAACTATATAAATATTCTATACAGGGTGTCTGATAACTTTTTGTAGTCCCGAAGTGTGAAGATAGATTGACTCAAATTAAGAAGAAAGGTCCTCTATTGTTTTGCGATATTTGCAATAATTAACGAAAAATTAAGAAGATCGGCTAATCTGCGTGAGTAGAAGCGCGCGGCGACGAGAGTCGTCCCATTGTAATTTTATACTGGGAGCGAAGCAATGAATGGAGAAGGAGTGGTGAGTCCGGTTTTTAATTATTGCAAATATCGCAAAGCAGTAGAGGACTTTCCTTTTTAATTTGAGCCAATCTATCTTCACATTTCGGGACTGCAAAAAGTTATCAGACACTCTGTATATTATAATTTTATTATATATTATTTTTTTAAAAAATTCTACTATAAATTATAATAATTTTAAATATCGATTTATAATAAAATATCAATTTTAACAGATAGTAAATAAAATAATTATTTCTTTAAAAATATATCACAATTATAACAAATCACAATTATAACAAATCACAATTATAACAATCACAATTATAACAAATCTAATTATGGTGTTAACATTCACTTTACTTATTGGTAGTAATAACTAAATATTCGCTTTATTTATTGATATTAATAATTAAAAAACAAGTAAAAAAAGATAATTGAAGAAATAAACATTTTCACAAACATATTAATAATTCAATGATTATATTTTTAACTCTAAATTTTCTACTACGTATATCGTTGAAATTAAAAAGAGAATAATAATAAAATTAATTATTCATACTAATGCATATAGAACTATATAGCAATAACATATTTTATAACTATATTTGTAAATAATAATTCACTATTTTCTTGAAAGAGAAGTTGAAAAAATAAGAATATAAAATTGCAAATTCATTACTACTATCAGATTATATTTCCTTTGTATATTATTATGCAGCGTATTTATCTCATGTTCAAATGTTATGCTACAGAATAAGATTTGTAAAGCGAGGCTACTAAAAACAAAAATGTGATGTCGATCCTTATGAAAATTTACTTTATTGATACATATTCTCAAGGAAGATTCATGATGTTAATAAACTAATTATTCAGTAATATCGGGTAAATTACGTTTGTGTCTCAAATAGGTATTTTATTCAAGACACAAAATAGAAATTCTCTCTCTCAAAAAAATGATATTCTATGAATTAATTTTTTTATGAATTAAATAAATTTAAATTTATTTAAATGTAATAATTTTATTATTTATTTAATTATTTTAATGTTTGTTATTAATTAATTGGGCTAATGCTATATAATTACAATGTTACTACTATGCTATATACGATATAGCGATACTATAATGAATTATATTATGATAACTACAATCATTTATTTCTCTCAATGCACATAAGACTTAACGTTATTTATAAATGTAATTATTCATCGACAAAACAATTCAACAATATTCATCAATCAAATATAATTTGCATATTTACAATTTGTTTAATATTTCTATAATAGTTCATCATAGTTTCTATAATAGCTCATCCTTCTTTTACGAAGCAATGAAAAGTCGCTGTCAACAAGTCGACATTTGTTTTCGTATGTATTCCCGCGAGTAAATCTTTTAGTGAAAAGTTCTCGATGTTTTTCTTCATTAGTAGAATATACTATGAATATTTAAACATTCGTGTTTCGTTAAACTTTTTGGCTTACAGACAAACATAAAGGATAAAGAAGAAAAAAAGAAAATGAAGTCGAAAGTGAATTCGAGCTTTGTGCCCGAATTTCCGATTCAAGTCACAAATATTGATAAATATGCATTCCTGAGTACGATGGTTATTCAACTATTCGTGCCCACTAATCGCGATCAACGCTAAATCAAGTCGTTAATCGATATCAGCCCGACATTTGCGCGAAATCGACATCGTCTGTCAACATGTAGAATTATATCTGTCTCGTATTTTGAGAATCATTAGCTGATTTGCAACTAGTATGTTCTAATACAATAGAATAATGTAAAAATGTAGAATGCTGTGGAATATATAAAAATTCTAACACTTCTCTTGGCGATATAATAGAAATTTATATAAGAATAATTAGACATATTAATTATCTTTTGATAGCAATCTTTACGAGGTAAAAAAATGATGTTACATATTTGGTCTTATGTAATAGACACATAAATATTATCATTCAATAAATATTATTATTTTCAAATATTATCATTAAATTTAAACTCAATGATTGCTCTGATCAATTTGTAACTAATGTAACTGTAGTAATAATAATTGTATACAATAATTATAATAATACATCATTAACGAAACATATTTAACATAAGGATATTTATTTCCTTTAATTAATTTACTCTGTAGTTAAAAATCAAATTCTCTCTCTTTCTCTTTCTCTCTGTTACAAACTATAATATAAAATATTTAAAAAAATATATAAATATAAATTAAACATAAATATCAAATATATAAATTAAACATAAATATCAAATATATCAAATCTTTTCCTTTATACATTTATCATTTTCGATGTAGAGCCACGGTGTACAAAAGCCGCGCGTCTGATTCATCAGTGTTTACTTTTTGGGAATTCTTATGGATTTGCACATTTACGAATCCGCCTATATGACGATCGATGATATCGAATGAGCGTCATCGCTTAGTCATTAATTATCGGCGAATCTACTCAGACTCGCTTTATGAAACGTTTTAACAAAGAGATCAGCATGGCGTGCATATATAGTATGAAACATGGTGAATGTATATATATATGTGTGTGTGTGTGTGTGTGTGTGTGTGGATGGTGTACATGGTATATACCTCTATTCATGATATAAATTATGTGTCTATCTCAACGGTTATATGTGCTATATCTGAGCAAGTGGAATACACGAGAGACGCCAGACGTTCGAACATGGTCTTGTAGCGCGATACTGCGTGCGATCGATATCACGGTGCCTACCACTCTCACGCACACGCGCACACGCGTGTGTGTTTTGTATGTTTTGTGTGTGTGTGTGTGTGTGTGTGTGTGTGTGTATGTGTACTATACACAGAGAAATCTATGTAATATATACCTGGGTGATGCGCTCTCTCTCTCTCTCTCTCTCTCTCTCTCTCTCTCTCTCTCTTCTCCTCCTCTCCCTTCCTCCCCTTTCCTCTCTCTCTCCTTACTGTTTGTTCTTTTTTGCTTTGGTACTTCTATTTTTCCTTTTCCATTCACATATGTACGATAAATAAAAATTACAATAAAATAATAATCTTCCTCAACATTTTCGCTGAGGAAAGTTTAACTTCAAAAGTTGGTCTGAGAAAGAGAAAGATTCTCTTGAGAATCTGAACTGAAAACGATATCCAATAATTAATTTTGGAACATTCTATATCTTGTTATATTGTCGGTTTTACTCCGAATCGCGAACGGTCTATATACAGGTCAGTTAAAATAAAATCACATATCAATCTTTCAGAATTATTTCGATTATACCACATTATTTTCAGATTATTGATCGATTTCTATCTAATAACATACTGAAACCTCGTAAAAGTAGATTGTACCGGATTCTGGTATATTCTAACGAAACTATCTTCCGTTACATTCAAGACTATAGAAAGTATCGTTTCACACGACAGTTACTTGTGAAATTTGTGTGAACATGTTTTTTTACGCTACCACAAGAGAATATTGCATCCGCAACTCTGCGCAACTTGCTGGGTGGCTAGACTGTTATCCCTTTTTGTTACTCGAGAGTAGCTTATCGCGTGGAAAGAATGCAATATATTCTTTCGCGATTTACTCTTATGAAATTTCAGTGTATTTTTATGTTGTTTCTCGGTCAATATTTCTCGATATAGTCATCTATAATTACATAAAAAAAATTTGCTCGAAGAAAATTGATTGTTCCCAAAATACAGTCATATCATTTTGAAATACACTTTTTTGAAAAACAACAGAAAACAACAGAAAATAACAAATTTTTGGAAAATAAGTATTATGTACATAATTTGAATATATAACGCGATAACATTCAGAATTAATAAATAATTGTAATAATCAGATCAATGGCGCGATAACAATTCTCATCAATTCGGCCATTCCAATAAAAGTTACATTTGTTCTAGTATTATAATGTATATTATACTTAATTTTACTATTATTATGTTATTATTGTACTTCATTATTATTATTATGTATACAATTAGATATTAATTTTTTTCATATGCAAGAAATTAAATATTACAGTAGAAGTGAATGTTTGACATAAGTAGTACAGCTATTTCATGGAAAAGTCATATGAGATATTTAGATGAAAGAATCGTATAATCACGTAAAATCACGTTAAATATAAATATATATAAGTAAATATAAGGTAAATAAAAATATAAATAGATTAATTTTTTTTAAATAAATAAAAATAAAAAAAGAAATGCAATTTAAATATAAAATAAACAAATGAATAGAAAAGAAGTAAAAATAAAAAAAGCAATTTCTTCTAGCATGGCACTCTAAATTTTAATGTAACTTTCTTTAACATAAAAAACACTATGAATTGAAAATTTTATATTGTCCTTTAATTTTTCAAAGTAAAAAATGTGAGCTGTTATGATTTATATAGTTATTCCATCAATAATACATATTCGAAGAAATTAAATCTATGTGTTACCGAGTTAAAATAGAAGAAAATATTAGAAGAGCAATAAAACCTTGATCTGACTGGACTAAGCACACATCTTCATTGTGCAACACAACTGCATATATGTAATGATATTATACCGAGGAGGAACATCAATGAGAAACAATAACAGTGACAGCGGTAATGCAATATCGCGGTGTAACGATTCGGTTACCTACCCTAGAAAGGTAGGGAAGAGAGGAAAGATTATCCGACTCGATTCCCTACCGTGTATTCTTCTAACGTATACACATAACAATATATATGATATATATGGCGTTATACACCATTGTTCCCCTGAGAGTCTTGGAACTCGCTTAGAACCACGACTAAATGGCTTACAGTCGCCGCTGCTCGTGGACTTTGGAACTATAAAATAGCCTTCATCGCGAGCATCATCACGATCATGATTACATTATGATTATATGTATAATCTGACTGGTTGGTAAAACTGCGTTTTTTCACTGATCAAGAAAAATTGTTTTTTTTTTAATCACGATAAGAGATTGCATCGCGTATACTACACTTTAACAACACAAAAGCTCGTTTCGTATTTAATAAACTTGAATGACGGCGAACGGGAAAAAATTGTCAACGGCAGGAACAATGTCATTGTCGGAAATAATTGCGAAATTGTTTTCGAAAAAAAAGAAAACAGTTAAAGTTGTATGAAATAAACTCGACACAATTGTAAAAAAAGCTGTATTTCGATAACTTGCGGCGAACTATAATTCGAAATAATGGTTATACGATAAAGATGAGGTCGCGGTTGTGTGATTACTTTCAACATTAAATGTAATTCAAATATAATTTTTTATATGATACTTTTTTAATACTTATTATTGAAATAATGTTAGATACAATTGAGACCTATCAACATATATTTAATACATATATTTAATACATGTTGATTTATAAATAGTGCCTCTTAATGTAATTTGTCATATTTATCTTTACATGTGAATGTAAACATTGTGAAACAACATATATTATATAAATACATCGCACCAATTTTAGGCGCAGTAGCGAGGCATCTTATATATTTATACGCGAATCGAATAATTGAGAGTATCTTAGATTATCGAACCTCGATAACGGCTGAACGGATCGAATTCTTATTAGATTTATCGATAGATCAAGTTTGAATTCTATAAAAAATGTATCTTTATTTTTGTTCTGCATGTTTTATAAACGGAGATATCATAATGTGGTAATTTTCATTTAAGAAACAACTTTATCATTGTCATCATCGTGTACAGGATGTTTCCGCAACATACACATCATTAAGTCGAATTGCCTATTTGCCCACCATCAGGGGTATGCTTTATTGGGCTCGCAAAATAAGATCAGTGTTGCGTGCAATACGAAACCATAGTGGGCTCACTGTAAACATTGATGCTCGATAGCATTTTTGAAACATCTTATCTACTCGCGACGAGCGTTGAGCGACGGGCCTGCGAGCCCGTAAACTCGACGGTTCACAAGCATGTAGGGACCAAGGTGAGAAAACCTCGCACGCGCGTCCTCCGCCCTTCGGGGACCTTTTCGAGAGGACCGACTCAAGTGCGGGCGAGTCCGTTGTCGTCCGTCTTAACGTCCGCATATACAAAATTTTTACATTGCGACATAGGAGACCGAGCTTTCCGTTTTTTCGTTTCTTTTGAAATCAAAAACAGATCAGTGGAGACCGAATCTCTCCACGCGGCAACTCATATTATCTATATTAATGAGGCCGAGACCTCACGTACCAAAGATTCATAATAAAGTGTCATACAAGCAAAACTCGTGTGTGAATTCCAACCCTCACATGCTACTACAATCCAATCAGAATGCAAGTTCGAAGGGTAATAAGGAAAGGGAAATTGGCTTTTATCACTCTGTAGTGAATAGTTGTGAAATTTAATAATATAGATAAAATATATTTAATAATATAGATTATAATAATATATAGAAATTTAATAATATAGATCAGAGCTGTCCACGTTTTGTACTTTTCGGCCGATTTCCGTGAGTCAACGCCTATCGCCTCATTTTATTAATATAATATAATAAAATATACATATGTATAATTTAATAATACATATTTTACGATTATCACATCGTAAATGTAATTAATAATCGGGAATTGAAACTTTGTTATACATTTTGAATTAAATAATTATTATTTAATTAATTATCTAAAGAGATATCTAAATTTTAAAGAACTCGCATATTTAAAATATTGACCTTTGGCAGACGGGGCGTAGGGAACGGCATCGCGTTATAGATGCGTCGCTCCTGTAGTAAAATGTCGTGCGTCTTGGTTACGGTTGTTAGATGGCTCGTTGTTAAGGTCTCGAGACGTAAGGGGGGGGGGGGGGGGGGGCGATAGGCGTTGACTCACGGAAATCGGCCGAAAAGTGCAAAACGTGGACAGCTCTGATATAGATAAAATACACTTAATAATAGAGATTATAATAATATATAGAAAATATAATATACAGGGTGTCCCATTTTAATGTCCCACCCCAAATAACTTTCTTATTTTTAATTTTAGAAAAAGATGTTTCAGACAAAAGTTGTATGGTTTCAAGGGGGACATAAGGTGGTGTCATTAGTTTGACCTTGAATAGTTGCTTCAAGGTCACGTAAAAGTCACCTTCAATTTTTTAAATGAAACCCCTTACTTTCTATTGCATATTCTTGTAGCTTATCTCAAGAGTTTTCTAAAACACTATAATTAAGTACCTTTTCGTTAAGTACTTTTTGAGTTATGAGGCTTGAAATAATTTTTTAATTTTACATAAACCGTAAAATATCTTGTAAAATATTCATTTTTCGATTATCTTACCTTAATACTTTTATGTACAAAATAATGAGAGGAATCAATTGGTGTAAAGAAAACACATAGTTGTTTTTAAGAAAAAATATGGAATTGTTAATTGCAAATTACATATTTTTTCTTAAAAACAACTATGTGTTTTCTTTACACCAATTGATTCCTCTCATTATTTTGTACATAAAAGTATTAAGGTAAGATAATCGAAAAATGAATATTTTACAAGATATTTTACGGTTTGTGTAAAATTAAGAAATTATTTCAAGCCTCATAACTCAAAAAGTTCTTAACGAAAAGGTACTTAATTATAGTGTTTTGGAAAGCTCTCGAGATAAGCTACAAAAATATGCAATAGAAAGTAAGAGGTTTCATTTAAAAAATTGAAGGTGACCTTTACGTGACCTTGAAGCAACTATTCAAGGTCAAACTAATGACACCACTTTATGTCCCCCTTGAAACCATACAACTTCTGTCTGAAACATCTTTTTCTAAAATTAAAAATAAGAAAGTTATTTGGGGTGGGACATTAAAATGGGACACCCTGTATAGAGAATGTTCTCTACATAGTTTATTTATTATTTAATATAAGTTATAACATATTATTAATTTAGGTTAATACACTGTATTTAATTATAATATTTAATAATATATATTAACATATATTAATAACGTAAACAAAATTTAACAAACAAATTTAAACAAAAAAATTATAATAAAAAATGAAAAATAATAATAAAATTATAATAATGAAAAATATTTTTGATCTTTATATAAATATAATATAATAAATTATAATAATTGTTCAATATAACCACCATTTTCTTCTAAACATAGAGCAATTCTGCGCATGAAATTTTCTCTCACTCGTCTTATCATGAGAGGAGTGATCTCTGCACACGCGTTACGAATTCTGTTTTTAAAAATTTCTGCATTTTCCGGCAGAGTTTGATACACTTTATTTTTTAAGAAGCTCTACATGAAAAAGTCCATAGGTGTGAGATTCGGAGAGCGTAGTGGCCATTCCTGAGAACCATGAAGTCCTATCTCCCGGGAAATTTTTGATTTAAGATAATTCTTGTCAAAATAGAAGTATGAGCGGGATGTCCATCTTATTGGAATATTATTTCTAACCTGTTAGCTAGTGGCACATCTTCAAGGTGTTCATCAAGCCGATGGGTAAAAAATTTGCATAATAATCTGCATTAACATTGTCTTGAATAAATTCGGGACCGATAATGTAATCCCCTACTATTCCTAGCCACACTTTTATAGTCCATCTGCCTTGAATGTTTCTTTTCTTCATACAATGTGAATTATGCTGTGTATAATGATGTTTATTGTCTGTTTATGTATCCGTCGCTTTTAAAAATTGCCTCGTCACTCCAGAGAATGTTTTTCAAAAATATATCGTTTCCGACATCATTGAAATTCATCTGCATAAATCGAGTATAGAGTATTAGTAAAATTGACTGATATCAATTGATAAGTTGGTAAATAACAACAACGTCTGATATGTTGCAACAAAAAATAGAAAATAAATTTTTACATATAACTATACTAATATAAATATACTTACGTGTTCAATAATCCATTCACAAAAATTTATTCGTCGTAGTATATCACCAGGTATGAGCTTGTGTGTTATATGCCGTTTAAATGGATGCCAACCCAGGGAATATTTAATAATTTTATGAAGGGTAACATGATTCATGTTCAAATCTGCGGCAACTGCTCTTGTGCTTATATAAGGATTTGCCATAACAGCCTCTTGAACAGCATCAATTATTTCTTGTCTTTTTTGTGAAACATGAATCGGCCTGGTGGATTTGTAAAATTGTCCATTTCTTTTTAATCTTTCACACAAGCGATGAAAGACTATGATCCACATGTCGTCTGTCCGGAAATCTTTGAGCGTAAAGTGCAGTCGCTTGGCTTTGATTTTTTCGATACTCGCCATAAATAAGGATCAGTCCGTTAATTCTTTATATGAATAATGATTTCCTTCCATTGTAATCTCTTACTTATGATTTTCACGTCAACAAAATTGTTTGAGTATCCAGATGCATTTCTGTTTTTATAGTTTCTTGATCATCTTTTGTTTGTTGATTTGAACATGACCCATGTTACCATTCAAAAAATTATTAAACATTCCTTGGGTTGGCATCCATATTTAAATAGCATACAATAAAAGCACACATTTGGTGATATGCCACGACGTTTAAATTTTTTTGAATAGCTTATTGAACATATAAGTTTACTTAAAAAAATTTATTTTTATTATTTTATTGCAACATACCAAACATTGTTATTATTTACCAACTTATTAATTATGTCATCAACTTTATATTAACTTACTCAATTTATGTAAATGAATTTCAATGATGCCGGACGATATATTTTTGAAAAATATTCTTCGGAGAAATATTCTACGAAGTAATTTTTGGAAGTGATGGATGCATAGATATAATAAGTATTTTTTATTATGAGCTTCTTAAAAAATAAAGTGTATCAAATTTTGCAGGAAAATGAAGTTGGAAATTCTTAAAAATAGATTTCGTAACGCGTGTGCAGAAATCACTCCTCTCATGATAAAACGAATGAGAGACATTTTCATGCACAGAATTGCTCCTTGTTTAGGAAAAAATAGTGATTATATCGAATTTTTATAATTTATTATATTTAAAAATAAAAAATATTATTCATTATAAGTGTGTGTGTATTTTTTATTATATTTGTTCAAATCTTTTTATTAAATTATTTATGTTATTTTATCTATATTATTAAATAAATATTTTATTTATATTGTTAAATTTCACAACTGTTCACTACAGAGTGATAAAAACCGATTTCCCTTTCCTTATTCCCCTTCGAATTTGCATTTTAATCTTATTTTGCGAGCCCAATAAAGCATGTCTTTGACGGTGGACAGATAGGCAACCCGACTTAATGATGTGTACGTTGCGAAAACACCCTGTACATATATATAACACATAGAAAGAGAAAACATACATGATTAATCATTATTAATTGCAAATTACATATTTTTCCTTAAAAATAACTATGTGTTTTCTTTACATCAATTGATTCCTCTTATTATTTTCTACATAAAAGTATCAAGGTAAGATAATCGAAAAATGAATATTTTACAAGATATTTTATGGTTTATGTAAAATTAAGAAATGATTTCAAGCCTCATAACTCGAAAAGTACTTAATGAAAACTAACTTAATTATAGTGTTTTGGAAAGCTCCCGACCTCAGCTACAAGAATATGTAATAAAAAATAGGGGTTGCCATTTAAGATTTTTATGGTGACCTTGACCGCGCTTTTCAAGGTCATCCCAAGGTCAAATAAATACCATCAGCTAATAGATTTTTTTCCAGCCATTTTTTCTGTCTAATCCTTTTTTTCAGAAAATTAATATTTTCTGAGATATTTAGCCGTTCCGGAACTTTTGCCCTACCCTATATACAATTTTACGAAATAATTGATCCATTCAAAAACAACAAGTACTATATGTAGGATATTTTCTTGTTTAGTTTCTTTAAATATACACAAATAGTTTTTTTTTAATATACACAAATAGTCTTTTAAATATATACACATATTCAAAATTATTAATCTAATTTTAGATATTATAAGAAATTCTTGCTTAAGAAATATGACTATATACTTTTGTTCTAAATAGCATTTTTATGGAGTTTAATCGTGTAATCACTTTATATTATTTTTATATATCATATTCAAATAGTGTGTTTGTGTGTGTTTATTTATTATAACATTATCAGTGTGTATGCTCTTTTTATTCTTGTGCATATCTAACTCGTATATACTGTTACATGTACAAGATAAATTATGTAAAAATATTATGCAGTTTTTTTTTATGAAATAACTTAGATCATTAGAAATACTAGGAATTGTATGTAGGATATATTTATAGAATATATGACTTGTTTAGAAGGAGTAGAAGCGATATATGCAGGATTTGTTTAGAATGGAATAATACGAAATAGAATAGAATTTGTTTAGAATAGAATACGGAATAGATTTAATTCTTTAGAAATGAGGATTATAAATAAGATAAAGAAGTGTGAACTAAACAAACTCTTAATAAACAATATATTCCATAAATATCTTATATACCTTTCTTGTTGTTTCGCTTTAAGTTATTTCATAAAACTGTGTATATTACACAAGTTATCTTGCATATACAGGGTGATTCTAATCAAACATTTGTCTTTAAAATATCGAATTCTTGAGTGAATTCTAAGACGATTTTTCTTTTTGCAAAATTTTGTCCGGAGCTTAGTTTTTAAACTATAAAAGAAAATAGTTAACTAATTACGGAACGAGTACGAGAGATAGACAGGGACGGCGCGATTCATCGTCCGATATAGGCGATTACGTGAGGCGCTCGCCGCGATCAGCTGATTGCCATACGAGATGAGTGTATCTGTGTGTGTGTGTGTGTGTGTGTGTGTGTGTGTGTGTGAGAGAATGTACAAGCGTATATACACATGCACGTTAATTCTTTCTCTCTCTCTCTCTCTCTCTCTCTCTCCCTCATTCTCACTCACTCACTTATTATTTATTCTTGTAGAGATTCTTCATACTGCTGATAAATAATTACACCTTGATAACAATGAGACGTTTCCCTAATTCATACACATACACTCTAACACACCGTGTTAGACGAAAGAAAAGTTTTTTCTTTTCTTTTATTGTTACTTACGAATTTATTCACGCACTTAATCACTCACGATCGATAAAATTTACTAACGAATTTATAAACGATTAACGCACTCAATTACTAATCACACACTCGATATAAATTAATTACGAAAACGACTTAAAGAAAGAAACGCGCGTGGTATAATGTTAACGCGTAACAATTATTTATCAGCAGTATGAAGATTCTCTACAAGATAAGAATAAATAATAAGTGAGTGAGTCAGAATGAGAGAGAGAGAGAGAGAGAGAGAGAGAGAGAGAGAGAGAATTAACGTGCATGTGTGTATACCTATTCTCTCTTTCTCTCTCTCTCTCTCACACACACACATACTGATTGCTACACTCATCGCGTATAGCAATCAGCTGATCGCAGCGAGCGCCCCACGTAATCGCCTATATCAGACGGTGATTCGCGCCGTCCCTGCCTACCTCTCGTACTCGTTCCGTAATTAGTTAACTATTTTCTCTTATAGTTTAAAAACTAAGCTTCGGACAAAATTTTGCAAAAGGAAAAATCGTTTTAGAATTCACTCAAGAATTCGATATTTTAAAGAAAAATGTTTGTTTAGAATCACCCTGTATATAAGAACATCTATCAGTAATCTTACATATGTAAAAACATACACATGAATGATTTATTTATAACAAATAAATATTTAAATGTAATATACAAAAAATATGAATATATATATATATGTATATATATATATATTCTTTGATCAAAGTATACAGAAATGTTATTCGAAAAAAATTTTTATATAAGCATAAACTTTCTGCAATATTTTAATAAAATCAAATAATTTTGTATCCTATTGTATATGTTTATTAAAATTAAACACAAATAATATATTCTATAAATGTATATACAGTTCATGTTGTTTCTCAATAGATTAAGTTATTTCATAAAGTTGTAACATGTATTATATGAATTATCTTATTATCTTGCATACATAAGAGCATACACACAGATGATTTATTTATTAGAAATAATATTTATTATGAATAATATTTATAAAAAGTAATATATGTTAAATATGTTTAATAAAAAGTGTGTAATATATGTTAATCTGATATTACTATCCAAAAATACTATACAGGAGAAAAGTATATAATTTCTTTATAAGCAAATTTTTTGAAATATATTAGCTTAAGAATTTTCAACTCTATATGCATCATTAAAATAATATTAAATTGTACAGCTATCTGTAAAATACATTTATGTTAAACATATCTTTAAATCTAATAATTTAAACTTGATGTAATTTATAAATTGCATATTATTTTTTTAAATTTGTTTTTAATATAACATCTCTAAGCAAATTACACTAAAAAAGAAGTGATATAATCCCTAAAAACTTATATTTAAAAAAAAAGGTGTAAGTACCAATTGTGTAACTGTTGTATTACCTACAAAAATAGCGATATAAAAATTATGCCAATTAAAGATAAAAACTTATACAAGTTTAAATAAAAATATTTTAATTGAAAATATTGTTATAAAAAATAATTGTTTTTTAATAATATCTAAAAATAATAGTATTAAAAAATTAAAAATTTATTTAAAAATTGAAAATTAATTGGAACAAGAAAATTTTAATTTAAAAAAACTTGGCGCTGCAATTTTATTAGCATATTATTCATATTGTTCAGCTTAAAGGTATAAGAAGTATAAGAAGAATTTATTTATTAGCATATTATTCTTAGCAGCATCGTTTTAAAATTTTTTTATTTTTTTTTATTTTTTTTATTTTATATATTATTGTTCAATTTTCAATTTTTAAATAAATATTTGACTTTTTAATATTATTGTTTTTGGAAATTAAAAACCTACATATTTTGTATAACAGTGTTTTTAATTAAAATATTTTTATTTAAATTTGTACAAGTTCTTATCCTTAGTTGGCATAATTTTTTACCTTCTTTTTAAAAAGGTAAGTTTTTAAAGATTATCATAATAACATCAAGATTATTATTTATTACATTCAACTTTCATGTGTGTAATGCAGATATATTATCCGTTCCGTTAGTCGAAAGCATTTTAATTATAATTGAAATCTAAAAAAATCTATATTTTCAGTATCAGCAGAATTCAATGAGGTACATATAGACAACAAATAATGACAGCAGATGTTCAAAGTTGACAATACTAAATAAGTTATTGACCGAGTGATTTTTCAAGTGGTTAAGTTCAATAAAGTGCACGCCGACGTAATATATGCGATGTATGATATATATCTGTACAAAAAAAGCTTGATATGTCTGGGACGAGAGAATTTCCAAAAGCTAAAAGAGGGTAGAAACTTCAAATTCTTGTTATTACCACGTCATAATAAAAAATTACAAAAATTATCATTGATATTTTTTGGCAAGCTTTTTCTTAGATAAATAATAATTATGGAAAAATTATGTGATTATAATAAATAATTTAACGATTAATTTTTGTATGAAGGATGCCTCAAAAGGCAAGCTTAATTTTCAATACAAAAAATTGGAGAATTAAATTTCAGCAAAAAAATTGGAAAATATAAAAAGAAATTATTATATATGCATATATTAAAATAAGATGTTCTAATAAGGAAATCCCGAAATTTTCAATTAGTGCTAAAATCATTTTCAAAAAGTGATTCTAAGAGGTACAATCATTCCTTATATATAAAATCGGCTTTTTATCTCGAAAATTACTTGATTTCAAAAAATCTTTTTTCAAAAATTTTATCATAGAAACACTTCTATTTAATGGCGAAAATAAAATTTAAAAAGAAATGAAAATTTTGAAACAATTTTTTTTAACAAATATTTTTTCATAATTATATTGACCTAATTAAATAAAAGTGTCTTTATGAAGCTTTTGATAAAATATTTTTTGATATCTCAAATTTTGAGATATATCAAGAAAAATCGAAAGTTACTATACGTATAAAGAATAATTTTTTTTACTCTTTAAAATCATTTTAGTATCAAATAAAAATTTCTAAATTCATTCTATTTACTTTCCTTGCATATATACAAATTTCTTTAAAATCAAAATTTCCATGTTCACAAAATTTTCTTGTAAGAAAATCTTTTTAAACTAAAATTTTGTTAGCTCGAAATATATGTATAATACGAGTATTAATCAAAACAGTATTATTATTATTAATCATCACATTTGATATTATGACAATATTTACTCTCGGGCTCATGTAATTTACTCGGAATATTGTAACTAAGCAGTCCTATATGTTTTTTGTATCTGGAATAAAATCAAAGCATTTACAACCTTTTTCGATCGGTTTTGTATATTTCTACAAAATCACAATATATATTATACGTATGTATTATGCAATTTTATATAATTATTCCAAGAAAATATAAATTTGTTTAGTCACAATTCTGGATTGATTCGCGGTCCCGCTATTTAGAGATTTATAAATAATATATGATTATGATACAATACATATATAAAGTAAACTAGTTTCGAAAAGTCGCGGAACTTTTCTTGAAAAAATAAACTTTGAACGAAGAATAGCAATTTTTCAAGTTGCACTTGATGCCTCTTTCTAAGGTGTGATAATTTCATTTTACTTTCCAAATTTTATATGTAACGTTATTTTATATGACAAAAAAGTACATTTCTTTTTTTTATATAAGGAATTTATATATGCATATACTTTGGGTTTTATATGAATATTTATATATATGTATATGTATATATATATATATGTGTGTGTGTGTGTGTGTGTGTGTGTGTGTGTGTGTGTGTGTGTGTGTGTATATATATATCTTACTTATCAAATAGAGTTACTTGAAGTTTTCATTGATATTATTGTTATAATTTCTCTCTTTTTCTCACATTATTTAATATTTGAATGCTTACACAATATAATTTTAAAATATTCAAATTCCCATAATTTTGACAAATTTCACTAAATATATGTATGACCAAATATGTTATAAATATTTTCATTTATTCTTAACATAATATATTGAATATAACACAATATAATTAAAAAATAGTTTCCAAAATTTTTCTCAGAACTTTAAGAAACTGGATGATCTACATTAAAAGTTATAAACCTAATTTCGAGAGTCATGAATTCGATATTTTACGAAGCATTTTTAGGCTTTTGAAATAGAAAATTAATAACTTTATTAAATTGTGTGTAAGAGTTAAAAAAAAGTAAAGATTTGTAGAATTAAAATTTTTTTCATTTTTATTTTATTGTACAAATTTTTTATTATATAAATTTTTATTTTATTTTTTGATTTTTTCGTCGTAAAATTAAAATCGTGATAGAGTATATACATACATACAAACATACACACATACATACACGTGTGTGTGTGTGTGTGTGTGTGTGTGGGCGCGCGCGCAAATATTATATCAAACTATATCAAACTAATTTACACACAATTGTAATTAAAAAAACTTGGCGCTGCCAATTTTATTAATATATTGTTCAGCTTAAAAGTCTAAATTTCCAAACATAAATCAATATAAATTAATTAAAGAAATTAGGTCATTAAATTCAAATGTTAGACTAATAATTGGAATATGTTCCAATTTTTTAAATATATATTTAATTGGAATATGTGCAAATTTTATTGGCAGCGCCAAATTTTCTTAATTACAATTTTTTTTACTTTTTTGCTTTATGTTAATTCTTAGTTTTTAATTTTTAAATAAATTTTTAATTTTTTAACATTATTATTTTTGAAAATTAAAACAACTATTTTGTATAACAATGTTTTCAATTAAAATATTTCTATTTAACTTGTACAAGTTTTCTTCCTTGTACTTTTATTTATCTTGTACAAATTTTTATTCTTGGCGCAATTTTTTGATATCATTATTTTTGTAGACAATATAACAGTTGGATACAATTAATGCATGAACTTGGCGCCCTTTTTTTTACCTTTTTTTAAAAAGGTAAGTTTCTAGGGATTATATTTTATAACGCTAAAAGTGCAATATGTCAAATTAATATGTATTTACATATGTATCAGATTTATTAACTTTTGTCGTCCAATTTCTCCTTAATATTAGGAACATATTTTTATCATATCGTTTATATAAAAGTTTATGATAGAAAGTTTTTACACACACACACACACACACACACACACACCTCATTGTCCGAAATATAATTTTTTTCAAACGTAACAGCAATCCTATATCCCTAATTATTATCATTCACGATAATTCATCTAATTTGATTGCCTCAAAGGCAAAGCCCGACAATTGAGTCAAATACATAAAGACCGATTAAGTCGAGCGAAGAATTTTCTTGGAGGCTCTCGAATACGTCCCTTTTATGCCAAACCCGAGTCTTTAATTTCGATTCTGAAGATTGTTTGAAAGAGTCGCTTACCACGTTTTCAACAAGACAAACGTCGTCTTCTCTCTCTTCGTATCGTCTCGTAGATGAATTCCTCGTATTATTTTGTATTCTCCTTTCTTTACCGTCCCGATAGCGCTGAACTCCTTATCAAGGCCACCGTCGAAACTGATTCGATGGCGACCACGACGACGACGACGACGACGACGACAACGACGACGACGGGCGACCACCGCTACGATGCGCCTGTCTCGTGAATGCGCAATGCAGACCAAACCCAGAAACAGCCGCGCCGCGACGCTCGTGAGAGAAAGAAAGAGAGAGATTGGAGAACCGCCCTCACTATTTCACTCAACAACAGAAAAACAGCATCTAGTCGCATCTCAGTCCAACTTTCGAACAAACAAAGATATTTCAATGATCCATTTATATACATCCGCGCGTAAGAATAATATGGTACAAAACTCACTATATTAAATTAACACACACACACACACACACACATGAAAATATGTATACAAAATCCTAAAAGTAAAAAAATATCACAAAATTATAATATAATAAAATATAAAATAAACGAAAACTTCATACTCTGGAAAAAATAATATTTATGTACTAAAATATTCGTTTGGAAATATTCTTTTGCGATGTTGATTGCAACATACACAAGCATTCTCAAAAGTTTGATTTATATACATATATACACACACACATTTATTATATATTTATATTATATTTTTATATTATATATATTGTATATATATATATATATATATATATATATATATATATATATATTGTGTGTGTGTGTGTATATAATAAACTATATTATAAAATACGTATTAGTGTATGTCTATATATACGTACAGTAACATGTTTATACATTAATATATAATCTGCTATAATAAACTATAAAAATTCGCGCGTGCGAATATTTAAACGCTATCCTTGCTCCCATTGTTCTTTTCCAACATTCCTAATTAGTCAGCTCTTAGCAAACTTGCACGCATCCTTTACAGCAGACATAAATTCCTTCGAGCCATTTGCGATTCCATCTGTTTTTCTAAACCACTCCCTTTTTCTCTCTTGTTTAAAACTTGTTCCTCAGGTTCTTTGGTTGTCTCTCTATTTCTGCGAATTTTCTCCGCTCACATCCGTTGGAAGTGCTATTTTTTCATTCATATGATTTATATTTTCCTGTTTACTTCTTTCTTTATCTATTTGCTTTCAGCAGGGCAATTCCAATGAATTAACATTCCTCTTCATCATTTTATCAGGATTGTAACTAGGAAGAATTCCGTAGAAAGAATTAGGAAAGAATTGACTCCTTTGAAGAATCATGCTTTAAACTGGTTTGCTGATCAATTGCCTATCTAGAAAAAATAATTTAGTTTATATAGAGCGATCTTTTGATTTACGTTGAACAAAGTTGAGGACCCGTCTAAAAAATAACATTAGTCTTTTTATTTGTGCATTTTTAAAGAAAAATCTATTGATTCTCTTTTTCTATACTATTAGCAAATTTATTTTTATAAGATTATAAAAATTATTTATGATAATAATTATACGTAAAATTTTTGGTTTTTACCAAGTCTTTAATGAATATTGCCAAAATATTTTATTAAAATATTTATTATCGCTACCACTGTTATATTTTTCGTTATTATTTTGTGGTCTCTATTTAAAAATTAAATCGACTGCACAGCGCTGTATAGGATAAATACAAACGAACGATGTAACATTCATTTTACAATATACAGCGCTGAATTATGAAAATTAAAATTGTATCTACATGCAACGAAACGCATTATCGATGATAAATTGCATATTTAACAACGATATTAAATCTGTGCACCCGTTTTTTTCAAATACCTCAATATTTATCAAAATATTTTCTGATTATGTATATATATACAGGGTGTTCCCGGGTTAAATGGCCAAACTTAAAATATAAATTTGGGACCTCAAAACAAGCAAAAATTTCCTCTGGAAGTTTACTCGCAAACGCTTCGTTCAAGAGATATCGACTTGTTAAGTTACAGAACCATAGGAATGAATAATACCGAAATATTTCTGTTTTGTATTTGTTTTGAAGATTGAAGGTCATTCATAGGCTTCTGTTTTTACGGAGGATAGTACAAGCGTGCAAAGAAATTACAGATGTACAATGTCAGTCATCCACTCGTTCTGTGATCGATAGGTGCAATACTTGTCTCCAAGCTGGAAGCTATCATTTTGAACAAAATATTTAATAATTATAAATTTTGGTTACTGTAAAGCAATAAAAAAAGCAATAAAAAAGATAAACCTAGATTATTTCGATATTATTCATTCTTATGGTTCTATAACTTAACAAGTCGATATCTCTTGAACGAAGCGTTTGCGAGTAAACTTCCATAGGAAATTTTTGCTTGTTTTGAGGTCCCAAATTTATATTTTAAGTTTGGCCATTTAACCCGGGAACACCCTGTATATATACAGGATGTCCCATTTTAAAAGTTCTACTAGATTATCTCTTTAAGAAAGCATTTAAGAAAAAAATGTTTCAAACAAAAGTTGTTTGATTCGAAGGGAGACATAAGATAATGTCATTGATTTGACCTTGAAGAGTCATTTGAAGGTCACATGAAGGTCACCTTGAATTTTTTGAATGGAACACCCTATATATTTTTGCATATTTTTGTAGCTTATCTGGAGAGCTTTCCAAAACACTATAATTAAGTATTTTTTCATTAAGTACTTTTCGAGTTATGAGGCTTGAAATAATTTCTTAATTTTACATAAACCATAAAATATCTAGTAAAATATTCATTTTTCGATTATCTGATCTTAATACTTTTATGCACAGAACAATGTGAGGAATCAATTGGTGTAAAGAAAACACATAATAGTTTCTAAAAAAAATATGTAATTTGCAATTAACAATTACATATTTTTTCTCAAAAACAACTATGTTTTTTATTTACACTAATTGATTCCTCACATTGTTCTGTGCACAAAAGTATTAAGGTAAGATAATCGAAAAATGAATATTTTACAAGATATTTTACGGTTTATGTAAAATTAAGAAATTATTTCAAGCATCATAACTCAAAAAGTACTTAACGGAAAGGTACTTAATTATAGTGTTTTGGAAAGCTCTCGAAATAAGCTACAAGAATGTACAAAAATATATAGGGTATTCCATTTAAAAAAATTGAAGTGACCTTCACGTGACCTTCAAATGACTCTTCAAGGTCAAACCAATGATACCATCTTATGGCCCCCTCGAAACCATACAACTTTTGTCTAAAACATTTTTCTCTATCTTGCTTATTTTTCGAGTTATTTGGCTGCCTAAGTTAAAATGGGTCACCCTATATATATATATGTATATATATATATTGCAAATGTAAAATGATTATTTAATATTAATTTAAGTATATCTAACAGATAATCTAACAAATTATCAAAAGATAAAATTTGTCAAATATTACGTTGACAGGTAATGTTGATTTTGTATGCAAACAGTTAAATTTTTTAACAAGCTTAATTTTTAATAGACACAAAAATTTAAAAATATAAAGAAAAATTTATATACATATATTAAATATAAATCTCTAACTCTAAAATACTCTAAAATATAAGTAACATATATTAAATATAAGTAACTCGGAAATTTTGATTTTAATGAAACTTTATATTTATATAAAACAGATGGGAGCAGATAAATGAATAAATTTAGGAAGTTTTAATTGATGCTAAAAAAATGATTCTAAGAAGTACAATCATCCATTATAAATAGAATTAGCTTTTCTCCATATATCTCGAAAATTATTTGAGATTGCACAAAATGTTTTATACAAAAGTTTTATCATAGAAATATCTTTATTTAACGGAAATAAAATTTAAAAAAGATAATAAAAACTTTGACAGCTTTTTTCAACAAATATTATTTTTTAAATTATCTTGATGTAATTAAATAGATTTTATTATAAAACTTTTGTATAAAACATTTTTTTATATCTCATATAGTGGCTGCGTTCAGCAGAAAAAACTGCTTTGCAATTGTTGTAAAATTCGTGAGCCTGATTGGTGCAGGCTTTTAATTTTGGCTGATTCTAAGAGCATATTCACCAATCAGATTCACGAATTTTACAACAGTTGCAAAGCAGCTTCTCCTGCTGAACGCAGCCAGTGCTTAAATATATCGAAAAAAACCGAATATTATTCTATGTACAATGTTTTTATTCTTTAGAATCATTTTTTAGCATCAATTGAAAATTTTGAGGGATATTTAATTATTCATAATATTAATATTCAAATAATACTTCAAGATTCGTTAAAATATTTTATATTTCACAAATAAAAATAATTATTTAATAATAACTACCTAAATATATCTAGCGGTAAAAAAATAATATTAAAAAAAAGTTTGTCAAACCTTCATACTTTATATTGCCGGACCATTTATGATTTTGTGCAAAGAGTTAAATAACTATCTAAATATCGAATTATAATTAAATCAATATATAATATTAATAATACATGATCATGTAATAAAATATATATACACGGAATGAAATTAACATAAAGATCAACAGACCGATTCTCTTCTGTGACGTGCGAGATGCATTAACCTAAATCTACAGTGAAATTTTTACAACAGAACAACATTGACTTATGGCTGAGAAAGATGTAAACGGGACACCCAAAGCCAAAAATGACGCTGAAATCGAATCAGAGACGCGGTACAGATTACGTTTTTCGTATCATTTTCGCGCATGAAATTTCTGATGAAACTTATTGCAAAATCCCATGAAAATAGTTGTCGATTTAACCTAACCCTTTATTTCCTTTTTTTCACACAAGAGATTCTCTTCGAGATACTCTTAAATAATAACGTAATTATCGTTTTTACAAAACGATAACTGAATGTACAATAAAAGAGGAGAAAAGAGAGATATTCTATACAAATACGAACCTTTTTTCTTTGTTTTAATTCATATCTCGATTTCTACTTTAAAGTGAGGAGTAAAAACCGACTTGCATATATATTATTTTATGTTTAATATAATCATTATTTTTATAATAAAGAGAAAATCAATAATCGGGAAGAAAATTAAATTTAGATGAAAAAGAATTTTTTAAAGTTATAAGATAACATAACGTAACTTAATTGTTAGCGGAGTAATCTTGTGCACATTACAATGAAAAATAATTTATACATAAAAATTTATACATAATAAAATTTATACATAATAATTTATATAAATATTCCAGAATTTATATAGTTTCAAATTTACAGAAGAGAGTAACTCTTTGAGAAATAAAACTTTTCTGTAGACTCGAAGCTGCTTTACTGCAATTAACCTATACGAAACGAACCAGTCTCTTCCTTAAGTTATACTGGCGAGTCATTTTCGCTGTCTGTTGGGCCCTGTTTTGGTTACCTTTCATCATAATATATGATTATTCGGTGAATATCTTTTTACTTTTTATACTTTATAAATCAAGATTTACTTAAAAATCTACATCTTGAACATTTATAAAAAAATGTCTTTGAATGTAATTTTGATTAAACATTGCATTTTTTTTCTTGGAACAGTTTTACAGTTAGACATTATGTATTATTATTTTATTATTATATTACATATCAATATATCAATATATATATATATATATATATATATATATATATATAATATAATAATAAAATTGTTATTATATTGTATGTATATAATATTGTAGTGTATTATATGTTATATACAGATTTTTTGTCTCATAAAGATTGTAATAATGCTCGTGAATAGGTAAAGTGCAGTAAATTGAACAAAAAAGTCCTTTACATTCTGCAATTTTTGCAATAATTATTGAAATATTATTTAAAAAGGATTGACGAACGAATACGCATTTCGTGCGGCTAAACCATGGAATGTATGTTCTAGGTCTGCTAGCGGCGAATGTCAGCAACGAAAAGTTTCGTACGTACTCCAATTCTCGTTTTTTCGCTTACTGGACAACACTCGCCGCTGGCACGTCTAAAGGCCTTTGCACAATGCTAAGCAACAAGCAATAGGAATAGAAAATAATATCTATTCTCTACTCCTATTGGGGGATATTTTCTATTCCGCGTTATTGATGAATAGTTTTTATTCCCTATTGCCTATTACCTATTACCTAGCATTGTGCCTTTAAGCGTACATCTTATGATCTAGCCATGCGAAACGCGCGCTTACTAGCCAATCTTTTTTCATTAATATTTCAATATTTATTGCGAAAATTGCAAAATAATACAGGACTTTTCTGTTCAGTTTACTACGCTCTACTACTCACGAACATTCGTTCAATCTTTATCAAACATCTTGTGTGTGTGTGTGTGTGTGTGTGTGTGTATACAGGGTGGCCCACATAAAGTGTTACAAATTTATATCTCGGAAACGAAGCAATTTAGAGAAAAATGTTTCAGACAAAAGTTGTATGGTTTCAAGGGGGACATAAGACGGTGTCATTAGTTTGACCTTGAAGAGTCACCTGAAGGTCACGTGAAGGTCATCTTGAATTTTTTGAATGGAACACCCTATATATTTTTGCATATTTTTATAGCTTATCTGGAGAGCTTTCCAAAACACTATAATTAAGTATTCTTTCATTAAGTACTTTTCGAGTTATGAGGCTTGAAATAATTTCTTAATTTTACATAAACCATAAAATATCTAGTAAAATATTCATTTTTCGATTATCTGACCTTAATACTTTTATGCACAGAACAATGTGAGGAATCAATTGGTGTAAAGAAAACACATAATAGTTTCTAAAAAAAATATGTAATTTGCAATTAACAATTACATTTTTTTTTCGAAACAATTATGTGTTTTCTTTACACCAATTGATTCCTCTCATTATTTTGTACATAAAAATATTAAGGTAAGATAATCGAAAAATGAATATTTTACAAGATATTTTACGGTTTATGTAAAATTAAGAAATGATTTCAAGCCTCATAACTCGGAAAGTACTTAATGAAAACTAACTTGATTATAGTGTTTTGGAAAGCTCTCGAGATGAGCTATAAGAATATGCAAAAGCATATAGGGTGTCCCATTTAAAAAGTTGGAGGTGACCTTTACGTGACCTTCAGGTGACTCTTCAAGGTCAAACTAATGACACCGTCTTATGTCCCCCTTAAAACCATACAACTTTTGTCTGAAACATTTTTCTCTAAATTGCTTCGTTTTCGAGATATAAATTTGTAACACTTTACATGGGCCACCCTGTATATATACATATATGTATATACAGAGAGTTCCCGGTATCTCAGAACAAAGTAAATCCATAAGTAGATCTCGTTAAAGTGAATTAAAAAATCCTATACCATTTTGCAAGAAACCACGTAAAATTTCGAGATATTAATTAAAAAAGATCGGCCAATGTGCGTGGCTAGAAGCGCGCGCCATCATGTTTCGTAGAGTTCGTCCACCGCTCCCTTCCCACTCGCCGCTTCGCCGTACGCCGCCATTATGTTACAGTGAGATCGCCTTTGCCGCCGCCGCGCTTCTAGTCACATGCATTGATCAATCTTTTTTAATTAATATCTCGATATTTTACGTGGTTTTTGCAAAATAATTAAAGACTTTTTAGTTCAGTTTAACGAGATCTGCTTACTGGTTTTACTTTGTTCCGAGATACCTGGAACTCCCTGTATATACAATTTTTTATTTTAATATTATTATTATTATTATTATATATATGATACATTATTCTAATTGAATCTTTTGCAGTATAAGTATAAAACAATTATATTTAATGATTCATTTTGACATTAAAATAATAATTTTATTTTGTATTGACCTGAAATATATTCGATTAAAGGTATTATTATTCTAGAATACGTGATATACAAATAACAAAAAATATTATATTTTTCTTTTATATCATTTATATCTTTCATTTCATATTATCTGGCAAACGCAGGAAGTCAAATGCGCTTACATCGTATTACTAGTAGCCGGCTACTGGGTGACGGAGTGTCTGCCGATAGGAATCACATCGTTAGTCCCGGTGGTGCTGTTTCCCTTGTTCGGCATTCTCAGCACCCAAGAAACATGCACCTGTTATATGAACGACACTATTATGGTTTTCATTGGCGGCCTTATACTCGCCATTGCCACCGAACACTGTAATCTGCATCTGCGAATCGCTCTAATTGTGATGAAGACGCTCGGTTGCAGCCACGCGAAATTGCTTGGCGGTCTTTGCACCGTAACCACTTTCGTATCTATGTGGATCGCGAACGCGGCAGCTACCGCCATGATGGTGCCTATCGTCTTTGCTGTTCTGTGCGAATTGGAGAGGGTCGGTCGAATTGGAAAAACATTATAATAAATTGCCGCGTTTCATGCTATTGCCATCAAATGGAAAAGACATTTCAAAGTTCAAATTTTTTAGTTCTTATATATCTTCGATTTTTACATCTTTCCCTTTATAATTCTACAAATTACATTTTTTTCTCGTTTCTCATTTATATAAGTATACTTTGTATTCCATTTAAAATATCAATTACAGTTATATCGCGGCTAATTAAATTATTTAATTAGATTTAATAATCTATAATATAATTAATTATATTTAATTAAATTAATTGAATTATACATTTTTATTTTATTTTTGAAATGATATTGCATATACACAGCAAGGGCTCGGAAAAGTGTTTGATATAAAGGAGGATCCACAAGATCCGGAATCTGAACCGTGAGTATTAAATATTACAAATTTTATACATTTTTATATAAGAAATAATTTATAACTAACATCATATATGTATAATATGTTTTGCATAAAGTACTACAAGACGTTTTCTCCGAAACTTAACATCGTACAAAAAAATATTTTAAACAAAATTTACAAGATTTTGAGAGAGAAAAAATTAATAATCTTGAACTGTAATTAAAAACTTTATTAAAGATCATATGAAAATCAACCTAATATTTTAAAATGTAACAATTTCAATTTTTTTATATAAATCAATTCCTTGTAATATTTCTTGTAATAGTTGTAAAAGGTTATAAAAGGTTATAAAAATAGAATTGTCAAAAATTAAACAGTTTAGGAGATATTTTAGTTTAAAATTATGTGTTAAATTAAAGTATATACAGGATATCTCATAAAGATTGTATCGACGCTCATGTGATTAGAGCGCAATAAACTAAACAGAAAATTTCTTTACCATTTTGCAATTTTCTAATATATTTACTATACAGGGTGTCTGAAAACTTTTCGCAGTCCCGAAGTGTGAAGGTAGATTGGCTCAAGTTAAGAAGGAAGGTCTTCTACTGTTTTGCGATATTTGCAATAATTAACGAAAAATTAATTAAAGAAGATTGGCGAATGCGTGTAGCTAGAAGTGCGCGGCGGCGAAGGTGGTCTCATTGTAACATAATGGCGGCGCGCGGCGAAGTGGTGATTGGAAAGGGGATGAGCCTTCGCCGCGCGCCTACACACTCATCGCTCCTCCCCTCCCCAATCACCGCTTCACCGCGCGCCGCCATTATGTTACAATGAGACCGCCTTCGTCGCCGCGCGCTTCTAATCACGCGCATTGGCCGATCTTCTTTAATTAATTTTTCGTTAATATTGCGAATATCGCAAAACAGTAAAGGACTTTCCTTCTTTATTTGAACCAATCTACCTTCACACTTCGGGACTGCGAAAAGTTTTCAGACACCCTGTATTTAATATATTTTCTAATAATTATTGAAATACTAATTAAAATGGATTTGTAAATGAGCTTGTGCGTTTTGCGTGATTAGACCATAAAATGTATGTTCTAGGCGTGCAAGAGTAACGCACGACGACAAAAAGATGAAAGTTGAGATACGCACGGCAAAACTTTTAATTGGCATGTTACGCTGCTGATACATCTAGAGCATATATTCCATGGTCTAACCGCGCAAAATGCGCGTTTATTAGCCAGTTCTTTTTGATTAATATTTTAATAATGATTGCAAAAATTACAAAGTGATAAAGGACTTTTCTGTTCAATTTACGGCGTTCTATCCGCTCACGAGTCCTGATACAATCTTTATGAGACATTCTGTACAAAATATGTTGTAAACTATTGAATTTTTGTATATCCTATATTGTTATAACTTTTTACATCAAATACTGAAAAGTATCAATTTATACAGGGTGGCTGAAAACTTTCCGCACATTCGAAGTGTGAAGGTAGATTAGTTCAAATTAAGAAGGAAGATCTTCTACTGTTTTGCGATATTTGCAATAATTAACGAAAAATTAATTAAAAAAGATCGGCCAATGCGCATGGCTAGAAGTGCGTGGCGGTGAAGGCGGTCTTGTCCGATCTTCTTTAATTAATTTTTCGTTAATTATTGCAAATATCGTAAAACAGTAAAGGACCTTCCTTCTTAATTTGAGCCAATCTATCTTCACACTTCAGATGTGCGAAAAGTTTTCAGCCACCTTGTATAAGAAAATTAGAGTAATTTAAATTAGATTGACTTTTACATGATCTTGAAAAATGACCTTAATTAAAATTCAAAATAATCAATTATTTTCCTCTTCAAATTCTTATAAATTTTGTCTGAAACATTTTTGTTGTACATCAAGTTTTAAAGAGATATCTTGTAACATTTTATGTAAATATCCATATATTTAACTCTTTATAGTACATATATGTGTGTATATATTTATATATTTATAATAATTTAATTTATGATATTAAATTAAATTCTTAGTAACTTTTTGATACTTTGATAGAAGGATTTATTTTCTCAGAGATATAAAGCCGACGAAAGTGACGAAAGCTTATTTGTTCGCGGCAGCATACGCTTCGTCTTTTGGAGGTACCGGGGCACTCGTCGGTACTCCGACAAATCTTGCTTTTAAGGGTATCTACGAATACAACTTTCCTGATGCTGACCCCATTACCTTTGGTACCTGGATGGCTGCCTCGATCCCACAGATGGCCGCGAACTCATTTCTACTGTGGCTGTATTTACGAATTGCTTTTCTGGGGTATCTGAGGCCGCGCAGCAAGGACGCCGAAATGGCGAGAATCGGCGCGGAAGGCGAAGCGATCGCAAATCAAGTATGACAAAAAAAGTCTTTTTTTAATCTTTTTATTCGATTAATAGAATAAGTAGCGAAATAATTATAAGTATTAACAATTAATCAAGAACTTCTCTCTTTAAATTTATGTATTTGAATAACAAGATTGAATAATATGGATTACATGAATAAAATAAGGGATAAAGTTCCGAAAAACGGTCACCTCCGATTTCGATGAAACTTTGTGAAAACCTTCCTTTCAGCTTAAAATAGAAGCCTGTAAAAGGAATTTTGGCGACTCCTAAAAGAAAGTCGTTTTTAACACAAAATGATAAAAAATATAATAAAGTAAATATATAAAACAGAAGAGACATATGTCAAATATACCTTATAAGTTTTATTAATTTTACAAATGTATGTGTACACACACACACACACACACATACACACACGCACACGCGCGCGCGGGGGATGCAAGGGGCGGCCTTCGGTTCCCCTCCCGCAACCATCCCGCCGGTAGGGGCCGTATTGCGAAGAGTTCAATCATAATGGATATAGGGAGCTTTCCAGCAAGCGACACAAGTCGACACAAACATCATTCTGTCTTTTTTTAACTCCAATGAATAACGAAGATAGAATGATGTTTGTGTCGACTTGTGTCGCTTGCTGGAAAGCTCCCATATGCTGTAAGTTGTAAAGCGAAGTCCACCTTCCCTATCAGCAGGGTGGTTGCGCATGGAAAGTTGCAAACCCATGTGGAACCATACAATAATAGACCTCGTTTTGCGCTGACTCAGCGATGGTGTGGGGTGAACCTCGCTTCGCATGGAAAGTTGCAAACCATGTGGAATCGTACGCTTTGCATAGAAAGTTAAAATAACCTTGATCTTCTTAGAAGTCAAATCAACATTGCTTAGGAATTCGTATAGTCGCATGTTGCATATAATTTGTGAATCTTCTGTTAAAAAACGACTTTCTTATAGGAGTCACCAAAATTCCTTTTACAGGCTTCTATTTTAAGTTGAAAGGAAGCTTTTCACAAAGTTTCATCAAAATCGGAGGTGACCGGTTTTCGGAACTACACCCAAAATAAGTTATAGACATTAAAAGGAAATTTACAATTAACAGTAAAGTTTAGTCAAGTTTAAGATTAAAAATTTAATATTTTTACATAATTAAAGAGATAAAACATGTAATTAATTTTAGATAGGTTCATTCTTGTTTAAAAGTTTATTTATATTATTTATAAATTGATAAAAAATATATTAAATAATCATCGTTGTAGGTAATAAATCAAAATCTTAAGAATTTAGGACCCATGACGTTTCACGAGATCTCTGTCGCAACACTCTTCATGGGATGTATATTTTTGTGGGTCTTTAGAGCTCCTGGATTTGTTCGTGGATGGTCAGAAGTTCTAACGGATGTGTAAATTGCAATTTTCTTATTGTTATGAAACAAAGATTGTCCATAAAAAAGATGAATTTTTTTATCTATGATTCATCATTGCAAAAAACAAAATATTTAAAATAAAACAATAAAACATTTTTAAATTATATATACAGAGTGTAGGAAAAATTTCAGAGCTCCTTAATATTACGAAAAAACGCATTTTCGAAAAAAAAATGTTCTTTACAAAAATTGTAAAGTTTTAAGTAACGAATTACATAATAATACTAATATAAATCTTATATCTTGAATAGTGTTGTCAAGGTCACAAAGATCACAACGAACACGGGAATCCACATTTTTTATTAGATTTCATTATTCTTAGCTCATCTCGAAAGCTTTTCAAAATACTATAAAATATTTTTCTCTTAAGTACTTTTTGAGTTATAAGTTTGAAAAATTACAATATCGTCAGCATTAACATTACCTAAAATGTACCATGGAGGTTACACAGTTACACGATTTACACTTCTGTTGTGTCTGTCTGTATGTGTGTGTGTATAAATATTTATGTGTAAATAATGACCCAGTTAATAAAGGCAAGACCCACATATGATGTGTCTTGCTTTCATTGGTCGTATCATGCATCTGAAAGTTTTGTAAAATTTGTGAAATAATTTTTATTTATAACTTTTTAATAAACAACGAGCAACGCAAGTAAAATTTTTTAGGAGCTACTTAGGATAACCTTGATAACATATATCAAGATTAAGACGATTCGATCCTATTTTAAATATACAGGGTGTTCAAAAAGTCCCGGACCGGTTGAATATTTCATAAACTATGCACTTTAGAAAGAAATGTTTCAGACAAAAGTTGTATGGCTTGAAGGGGGCCATAAGATGGCGTCATTGGTTTGACCTTGCAAAGTCGTTTAAAGGTCATGTGAAGGTCACCTTCAATTTCTTAAATGGAATCCCCTATTTTTTGTTACTTATTCTTGTAGCTTATCTCGAGAGCTTTCCAAAACATTATAATAAAGTATGTCTTCATTGAGTACTTTTCGAGTTATGAGGCTTGAAATAATTTCTTAATTTTACATAAACCATAAAATATCTAGTAAAATATTCATTTTTCGATTATCTTACCTTAATACTTTTATGTACAAAATAATGAGAGGAATTAATTGGTGTAAAGAAAATACATAGTTATTTTTAAGAAAAAATATGTAATTGTTAATTGCAAATTACATATTTTTTCTTAAAAATAACTATGTATTTTCTTTACACCAATTAATTCCTCTCATTATTTTGTACATAAAAGTATTAAGGTAAGATAATCGAAAAATGAATATTTTACTAGATATTTTATGGTTTATGTAAAATTAAAAAATTATTTCAAGCCTCATAACTCGAAAAGTACTCAATGAAGAAATACTTTATTATAGTGTTTTGGAAAGCTCTCGAGATAAGCTACAAGAATAAGTAACAAGAAATAGGGGATTCCATTTAAGAAATTGAAGGTGACCTTCACGTGACCTTCAAACGACTTTTCAAGGTCAAACCAATGACGCCATCTTATGGCCCCCTTCAAGCCATACAACTTTTGTCTGAAACATTTCTTTCTAAAGTGCATAGTTTATGAAATATTCAACCGGTCCGGGACTTTTTGAACACCCTGTATATACAGGATGAAATATCTGGAAAACTAAGCATTTCAGAAAAAAATGTTTTAGATAAAAGTTGTAGGATTCCAAAAGACCTATTTACTGGTGCTATGAGTTTAACCTTGGGTGGCGTCGCCAATGTTAGAGCAAGATCACCTAGAATTTTTTAAATGGGACACCCTATATGCTTTTGCATATTCTTGTAGGTCATCTCGAAAGCTTTCCAAAACACTATAATTAAGTTATTTTTCATTAAGTACTTTCCGAGTTATGAGGCTTGAAATCATTTCTTAATTTTACATAAACCGTAAAATATTCATTTCAAATTGTAAAATATTCATTTTTCGATTATCTTACCTTAATACTTTTATGTACAAAATAATGAGAGGAATCAATTGGTGTAAAGAAAACACATAGTTATTTTTAAGAAAAAATATGTAATTGTTAATTGCAAAATACATATTTTTTTCTTCGAAACAACTATGTGTTTTCTTTACACCAATTGATTCCTCTTATTATTTTGTACATAAAAATATCAAGGTACGATAATCGAAAAATGAATGTTTTACAAGATATTTTACGGTTTATGTAAAATTAAGAAATGATTTCAAGCCTCATAACTCGGAAAGTACTTAATGAAAAATAACTTAATTATAGTGTTTTGGAAAGCTCCCGAGATGAGCTATAAGAATATTCAAAAGCATATAGGGTGTCCCATTTAAAAAGTTGAAGGTGACCTTCACGTGACCTTCAGGTGACTCTTCAAGGTCAAACTAATGACACCATCTTATGTCCCCCTCGAAACCATACAACTTTTGTCTGAAACATTTTTGTCTTAAACTTATGGATTTTGAGATATTGTGCGTAGATTAAAATGGCCTAGCCTGTATATCTTTCTAAATTATATTAAATATCTTCCATAATAGAAAGTAATTACATTAATTTTCATAAAATAGATTTGTAATAATATAAATATCTTAAATATCATTCTGAATCATTCTGAATATATTCAGTATGATTCTGAGGATGTTTTGTGCTATCTAGATAATCATATTATAATTACACAAGAATTTATCAATAGGCATTTGGCAGACTCGATGCCCGCGATCTTCGTGTGCCTGCTAATGTTCTTCATCCCGAAGGACCCTACCTTCGTGCGTTTTTGGAGCAAGGACCGTAAGGGTTTCTATAAGCCATGATTATCGAAAGCCAGTATGGACTTACGACTTGAGTAGCAAGCTACTTATTAAGATCCTTTCTTGTAAAAGGTAAGCGAAAAGTGGCTTGTTACTCGACTCGTCTTTCCGCTTAGCTTCGGGCGTGTTTCACGTCAGTGATCACGAAATCTCGTATGACTGCGTAGCTTTCAGACAGCCGACAAGATCGTCCGAAGGTCTAATTACATGGCAAGTCATCCATAGAAAAATGCCATGGAGATTAGTGTTCCTGTTAGGCAGCGGCTTTGCTGTTTCAAAAGGTAGCAGCGTCTCCGGACTTGCCATGAAGGTAGGACTGGCTCTGGTACCTCTGAAGGAATTACCTCCCGCGCTGATGCTGGCTGTAGTTCTTTTTTTTGTCGGCACCATGACAGAGTTTACTTCGAATGTTGGTACAGCCAATATACTTCTGCCCGTCGTCGCTCACATGGTGAGAGTCCACACAAATACTAAGATAGATCAAAAAGTAAATTCCTTGTTTTATTACGATTTTTATTTACAATAGTATATTAGTATTTAAGTAAAAGTTAATGATTACTTCTCAATATAGTTTTGAAGAACATTGATGTATTTATCCCACTTTCACATGAATTTGAAGATTTTTTGAAAAATTTTTTAAAAATTCAACTTAATATTTAATTCATTCTTGTCGTCCTCTTCCAAGATTCTTCAGCCAATAATTATTCCAAATAAGTGGAAATCGAAAGAAGATAAATTCAAGTTGTAGAGAGGGTATTCCATAATATTCTAATCTAATGGTTATAAAAGTTTCTGAATTTGATGTGTAGAGTAAGGTCTAGCATTATCATGAGGAAAATTTATAAGGAAGAGGCCTGGACTTTTCTCGAGAGAGTCGAAGTTTTATCGAGAGAAAATTTTCAAACTCATATCAAAGTTGAATAAGTACATCAATCTTCTCAAAGATTATATTGAAAAATAGTCATTAGCTTATATTTTAACGCAATAAGTCCAATTTGTGCATAAGGAATATATAATAGATAAGGAATATATAATAGATAGGAATATATAATAGATAGGAATATATAATAGAGAAAGAAATAAATAAAAATCGTAATATAAAACAAAAGAATGCTTTACGTTTTGATTTTTATAATATTTGTTAACGCGAATAATTTTTTGTACAAATAATATTTTATATTTACATTCGAAGTGCGTGGCAATAAGGATACATCCATTATATCTGATGATGCCGGTGACTCTGATGTGTTCGCATGCGTTCAGAATGCCGGTCGCCACACCACCGAATGCAATCATAACCGTCGCAGGCCACCTGCAAACTCGAATGCTAATAGCGGCCGGATGCTTCCCCGCAATGTACAGTCTGATAGTGCAAATTATCCTGTTCCCCACTTGGGGAGCATTCATCTACGGCATCGGGGAATTTCCGGATTGGGCAGAACAGCATAATATCGGCCGAAAGCCATAAACTTTTGCCGTTCGTTTAGCTAATAATCCTCGCTTATTATACAGGGTGGACCATTTTAACGTTTAATGGAGAATAACTCGAAAACCAAGCCCGGGAGAGAAAAATGTTTCAGACAAAAGTTGTTTGGTTTCGAGGGGGCCATAAGATGGTATCATTGGTTTGACCTTGAAGAATTATTTGAAGGTCACATGAAGGTCACCTTCAATTTCTTAAACGGAACCTACTATTTGTCATTGCATATTCTTGTAGCTTATCTCGAGAGCTTTCCAAAACACTATAATTAAGTACCTTTTCGTTAAGTACTTTTTGAGTTATGAGGCTTGAAATAATTTCTTAATTTTACATAAACCGTAAAATACCTTGTAAAATATTCATTTTTCGATTATCTTACCTTCATACTTTTACGTACAAAATAATGAGAGGAATCAACTGGTGTAAAGAAAACACATAGTTGTTTTGAAGAAAAAATATGTAATTTGCAATTAACAATTCCATATTTTTTCTTCAAAACAACTATGTGTTTTCTTTACACCAGTTGATTCCTCTCATTATTTTGTACGTAAAAGTATTAAGGTAAGATAATCGAAAAATGAATATTTTACAAGATATTTTACGGTTTATGTAAAATTAAGAAATTATTTCAAGCCTCATAACTCAAAAAGTACTTAACGAAAAGGTACTTAATTATAGTGTTTTGGAAAGCTCTCGAGATAAGCTATAAGAATATGCAATGACAAATAGTAGGTTCCATTTAAGAAATTGAAGGTGACCTTCATGTGACCTTCAAATAACTCTTCAAGGTCAAACCAATGATACCATCTTATGGCCCCCACGAAACCAAACAACTTTTGTCTGAAACATTTTTCTCTCCCGGGCTTGGTTTTCGAGTTATTCTCCATTAAAGGTTAAAATGGTCCACCCTGTATATAACAATAATTATATATAACAATAATTAAGTATAAAGAATATACTTATCTACCATTTTATATTTACCAGAATAGGATTAATTATTCACAAATAAAATGAAAGTCACACCGTCAATCAACTAAATTACTAATTAATTAATCCAATTAATAAAGCTAATTAATTATCGATAATTAATTAGCTCCATAAGGAGTTAATACCACAAATATATTACTTTTATAATATATAAAAAGAATTTATATTTTAATAATATTATTGAGAAAGTATTATGATAATTATGTACTATGATATTATAAGAAAGTATTATGATAATTATGTTAATGATATCATTAAATAATTGCAAAAAAAAATTATTTTTCACAATTTTTGAAATAATTTTGTCATTCGATTCTTTTCTTCAGAGAAAAAATGATTAAATTTAGACATAGACGTATAATATATAAATCACGCATTTCTATTCTCTTCTTTGTTTCGGTAGCATGAAATTTTAGAAAGAGAGAGCTTATGTTACATGGTAGTTTCTTTCTTGTTTACGATGCGTGGTGGCGAAAAAAAGTCGATCAAGACATATGTCAAACGCAGTGGCCATATTAAACTTTTGTCTCACTTTTGTTATTAATAGACAGAGAAACTAACGCCATGAAAGCATGTTGCCTCCTTCTAAAATTTGTACAACTTTCTAGCCAAATGAGAAATCTATATTATACGTCTATATTATACGTCTATGAATTTAGATATGTAAAATTTCAGATATACTAAAAATTTTTACAATTTTTAATCTCAAATTGAATTGGCTTTTAAAAAACAGAAATGCTGAGAAGAAAAAAGTTAAAAATCTTAAATTTATTTATTAAATGCAGAAGTAAATAGCCTTCTTTGTTTTGAATAGAGATATTAAACATTTCACAGTAACATAAATATTTCGAGTGTAAGATCTCTCTAGTGTAAGATATCCAATATCTTTAAATTTCTTTAACAGAAGATCTTTATCACACATACGCACGCACGCACATCAGTGAAGAAGTAGTAAATGGAGGAAAAACTTTCCACTCCCTCTCTACTCACTGCTTCGCCGAGCGCCTAGTATAAAGTTATAGTTGGACGACTCTCGTCGCCGCGCGCATCTACTTACGTAGATTGGCCGATCTTCTTTAATTAATTTCTCAATAATTATTGCGAAAATCGCAAAACAGTAGAGGACTTCCCTTTTTAATTTGAGCCAATCTACCTTCACACTTCGGGTTTACGAAAAGTTATCAGACACCCTGTATATATACATATATATAATAGATTATAGATTGTTATTATTTTGTTAGATTTTCGAGTCCTACGCTGAAGTTTATACGACAAATAATGTTGTATGATATATGAAACGCTAATTATTAATTGAATAAATCATTATTATTAACATATACACATGTGTTGATGATTTGAAATTTGCTGTGATATTAATTATCGATTAGAAACAAATTAACGAAGACTCGAATGAAATTTCAAAATCGATACATCTTCGAATTGTAATCAATATTCAGATTAATATTGATTATTTGACAAGATATTAGATTTGTAGAAAACGCATCTAATTCTTAAATAATATGGCCGAAAAGAGGGATAATGAAGACGAAGAGCCAATGGAAAGGTTAATGTGCGATAAATTTAATTGAATTCCTCAGAATAGTTTCATTAAGTAACATTTATATCACCAGAAGATTGTAAAATGATTAAACTTGTGCGAGCAGTTTTATGTGTGTGTGTGTGTTGAGGAGCTTCAAGAGATTCAAACTTAGTGAAAATTAAATTTATTACTATAAATCTATGTAATAAAGAAATACAAAATAAATTTTCTGATTAGGATCGAAAGAAGAGAAGAACTTTTCGACTATCTGAGAAAATTACTAAGCTACTTGAGAGATACGGGACGTTTTCTTAAGATCTATTGGAAGATAGTTTTCGCACTCTTCTGGGCGCTCTTTCTTTTACCTTTCCTTTTAATTTATGACTGTTCGGTACTCTATTTCTTATTAATTTTTTTAATTTTTTTCAAAATTAATAAAAAATAACTGAATTTTATAAATTTGGTTTCTTTTTTTGAATTTAAATTTCAGATATAGGCATAAAATTAAATCATAATGGCTACGTGATTTTCGCAGGAAGTCAGGTGTGCATATGTGGTGTTGCTGATGGGCGGCTACTGGGTGACTGATTGCTTCCCTATGGCAATAACATCGCTAATTCCGCTAGTGATGTTTCCGGCATTAGGTATACTCAGTACAGCGGATACGTGCGCTTGTTACATGAACGATACTATAATGGTATTCATCGGCGGTTTGATCCTCGCCATCGCCATCGAACATAGTAATCTGCATCTCAGAATTGCCCTCGGGGTTATGAAGATGGTTGGCTGCAGCCACGCGAAACTGCTCGGCGGTCTCTGCGTTGTTACAACTTTTATATCCATGTGGGTGTCAAATACTGCGGCCACCGCTATGATGGTGCCTATCATATTCGCCGTCCTACGCGAATTAGAACAGGTGTTAATATTTAATATGATACATATTCATATATAACTAATGATAAAAATGATTAATGATAATAATAATATAATAACATAATAAATGATAAAAATTAATAATAAGAATAATTAATAATAAAACTTAATGATAACAAAATATATTTTTTATTTTATCATTAATTATGTGTTTATGCATTATATAATACATAATAATATATAATATTTTTCATTCTCCCTCTCTCAATTAATCTTGATATTATATATTTATATTTTATTTTGACATATAACATATAATATTATTAGAATTTAGAAAATTTCTATTATATTATAGAAACAATAATATTTCCATTCAAATATTATATATAAATATTGTGCGTAATATACAGGGTGACCCATTTTAACTTAGGCAGCCAAATAACTCGAAAAATAAGCAAGATAGAGAAAAATGTTTTAGGCAAAAGTTGTATGGTTTCGAGGGGGCCATAAGATGGTATCATTGGTTTGACCTTGAAGAGTCATTTGAAGGTCACGTGAAGGTCACTTCAATTTTTTTAAATGGAACATCCTATATATTTTTGTACATTCTTGTAGCTCATCTCGAGAGCTTTCCAAAACACTATAATTAAGTACATTTTCGTTAAGTACTTTTTGAGTTATGAGGCTTGAAATAATTTCTTAATTTTACATAAACCGTAAAATATCTTGTAAAATATTCATTTTTCGATTACCTTACCTTAATAGTTTTATGTACAAAATAATGAGAGGAATCAATTGGTGTAAAGAAAACACATAGTTGTTTCGAAGAAAAAATATGTAATTTGCAATTAACAATTCCATATTTTTTCTTAAAAACAACTATGTGTTTTCTTTACACCAATTGATTCCTCTCATTATTTTGTACATAAAAGTATTAAGGTAAGATAATCGAAAAATGAATATTTTACAAGATATTTTACGGTTTATGTAAAATTAAGAAATTATTTCAAGCATCATAACTCAAAAAGTACTTAACGGAAAGGTACTTAATTATAGTGTTTTGGAAAGCTCTCGAAATAAGCTACAAGAATGTACAAAAATATATAGGGTATTCCATTTAAAAAAATTGAAGTGACCTTCACGTGACCTTCAAATGACTCTTCAAGGTCAAACCAATGATACCATCTTATGGCCCCCTCGAAACCATACAACTTTTGTCTAAAACATTTTTCTCTATCTTGCTTATTTTTCGAGTTATTTGGCTGCCTAAGTTAAAATGGGTCACCCTGTATATAAAACTTTTATTCTGTATTTTTATCACGTTTAATTGTGTTTCTTTTTATAGGCTGGAGTGGGTAGAGTGTTCAGATCGAAAATAATAGATCCTGAAAAACCGGACATTCCGCCGTAAGTGAAGTGTGTGTGATAAACTTAATCGATATAAATAATAATATAAATTACGAAATAATAAATTATTAAAACTAAATACAAATTATTAAAATTGGACATAAACAAAATTAGACATAGACAAAAAATTGAAATTGGCTCAAATTAAGAAGGAAGGTCATCTACTGTTTTGCGATATTCGCAATAATTAACGAAAAATTAATTAAGGAAGATATTCGCAATAATTAATGAAAAATTAATTAAAGAAGATATTCGCAATAATTAACGAAAAATTAATTAAAGAAGATCAGCCAATCCGTATAAGTATAAGCGCGCAGCGAGAGGCCGTCCCACTGTAACTTGATACTAGGCGCGCGATGAAGCGGTGGGCGGAGCTTATTCACTAAACGTAACGCTGAAACACCGCGCGCCGCCATCATATTTTGGAGAGCGACGTTAATTATTGCGAATATCGCAAAACAGTAGAGGATCTTCCTTCTTAATTTGAGCCGATCTACCTTCACACTTCGGGATTGCAAAAGGTTATCAGACACCTTGTATATATTATTTGTAACATTCTATTTTGTTGCTTCTATATTATAATCTTTATTGGGAGGTAACAAATTTTTAAATTATGTTCTCTTAGCTATATTTTTATCCGATATTATATAATGATCCTCTTTCATAGCGAGATAAGACCAACGAAAATAACAAAGGCGTACTTGTTAGCTGCGGCTTATTGCTCGACGTTCGGTGGAACAGGAACATTGGTGGGGACTGGCACAAATCTGACTTTCAAAGGAATCTACGAGATCACATTTCCCGAAGCCGAGGGAATCAGTTTCACTGATTGGATGATCGCGTCCTTTCCCCAGATGGTCGTCAATTCCTTCCTCACTTGGATATACGTGCGAATCGCTTTTCTGGGATATCTGAGGCCTCACAGTAAAGACGCTGAAATGGCTACGATTGGACATGAGGGAGAAGTCGTTACTAATCAAGTAAAATCACATATAATAAAGTTTATTCACGTCGTATGCTCAAACTTATGTTTATATTTTGTTTGAATTAATACATATACAAACATAGTAATTTCACGCACGACATATCCAGTAATCAATTTATTTAATTATTTATTATTAGCCTTAATTTAAAATTATTTTAATCAATTAAGCTGGTAGTTTAAAATTGCATAAATATTGTACTATATCAATGTTGTTGATTTTTGTATTGTAGTACATAATGTATTAAGCAAGTTTGCAAGAGAAACGATTAAATTTGATCAAAATATTGTAATGGCACATCCCACAAGCGCTAGTTTCTTAATAATATGATCTATGATTCCAGAGAATTCAGCTGTGCAAATAATGCCCAAAATGTGCTGTCGCTTAACTTAATATAATAATAATACTAATGTGCGATTGAAAACAAAAAAAGGAAAAGTGCTCTAATCTGTTCGTGTCACTAAGCGTTAGAGCATATAAACTCATCTGCTCTAACCGTCATATACCTGTGATCTAAGTGCTCTCTGGCACACAATGGAACATGCGGCGCAAACAAATCTATATTTCAAAATTACGTCGATTTTGCATTAAAAAATTTTTTCAGATTATTTCTCCAATTGTAATCTTTTCCCGGGAAAAAAGTTATGTAATTTATATATAATTATATATAAACAATCTTTTTCTCACTTTTTCAAATTTTACTTTTTCTAAAAAACAAAAGAATTACTCTTTTTATAAATTTTCTTGTGCACGAACAGAGATTATACAAAAAAATATGTAGACATATTTTATTTATAAAAATATATTTTTATTTGATTGTACAGAATGTCCGATAATTGCCGAATCTCTTGTGTATAGATAAAACGGGTTAATCCGAATAGAGAATTCCTCTACTGTTTTGCAATCTTTGCAATAATTAATAACAAATTAATTAAAAAATGTCGGCCAATTTGCGCGAGTAGAAGCGCGCAAAGAGACGTCTCACTATAATATGATGTTAGGCGCACGACGAAATGATAAAGAAGACGCTTTTCAAAGGACGATAATGGCATATGATACTTCTTACATGAAGAGTTATTTGTAGCACAATGATGTCAGATTCTGAACCCGGTAGCGTGCGGTAGCATGACGCATCAAGCACGTACTGTGCGCTAGAGCAACGTCGACCAATAGAAGAGGACAAACATATTACCTTTTGCTTGCTTTTCTCTCGAGTTGTAACATAGCTATGCGAGTTCTAAAATCTCCAATTGACAAGTTCAATGATTATTATTAACATATTGGCGTCGGGGCGCTTAGAGTCGAATCTAACACGCATACCAGAGGAATTCGCGACACATTTTCACTCAATTGCGTTACGTTCAAAAAATTGCTATAACTTCTTAATCAATTAATATTTTACAAAGAAATTTTGAGGAAAGTGATAGAGTACTTTTTTATAATAATTTTATAATAATAATTCACACTTTTTAATGTGCGATTATTAGTGATTCTCAATTTTTTTATTTATAAAGTTAAAAATTTGACACTAGTTACAGTATCGTATTATCAAAGTTAGAATTTTTTTGTATGATATGCTTAAAAACAATTGCCAAGATGTAGGGAAATTTCACAGTATTTATTTATACGCAAAAAATATTTATACATATAAAGTCACAGACATCTGTACTATATACTAGACCGCTAACTTGCGTCAAATACATGTCCACGAAATTTATGTACTAAATTCTCACGCATGCGTAACGTTGGTGGACAGCAGTCACGTTTGTGATTGGTTGATGTTATGTACAATGTACATAAGTATGTAATTTGTGTATAAACTTACAGTTGAATATAAGTTATTTTTAAATAATATAGAATGTTCTTCGTTTTTAATTAAAATTTATCACAGCCTTTAAAGATAAAATATATCAAAATATATTTAAAAGGTATATGATATAATTAAAATCAAGATTAAAAATATATATAGAAGATTAAAAATATATAAAGATTAAAAATATACGTATATAACATTTATATATATATTTATATTTATTTTATTACAAAATTAAAAGTTTATAATGTAAAAAGTACAAGTTTTAAGGTGAAAACTTAAATATTAGCTGGCTACAAGTGTCCACCATATTAGTTTTCCATCAATATTGCGCGATCGCCATATTACATGGTTTTCGGGGACACATTTTATGTACAAAATCAATGGGAGTTAGCGATCTAGTTATAGTATAGATATCTGTGTATAAAGTACACAGTTCCAATGTCGATAATCACGAAGTAAAACAAGAAGTTGTAAACGTATTCAATTATTTTAACTCGTGAAACATCTGTTATGATCAGTGATGCCAGATTCGGGTCGCGCAACATGCTAAAGTGTAATGGAAGGGGTAATACGTGCGCATAACGTAGCGAGAAACGCGAGCGTGAATTTCGGTACTTCTCGGCTAATAGAAGAGAACAGATATATTTTTCTGTCTCCTTCCTACCGAACCGGCAACGAAGTCGACAAACGACGCTATTCGCTTCTCGATATCTCGATACGTACGTAGCGCAATTAAATGCTTTCTCTCTCTTTCTCTCTTCTTTTTTGGCTTTAAAATATTAAAAATATGTATATAACAGTAATATATATTTAATTTAATCTTTTTTCCACACATGTTTATATTTACAATACAATAACGACATGCAAACGTACATTGATTACATGTACATTTGTGTCTATTTCATTAAAAGTTATAAAATAATAAATAATAATAAATAAATAATACAAATGGCGATTTTCCTCACCATGGGGTATTAGCCAACGGCGCGTTAAGTTTTTTAAAGCAGACTCTGAGGCCTTATTATATCATATTATACAGGGTGTCAGGAAAATTTTGGTCCATACGAAGTAAGGAGGTAGATTGGCTCAAATTAAGAAGGAAGGACTTGTACTGTTTTGTGATATTCGCAATAATTAACGAAAAATTAAATAAAGAATATCGGCCAATCTGCGTGAGTAGAAGCGCGCGGCGACGAGAGTCGTCCCACTGTAATCTTATACTAGGCGCGCGGCGAAGCGATGGGCGGATCGTTCTCCGAGACATGATGGTGGCGTGCGACATATCGCAATACCGCGCCGAAAAATGACCCGTCCTTTTAGTGGCGAGAAAATGATGCGCTATCATTTCCACACCACCTTGCGGTAGATTGCATGGTGCGCTTTTTTTATAGTGGTTTCCCCCATAGGCCTATTCCACTCTCAATTTAAATATTTGTGAAAATTATTCAAAATGCCGTTACTGTACGCTGAATGTATCATAAATGTAAAAAATTGATGATGACAGTACCTTCACAAAAATTGATCCGTGGTTGAAAATCCCTCGATAAAATGTGTTACACACGTTGGTAATGATACGAACGTAATCCATTACACGTAAAGCGTGATGTACCGCGTATCGCGAAAAACCAAATTCATGTGCCACATGATGCACGCTAGTTCCAGGATTTTCATAAAATGCTTCAAGAATCCTTTCTTCATCTCGTACACGAAGACGCACTGCTGGACCGGTTATCCCGATATTATGCATGATACCCAATTTCACATAATTATTGCACAACTCGTAAAACTGTACGTTCACTTGGCTTTCGTGTACGCGCGGAAAATCATTCCACGTAAATTTCGGCCGCGCGATAAGTATTTTCTCCCGCTAGCCCCTATGCCACAATCATATCCGTATATTCCTGCAGAGTACACTTCATTTTCACTATTAATTTACTACGCGAACACAAGATTTTTACTAAAACCGTCTGAGCTCTCACAGGCTGTTGCCAGAGTGCATACGCCAGCAACACGCAGCTACATCATAATGCGCAGGCGCCGAACTTACACATACGCTTACACTCACATGTCCGCTCAGTTGTAGTTGCGTGCTGCTGGCGTATGCATTCTGGCAACAGCCTGCGAGAGCTCAGACGGTTTTAGTAAAAATCTTGTGTTTGCGTAGTAAATTAACAGTGAAAATGAAGTGTACTCTGCAGGAATATACGGATATGATTGTGGCATACGGGCTAACGGGAGAAAATATTTATCGCGCGGCCGTAATTTACGTGGAATGATTTTCCGGGCGTGCACGAAAACCAAGTGGACGTACAGTTTTACGTGTTGTGCAATAATTATGTGAAACTGGGTATCGTGCATAATATCGGGATAACCGGTCCAGCAGGGCGTCTTCGTGTACGAGATGAAGAAAGGATTCTTGAAGCATTTTATGAAAATCCTGGAACTAGCGTGCGTCGTATGGCACATAAATTTGATTTTTCGCGATACGCGGTACATCACGCTTTACGTGTAACGGATTACGCCCGTATCATTACCATCGTGTGCAACACATTTTATCGAGGGATTTTCAACCACGGATCAATTTTTGTGAAGGTACTGTCATCATCAATTTTTTACATTTACGATACATTCAGCGTACGGTAATTAACGGCATTTTGAACAATTTTCGCATTAAATTGAGAATTGAATATGCCTATGGGGGAAACCACTATAAAAAAGCGTACCATGCTATTTACCGCAAGGTGGTGTGGAAATGATAGCGCATCATTTTCTCGCCACTAAAAGAACGGGTCATTTTTCGGCGCGGTATTGCGATATATCGCACGCCACCATCATGTCTCGGAGTGCGATCCGCCCACCGCTTCGCCGCGCGTCTAGTATAAGATTACAGTGGGACGACTCTCGTCGCCGCGCGCTTCTACTCACGCAGATTGGCCGATATTCTTTATTTAATTTTTCGTTAATTATTGCGAATATCACAAAACAGTACAAGTCCTTCCTTCTTAATTTGAGCCCATCTACCTCCTTACTTCGTGAGGGCGAAAATTTCACTGACACCCTGTATAATATACACAGTATAACAATTTTCCGCCCAGACTTTCCTCATAAAATCCAAACAATTCAATAATTTTTAAAACTCTTTATTTGTTATTCAAAGTATTCCCCTTTCGCATCTATACACTTTTCACAGCGACTCAATAGCGATTCAAATGAGTGGTACATGTCCTTGACCGGTACTGCCTTTAGTCGTCGCGTAGTTGTCGCGTCGCCGCAGCTTTGATGGTATCTACATCCTTGAAAAAACAACCCTTAAGTACTAATTTCAGTTTCGGGAACAGAAAAAAGTCACACGGTGCCAAATCCGGCGAATACGACGGTTGGTCAAGCACGCAGATCTGATTTTTCGCTAGAAATTGGCGTACAATGATGGCATTGTGAGATAGTGCGTTGTCGTGCAACAAGCACGAACTTTCCGGATCTTTGTATTCTGGCCGAACACGTCGAATTCTTGCAACCAAACGCCGTAGAACTTCAAGGTAGAATGTTCCCGTTACTGTTTGGTCACTTGGAAGAAGCTCGTAATGCACCAGACCCTTGCTATCGTAGAAAGCGATCAGCATTACTTTGATTTTTGATGGTGTTTGACGTGTTTTTTGGACTTTCGGTTCTCCGGGTGACTTCCAGGTACTTTGGTGCTTTGTTTCGGGATCATATTGAAAGCACCATGTCTCGTCTCCAGTTATTATAGATTTTGTGAAGTTGGGGTTGTTTGCAGCGAAGCTAATCATTTCTTTTGAATGGATAACACGTTATTCCATTATAATTTTCCGACACAATTTTTTTTGGGCTGTCACGTGAAATGTCATAACTCAGCCATCTTACATGGCACAGCGTTCAAACTTCGCTTGACGTAGAAGACATTCCCACCTTTCTAACGATATATAGTTCCGACAAATAGCGCCACGCGTTTAGGCAGGAGATTTAAAGTCTGGGTGGAAAATTGTCACACTGTGTATTTTAAATATAAATTAATTAATTTTTATTTAAAATAATATTTAATAATAATTAATAGACAAAAGAGTAAATAATTATATTTTAATATATTAAATATATTTTTAAATATAAAAGTCTACCTTCATCTTGGCAAACATATATCTTTTACATATGTCTTTTCTTTAAATAAAAGTCTTATTAAACTATACTTAAGAAATGTTTAACAAAAATGAAATAAAAGAAAGATTAAAATCTCTTTTTAATTAGATTAACATTCCCATTATTTTATTTTATAAATGTACGATGTACATATTGCTTGACAGCTATTTTTCGACTCATCTCTCGTACTATTTTCTTTTTTAACAACCAGATCTTGACAACCAGATGTTCTTCATTTAAGCAATGATCACGAACATCAAGGACGTAACACTTGCCCCCTTCCTTAATGAATTGTCGTCCCGACCATTAAAAGCAGGAATTTTTCAAAATTCTTTCAATGTTAATTCTATCAAGTATAGAGTTACTCAATATGTTCTCTTGGGCTCAATTGACTTCATTGGATTCCAAGAATTTTTTCTTTTTTTTTATTGAATCTCGTCGAATGCAGAGTTTTTTATGTATCCTCTTATCCTACCCTGAGCTGCTGCTGCAGGTTACTTGACGACATACAGATTCTTACAGATTCAATCAACTACATTGATTTCGGAAACATTTCGGTATATCGATGTGCGATCTTCAGGCAAGGGGAGGGGGAAATTTCCCGTGGATCCTCCGTTCTCCTAAGAAAACGCTTCAAACCCCTGTCTCGGCATTTGCCTAAAGACCCACGGGAAAATCACTGGTCAAAAACCGTGAGTAAGGAACTTCAATCAAATATTCCCTCTTCCTTCTTGTGATTGTCATTCTCATCTCTTGACAAAACTTCTTTCCTTTTTTTCTATTTGAAACGAAAAAAGAAAAAACAACATTATTTGTTTAGATATTGGGTTTAATTACAATTATTTACAAAAGCCAAGCTCCGAAATTCTCTTAAGTCAATTCCTGTTTTTGATGAAATGGAACTAACCTATTAGTATGAACTATTTTATTTTTATGTTTATTCGACTTACGAATGACGAAAACTACATCACTAAGTTTCTTAATGTTAATTCTTTAATATTATGTTGTAGGAAAGATTACTTTGTAATTTAGGATTTCTTCCTTTTATTCTCCAAGGATTGAAAAACTAAATATTTTGATCCTTTCGAAGTGATTTTGTCTAACTCTACAATTCTAACGCGTCTTAGATCTTAATGATTATAAGTTTACACGTTGTCTAACATACTCATGAACATTTTGCAATTTTTTTTTAATTTCCGAATATCAATTGAGTTCTCTTTTCTTTCCTCTGGCGGAGTCCCTCGCAACAAATCTAATGATAATTTTAAATCGCGAGCAAAATATAATTCTGCAGAGGAAACACCCGTGGCTTTATGTTTTGAAGATCGATAACCCAATAAATACATAGGAATTATCCCAATCGTTCTGATTTTCTGCTTTCTAACAAATTTAGTCAACTAATTTAGAATTATTTGATGGTGACGTTCAACTTGCCCATCCAACTGAAGATACAAAGCAGTCCTGGTTTTTCTAATTCCTAACAGGCGTATCATTTCTTGAAAAATCCTCGATTCAAAATTTTTACCCTGATCTGTGTGCGCTTCTAAGGGAACTCCATGACGAAAAACTATTTGACTCACAAAAGCCTTCGCTATCGTATTGGCTCTAATATTCTTTAATGGAAGAGCTTCAGCCTATTTCGTAAAACAATTGATTGCAACTAATAAATATCGATTTCTACTTGAAGTAATAGGGAGAGGATCGAGTATATCCATTTGGACTCTCTCAAATGGAACTCCTACAATATAAACTTGCATTGGAGACTTTCCTTTTTCCGAAGGGGACTTTTCTTTGCTACACAAATTCTACAAAAACGGCATTAGTTCTCGACATCATGTTTACACGTAGCCCAATAAAAACGTTTTCGAATGTTATCCAATATCTTATTTATCTCAAAATGTCCGCCTGTTACAGAATTGTGGGCTACTTCTAATATTTGACTGATGCACTTCTTGGGAACAATAATTTGAAGAATAATAGATTTTAAATTCGGAGAACACCAAACCGCCACTCACCAAACGAAAATCGTTCCCTCTCTCTCTCTCCCCCTCCCCCTCTCCTCTCTTCCCCTCTCTCAATCCTACATTCGGCCATTTTGCATGGACGTTCGTCCCCGAACGTCTTCGTTCTCGTTTTCAGACTCCGAGTCATCGCTCGTATAATCTATCCATGGTTTCATGTAGCCTGCGGATGTAGATGTTTTTAATAGTCCTTCATGCTCCTCCATCTTGTGCACAACATCGATATCGATCATTGCGTAACATTTTCGATATACTGTATGGACCAAGATACTTATTTGCTAGTTTTAAACCAGGCCTAGCTGTGTGCGCTTTATCGCTACTAAATCATTTTTTTTGTATTTCGTAGCTACTTTTTATCAAAAGTCGCTGGGTTTTCACACTGGATTTTCGCAATACATTCTTTCGCTTGTCTACGTAAGTCATTACGGCTGTTTTGAAAATCGTCGACCCATTCTTTTTCTAACAATTCTCGGATTTGAGGGTCGTCTCGCATACGCACATGAGTTCCCCATAATAAATGAGATGATGTATTGATACTTCTATGTAATGTAGAATTTAAATATAAATGAACCGAATCAAAAAAAAAAAAAAAAAAAGAAATTTAAACCATTCCTCACGCTTAGGATCTGAAAGCTTAGTTAGTAACGGTATCAAAACTCGATTCATACGCTCTGTTTGTCCATTCGCACGGGGGATTCCGGTTGTAGTTAATGCATGAATTATATTTTCTGCCGCACAATAATCGATAAATTCTTTAGGTGTAAAAGCCGCATCGCGATCGGAGATTATTCGTCGTGAATTTCCAAAAATAACTGATTGCTTTCTGAGCTTACTGATAACTTCGGTCGCATTTGTAGTTTTAGTGGCGTATAACCATACAAAAGTGAACGCATTTACTATAGCAAAAATATATTTATAATTTTTTCTCGTAGAAGGTAACGGTCCCATATGATCAATATAATACGTATCTAACGGTAATTTACCCTTTTCAATCGCATTCAAATATCCTTCTTGTTTACCTTACTTTTTCTCAGCTAAAATGCAAGCCACACAATTTTTTGTGCCACACTATTTTTACAATTTTCGCTTTTATATTCAATAATCTCTTAATAATAACGTTTCTGTTTTCTCAACTGAGAAATGTCCTCTATCATGTGCTTGTTTAACGACTTGCGCATTGCTTTTGGTACTACTGACAAAATATCTCCATTATGTTTTTTAAAAAGCGAGTCATTTTTTATCACATAATCTTCATTATTTCCCCTTTTTACCGCGAATATTTTCTTTACATCATCATCTTGTTGTGCTCGTCTAAATTTTACAATTGCGCTATCACGTTCGTCTACAATCATACAGACTGAAAAAGGATTGTGACTCAATGCATCCATGTGTACCATGTATTTCCAGGCCTATGCTCAATGGTATAATTATATTCTTCCAAAAGCCCACCGACTACACGTACTCATAAATCTTTTTTATACATAGTTAATGTAAATGCGACAATCTGTTATTATTTTAAACGCTATTCCTAGCAAATAAACACGAAACTTTATTAATGCTTTAACAATAGAATGTACTTTTAACTCATAACTTATATAACGTCGTTCTACATATTTTGCCACTTGAATAATAAATAGGATGAAACTTATTATCTTCATTACCTTTTTGTAATAGAATCGCACCGTATCTATTAATCGACGCATTGGTATGAAATTTTGTTTCGGCACCAAATTTATATAGACGCAACACGAGCCTATCGCATAAAATTTCTTTCAAACAATTAAACGCCTATTTCTTCTCTTCTCCAAATTGAAATTTCGCATTTGATTTCAGCAAATAAGTGAAGGGACACGCTATGGTTGAATACTTCGGTATAAATTTTCTAAAGTAACCGCTCAGACCGAGGAAACTCTGCATTCGCTTTACATTAGTTGACTCTGGGAATTTATGTACTGCTTCGATTTTATGTGTACTCGACCATTTTCCACCACATGACCAAGAAATTCTACTCTGCTCTGTAAAAAGCAACACTTCTTCCAATTTATTATTAGTTCTGCCTCGCTCGGGATTTTTAACACAATTTCCAAATTTTTGATTCCTGTATCTCTGTCTACGGAAGAGATTATCAAATTATTTAAATAAATTAGTACTATTTTATCGTGTATGTCATCTTTAAAAGTTGCATTTATAAATCGTTGAAAAATTGATGAGATGCAAAGACCAAAGGGTACTTTTAGAAATTCATAATGTCCATCAGGAACTATAAAAGCTGTATATTTTTGACTCTCCTTATCTACTGAAATATGAAAAAAAATGTTTTTCAAATCTAACGTACTAAAGTATTTCGCGTTTGGCAAAAGATTTAATTGGTCTTCTATGAGTAGGAGTGGATATCTATAGCGTACAATTTTTTTATTAAGTTGTCGATAATCGCCACACAATCTAGTACTTTTGTCCATCTTTTTTACCAAAACTGTGGGACTCGCATAATCAAAGAGAGAAGGTTGTACAATACCGTCTTGAATCTACGCGCTGATATGTTCGTTTACTTTTTCCTTCTCTAATGGCGATAATCGTCGAGCTCTTTGATACACTGGCTTTTTATCTTTTAAAACTATAGACATCTTAAGATTCGTTGCTTTAACTTTAAGAGGATGGTACTTACGCACAGCACTCTCAAGGACTAAACGGTGTTTGTCATCCGTAATGTGCGTTATGTCCACTTCATCGGTTTTCTCGCATTCTAAATTTATTTGAAATATTTCAGGCGTCTTCCTGTTTATTTTTTATTATCTCTTCTAGAGGAATAATCGATACATTCCCGTTTTTTATGTGTAATTCACCGTATTTATAAAATCGATGCCAATAAGAAATTTATAAGTTATTTTATCGTTAGACACAATTCGAATGAGAATAGGATAAGAACGTCCGTCGACTGTTAATTCCGCACAAAAGTCTCCTAGCGTTACGTTCGATCCCACGCCACGAAATCGCGTTTCTTTATTCTTTAATCGAGGCAATCCTAACTCAATGTATTGATCCGCGCGCATGAGACATAAATCACTTCCTGTATCAATTAAAGTGCTAATTTTACAATTGTTAATCGCAACCTCTTTACGACATTTTGTTTGAATTATCTTCGTCGCAACATAAGCATTTTTTACCTCTGCTTCTTTTTTACATTTCCCCACAATATGACCCCACCACACTTGAAACACTTAGGACCACTTTCTTTCATCGGATAGTTCTTGCTAAAATGATTAACTAAGCTGCAGTTGAAGCAATTCTTTTACCCGCTTTTCGATGTTTTCTGCTCACTCTTTCTATTGCCCTTGTCTGCCCGCGCCTTTTTCCTGAATTTCGTCGTATGATATTTTTTATCTTTCAGTGTGACCCGCTCAAATGCTTCTAGCAATACTGTTTTAGCTTTAAGACGGCTAACGTGCGCTTGATCTCTTAACATGCGATTGAGTATGCCGTCGATAATGTATTCGGCAATCTCGTGTTCGTCAATCGGAATATGATTTCCGAGTATAAGAGGGGTTACTCCCTATAATATTTAATTTACTTCCATTTATTCCGTAAAAGGACCCCGCACAAAACATGGGGAAATTCGGTCCCGGCCAAATTTGATAAAACTGTGCCATTTTGTACTTTGAGTCATGCTGATCAAAAGTTGTCAGCGCCACTGTTTGAGCCACTGTAGCTCTAAAACGGCTCATTGGATCGGGTTGCGCCCGGTTGACAACTTTTGATCAGCATGACTCAAAGTACAAAATAGTACAGTTTTATCAAATTTGGCCGGGACCGAATTTCCCCATGTTTTGTGCGGGGTCCTTTACGTGACTCATCAGATTGATCCACAAAACAACTAGGAATCAAATTCTTCTTGACTAAACTGATTGGACTTCCTGCATCAATCAAAGCATTAATCTTTACTTCAAAGTTCATATGTGATTCATTAATACTTACAGTAACCACCTTTTCAAAATCATTAACAGCTTGTATAGCATGTATATCCGTATTCTGATTCGATTCTACCTCAACCTTGCATTCATGAATTCTATGCCCCTTCTCTCCACATTTAAAACAAGTACTCTTTTTCCTTTTTGATAGCTTACAATCTTTAGACAAATGTCCATATTTACTACAATTATAACATCTAATCTTCGCCTGAATTGTATTTGAATCCGTCAGTGCTTCTTTCCTGAGTAACACCTCCTTCTTCTTCTGAACTCGTCCTTCCTTTTGCTTCTTATTCCATGCTTTGGACTCGTGCTCTGAACGATCCTTCAAAGTAACATCTTCAAACGCAGCTAACAATTCAGCTTTCGTATTAAACTGCTGCAGCTCGCTTGATTCCTTAATTGCATGTTCGGTATTCCGTCAATAAGATATTCCATCAACTCATCTTCTTCCACTGGAACGTGATTAGCCAAAATCATCTTTTCATGATAACATGTACTGAAATGTTCCTCAGCCTTCCACTTTCTTTCCTCAAATTGTCTTCGTAACTTCAATCTGCTTTGTCGATGATCATAATTTCCTTATTTCAGTTAATATTTCTTCAACATTTAATTCAATGTATCCAGGGTGAGAGTGAAACCAGTCCAAAGCTCTTCCTTTACGTCTCATACCCCCAGCAAAAGTTGAGCATTACTTACATCCAACTTATACGTAAGTATTAACAACTTTAATTGCTTCTCCCAATTTTTGAATAAGCCTTCAAACCGTCGAAATCGTTTAGTAATTCACCGTCTTAACGTTAACTTTCGCCTGTACCTCCGTAGCTCTATTGGCACCCGTGCTATTACGCAATATTTCATTTTTTCTTTCAACTAACCTTAACTCTCTCTCCATAAGCCGACATCCTCTTCACAACAATTCAATTTCTCTTATGGCATCTTCTGGTATTCTATTGTCATTATCCTGTACATTTCTAACCTGCATTGACGACATACCTTCCTTAATTGCATCAACTTCAACAGTTTGTAACTCTCGCATCCAATGTCCTTCAGAGTCAGCATCTTGCAATCGTGCGATCAATTCCGCTTTACTTCCCGTCGTCGGTAACTGCATCTTCTGCAACTGCTCTTTCAGTTGAGCAACCTTGAATTTGTTCGGATCAGACATTTTCAAACAATATTTCCGGAAGTTTTTCCAAAACAATTACAGTCACTATCCAAGCAAATAATAATGGTTCCCAGCCTTTCTCACGTTTACGCTCAGCCAGTCTCACAATACGTATTTTTTTAACATTACAATCTAATATCAGTACAGTAATTATAATAACACGCAGTTACTCTCGAATCCCACTTCTGAAATACTATAAGAAAGGTTATTCCTTAATAATCCGAAAGAGTTGGTTACACTCCAAAATATTTTAATCTCTTATCTCTTTTTTTCTGTTCTCTTCTTCTCAACAATTCACGCTATCTACAAGAGACGATACATTCGCCTAACTGTATTAGAACGCTATAGCGCTAAACTTAAAAGTACCGGTGTAAATAGCGTATTTTCTTATACGAGTATGATTTTCGAATGCACGTAATCGCTAAATGTTTCGCCTTTCTTTCATTCGCGCTCTTCAAAATCCTTGCGTAGTCTCATCCTGCTGGGCCCTCAAACATGTTCTTGAGCTCACAGAGTAACGCCTCCACTGATATTTCGAGAAACTCGGGCTTCGAATGTAGCCACTTCAACGCTTTTCCCTTCAGTCGCATATCAATTAATAATTTTACATGCTCATCGTTTAATCGGTATGTCCGTCTCAATAGTCGCAGTTGCTTTTCCCATGTTTCAAAATTGCCCATCGTACCGTCGAAAGTAGCAAGCAATTCGGCTATGGCGTTTATGTTGATTTTCGATTGTGTTTGACCGGACGCTTCTTCAATGCACGTTCCTGATGCACGAGCTCTTAACGATTCAAGCTCTCGTCTCTATGTATTTAATTCCTCCTCGAGCATACGTTTATTATGGGAATACTCCCAATTGTGCTTGTATCCGAGAGATATTTCCTTCATTTGTCGTCATATTAGTATCTTCTGCACTTCCAGCCTCTTGTTCTTCTGGCAGCTTCTCGGTCCAGATACCAGAAGGATCTGCTCTGTTTAAATGGATTATCAACTCGCTTTTATTTCCAGAGGTTGATAGTCCTAGCTTTCTCAATTCTTCTTTTAGCTCTCCTAATGTTAAATCGCTCGCGGTTCTAGCACTAATGTTGTCCTTCACGAATCTCTCACGAATAGTTAATTCACACGTTAATTCACTGACGTCTCTTATGTCACTGATTTTCACGGTGGATTCTCTCTCACGACCACGTTTCTCGTCACTTCTCTCGATTTCGCCTTACCGCGATACATTGGCTTTATCTCAAATTGGCTTCCTGGACAAGTCCTCAAATAATATATGGGATAAAGTACGAGATAAATTTTAGGTGTTAATCAACGGTTATATTTGATAAAAGAATATACAGTAAAAGAATGTTAACTCAGTTCTTCATGCTCTCGGCATGCGCTCCGCACACTGCTCATACATCCTTCTTCTAACAACTCCTACATTCTAAAGGCACACTGCATTCCGTCTTTATTTATGCTACACTTGTCATCTGACATGCTCATCAAACGAAAATCGTTCTCATACTCTCTCTCTCTCTGTCTCTCTCTCTCTCTCTCTCTCTCTCTCTCTCTCTCTCTCTCTCTCTCTCTCTCTCTCTCTCTCTCTAATAAACAATTACATATTTTTTCTTAAAAACAACTATGTCTTTTCTTTACACCAATTGATTCCTCTCATTATTTTGTACATAAAAGTATTAAGGTAAGATAATCAAAAAATGAATATTTTACTAGATATTTTATGGTTTATGTAAAATTAAGATATTATTTGAAGCCTCATAACTCGAAAAGTACTCAATGAAGAAATACTTTATTATAGTGTTTTGGAAAGATCTCGAGATATGCTACAAGAATAAGTAATAAAAAATAGGGGGTTTCATTTAAGAAATTGAAGGTGACCTTCACGTAACCTTCAAACGACTTTTCAAGGTCAAACCAGTGACACCATCTTATGGCCTCCTTTAAGCCATACAACTTTTGTTTGAAACATTTTTTTCTAACTCTAAGTAATATCGAGATATTTGACTGACAAAAATAAAATGGGACACCTTGTATATGTATATATATACAGGGTGATTCTGAACAGACGTTTGTCTTTAAAAAGATAAATTGTCGAGTCTATTCTAAGATGATTTTCCCTTTACCAAAATTGTCTACGAGGCTTAGTTTTTAAATTATTAAATAAAATAGTTCGCGAATTACGGAACGAGTACAAGAGGTAGACAGGGACGGCGCAACTCACCGTCCGATACAGGCGATCATGTGGGGCGCGCGACGCGATCAGCTGATTGCTGCACACGATGAGTGTAACAATCAGTGTGTGTGTGTGTGTGTGTGTGTGTGTGTGTGTGGGGTGTATTTATGCACGCGTATCCACACATGCACCGTACTCTCTCTCTTTCTCTCTCTCTCTTTCTCCCTCTTTCTCTCACTCTCTCACTCACTCACTCACTCACTTATTCTTACCTTAATAATGAAATTCTTCATACTGCTGATAAATAGCAGTGCCCAGTGTGTTGCACGATAATAATCGTCGTCGACGAGACGTCGTTTCTTCAACACGCAGTCTGACACAAATAAGCGAAGTTTTTTCTTTCATCACTTTCGACACTTTTACAAATTTACTCGCGCACTTAATCACTCACGATTGATAAAAGGAGGAATTTACCCACGGTTACGGTACGAATTTAATAAACGGTTAACGCATTTAATTATTAATTACACACTCGATTAAAGAAACGCGTTAACAGAACGCGATACTCGATGCAAAGCGCGCGACGCGACGACCGACGACAAGCAGGTCAGGTTAGTACTAGCGCGTAATGCTACACGTTTATGTTTGGCAGCGCTAGAGGCGCTAGTACTAACCTGACCTGCTTGTCGTCGGTCGTCGCGTCGCGCGCTTTGCATCGAGTATCGCGTTCTGTTAACGCGTTTCTTTAATCGAGTGTGTAATTAATAATTAAATGCGTTAATCATTTATTAAATTCGTACCGTAACCGTTGGTAAATTTCTCCTTTTATCAATCGTGAGTGATTAAGTGCGCGAGTAAATTTGTAAAAGTGTCGAAAGTGATGAAAGAAAAAACTTCGCTTATTTGTGTCAGACTGAGTGTTGAAGAAACGACGTCTCGTCGACGACGATTATTATCGTGCAACACACTGGGCACTGCTATTTATCAGCAGTATGAAGAATCTCATTATTAAGGTAAGAATAAGTGAGTGAGTGAGTGAGTGAGAGAGTGAGAGAGAAAGAGGGAGAATGAGAGAGAGTACGGTGCATGTGTGGATACGCGTGCATAAATACACCCCACACACACACACACACACACACACACACATACACACTGATTGTTACACTCATCGTGTGCAGCAATCAGCTGATCGCGTCGCGCGCCCCACATGATCGCCTGTATCGGACGGTGAGTTGCGCCGTCCCTGTCTACCTCTTGTACTCGTTCCGTAATTCGCGAACTATTTTATTTAATAATTTAAAAACTAAGCCTCGTAGACGATTTTGGTAAAGGGAAAATCGTCTTAGAATATACTCGACAATTTATCTTTTTAAAGACAAACGTCTGTTCAGAATCACCCTGTATATATATACATTTATTTATTAGAATTTGCAATTGACAGTTACATATTTTTTCTTAAAAACAACTGTGCGTTTTTCTTATAGCAATTGATTCCTTTTATTCCTATTATTTTAAGCATAAAAATATTGAGGTAAGGTAATCGAAAAATGAATATTTTACGAGATACTTTGTAATTTATGTAAAATGAAGAAATTACTTCGAGTCTTATAACTTGAAAAGTATTTATATGAAAAATAATCTAAATATAGTATTTTGGAAATCTTTCGAGATAAACTACAAGAATATGTAATAAGAAATAAGGGTTTCCATTTAAAAAATTCAAGGTGACCTTCATGTAACATTGGCAACACCACCTGTGGTCATGCTGATAAGACTAATAAATAGATATTTTAGAGCCCTACAACTTTTGTATTTAATATTTTTTTCTAAAATGAAATTTCTCCAAGTTATTCAAGGGGTTCCATACTTTTTGTACACCTTGTATATATCCTGGATAGCAAAATGACATCTTAAGAATGACGTCATAATATGTCATTAAGACGTCTTTAGATGTCATAATGCTACCTGGGATATACAGGGTGTCCCTGAGCATGATCTCACGCACTTGTGAGGAGGTAGAGCGCAGTAAATTAAATAAAGAAATCCTATTCCATGTAACGATTTTTGTAATAATAATAGAAATATTAATTATTGAAATCGGACAAATGAGAGAAGCGCTCGACCGCTCAAGCTATAGCACGGCCCACCGTGTCAGACATTGCCTGCCGGCGCACGGCGAGGGGAGGGACAGCGCGCCGCTACCCGTGGTTACCGCCATCGCCATCTTCACGTTTCGCCGCGCGCCGACAGGCAATGTCTGATATGGTGAGCCGTGCTATAGCTCGAGCGGTCGAGCGCTTCTCTCATTCGTTCGATTTCAATAATTAATATTTCTATTATTATTACAAAAATCGTTACATGGAATAGGATTTCTTTATTTAATTTACTGCGCTCTACCTCCTCACAAGTGCGTGAGGTCATGCTCAGGGACGCCCTGTATATGTATATATGTCCCAGACCACCCTTTTAAAATGAAAATAAATGGCTTTTATTAATTCGAATTGTACGTAAAAAAATAAGAAACTTTTGTATCAAATTTTGTTTTTTCTGAAAGTGCCTTTGTCAATCTTAAAATTGACCTTGAAAGTAACTATGATGAAATAATGAACTGAATGAAGATTGACAGAGGCACTTTTAGAAAAAAACGTTTGATACAAAAGTTTCTTATTTTTTCACGTTCTTATTTTTTCACAATTCGAATCTGTAATAAAAAATACCATGTTCCCCTAGAAAAATTCAACTTCCGATCCGGATGGCGTATTTCCGGTCGGAATCAAAAGTTGAAAATATCACTATTTGATAGAGCGTACCCGATTTATTTAAAAATTGTTCGCGATTTTTGATAAAAGCCATTTATTTTCATTTTAAAAGGGGTGTACGGGTGGTCTGGGACACTCTGTATAAATATATATACATATATGTATGTGTGTGTGTGTGTGTGTGTGTGTGTGTGTGTGTGTGTGTGTAATTAAGAAAATATATGAATAAAATCATTAAGAAACAGTGTTTCATTGATTTCAAGAAGAAACGCTTATTTTTTGTTACTTTATCTTATATCTCACTAATTATAATCAGTGGAAGTAAAATTTCACTGCAAAATCAGTAATCGCTAGTTCGTTCGTTTACCGCTATAGTGCGCTCTTTTTCTCGTACTTGAGATTTAGTCATGAGAATTATATAAAGCTTGCAAAGGGTGACAGATAAAATTAAAAGTATTACTTCGATCTAATTTCTGATAAAGTTCCAATAGAGAAACTTCAGATATTAAAACGATTTTATAAGTCGGACAAGTAAATGTCCGGCCAATAAACGAAAATGATCCGTTCATTATCTATTTAAGATGCATGTTCAATATACGAACGTAAATATAAATAAAATTTTTAATTTTATACGAAATAAATAAATTATAATCTAATATTATTGATTAAAACAGTCAATATTACTAATACTTTTAGTGAAATATTATTAAAGAGTGTGTATGAATGCGTTATTTTATTAATTTCATGAGAAAGCAAACGTTTAACGAATAAAAGAAGAAAACATATTTTAAGCGTATTTTAAACGGTTTTTAAACGCTTTTTTTATCACAAAAGAAACGTATCTCTTAACGTTTTTCAAGTGGACATTTTAACTAATCAGAAACGTTTTTAAGAGTCGGTTATGAAACGTTTCAAAGAAATATGTGAGACATTTGTGAAACATTTTTGAAACGAATATGTGCTACTTGGGGCTCTAATTAATGTCTATATGATATCCATATGACGTTCAGAAATGAATTTTTATAACCTCTAGTTAATGTCTATATGACGTCCAAGTGGCATCTATGAATACGTCTAATGGATGTCGAATGGAAATAAGAAATGCGGAACTGTGAATCTCTAATAGACGTCTATAGGAGAATGCATGGACGTCTAATAGAGGTTTCGAATTTCCATGATGGACGTCTACTGGACATCCATTAGAGGTTTTTGTTCCGTGTAGGCTTATATATACACCATGTTGTTGTTCAATTTTTAAGATGTTTTCTTAAACCCCACGAATTTTTTAATATGTAGTTTTATCGTATTCAGAAGATCAAATCTACAAAAAATAAAACGAAAAAACACTATTCCTTTTGCTTACATTTTTGAGAGCTAAAAATCAGCCCTTTTCTTAATATTTTCCTTTGTATCATCCGAATTTATTGTATGAATATCGGTCGATGATTGAAAATTAAATATACAAAAATACATCATAAATATTTTCAAAATATGAAAAGTAATGATAAAAATAACATAAATTTGTTATCCTTACTAAAAAAAAGTGTAACTACATTACCGTTACAGTTACAGAATAAAATGCCGAAATTGTGAAATGTAATTTTAAATTCATTAGTTGAGAACTTGTTTTGACAAGTGATAATACACTCCCAGGTTATACAAGAAAGATATAAAAATTTGGGACCCATAACTTTTCACGAGTATGGAGTGGCCACATTGTTCTTCACATGCGTATTTCTTTGGATATTCCGCAAACCCGGCTTCGTCATCGGATGGTCCGAACTAGTCACTGATATGTTAGTATTCTGATTTTTTGTGAGACAATAATGGCATGTACACGTACCGGCAGGAATGGTGTCCCGGTATATATGTGTGGACAGTCGACGTCATACGCACACACGCGAAGCGCGCACATACAGTACCGGCCAAAAATATATCATCTTTATGTTTTTTGAGAATAACAACTCAAAGTGAACTTAATTTAAAGTGTATATATTTCTGTTTAGTCACATATTTTAATAGTAGGTATAGATTACTTAAGAATAGACTTTTATTAAATAATGAACACAGCAACTTAAGAAAAATTAATTATTAAATGTATACACTTTGAATTAAGTTATATAAAAAAAAGGTGATATATTTTTGACCGGTACTGTACGTGAGAATTTATTCTTCATTAAATTTTATCTTTTTATATAATTTAATTATTATTTAATTTAATAGAATGAATGTCGACCCTCAGTGCACGTAGTTAAGTCGCATTTCTTAAAGAAAGAAAAAAAAGTATGCATATCGATACTTGAGCGCACGAGACACGTATAAAAACAGCGCGGTGTCCCGCGCGGTAGCTGTTTCACTCGCACTTTCTCATTCGAACGTCGAATGAGAGAGACGGCTATTGGACACCTCTAACTCGATATCACGTCTTGTAATGCTTTCTCTCTCGCTCTTGTGCTGTGCGCGAAGGACGCAACATCGGAACGCCCCCCACTACTTTACCCCCACTTTCTCCTTCGCTGCCCGGCCCACGTACATGCGCGTTTCGCTTGTGCGAGTATGACGTCTGTGAGCGTCACACAAACGTACCGAGACACCATTCCTGCCGGTGCGTGTACATACACAATATCATAAAAAATATAAATAATATAAATATAAATAATATAAATGCGCAGAGACCTCAAAGATTCAGTGCCGGTGATATTCGTTTCTATCCTGATGTTCTTCATTCCGAAAGACCCCAGCTTCATTTACAGTTATAGTCAAGATCGTAAGAAGAAAAAATCTCATTATTAATATCTAATATAATCTTTGATATAGTAATAATTTTGAACAGAGAATTATGATTTCTTTTTGTAAAATATTTTAAGTTACAAGCTTTAATGTAACATTGGAAAAAAAATAATACGCTAAAACTATTAATTTTGGCAGTTTTCTAAGAAAACACACTAATAGACACAATGTCATACAATAGCTATTGAATATAAAGAATTTTCGAAAATGCAAATGTTTTTGATAGCCAATGTGACATTGTCTATATTTTTTGCTAAAAAAACTTCCTGTATCCGTTTAAAAAGAACTATATTTACATAAAATGTCTTAGGGCGATGAGGCTTTATTTACACTTTATATCTATGATTATATGCATATCGCAGCCGCTAAAAGGCCAAAAAGATCGTCGGAAGGTTTAATGACGTGGAAAGTAATCGAGACCAAGATGCCGTGGAGTCTAATGTTTTTATTGGGCGGTGGTTTCGCAATCTCGCGTGGAAGTGCCGCGTCCTGCATGGCGAAACGAGTTGGCGAAGCTCTGCTACCGCTTCGCTACTTACCACCCATCGTAATACTTGCCTTGGTATGCTTCTTTGAAGGTACCATAACGGAATTCACCTCGAACGTGGGTATCGCGAATATCACTCTACCAGTGATAGCTCGAATGGTACATTTTTTCATATTTATATGCTTGTGTATTTGTACATGCATGCGTGCGTGCGTGCGAGTGTGCATGCACAAGAGTGTGCGTGTACAAGATGTAATTGAACAAGATGAAAAAACAGAATACTATTAACTATAACAATATAAATAGAAAAATTTTAAGCCACTTTTTGATCTACGCTTTCTTTTCTTTCTGTTCTTTCTTTCTTTCTTTTTATATGGTGTTAAAGTTAATTAATCAGCGCTTTTCTATAGCTATTCTATAGCGCTTCTATAGCCTAATCGGATCATTCGGATCTCGTTATCCTCCGACTATTTACTTTTCCTGTTTCTCATTAACTTTAATACCATATAAAAACAGAAAGAAAGTTTGGATAAAAAATATCTCAGGACTTTTTGATTTGGATTATTGTATTGTATCAAATGATGTGTTTTACATGTTTTTTTCTGTTACATCCTGTATATATATATATATATATAGGGTGGCTGATAACTTTTCGTGGTCCCGAAGTGTGAAAGTAGATTGGCTCAAATTGAGAAGTAAGGTGCTATACTGTTTTGCGATATTCGCAATAATTAATGAAAAATTAATTAAAGGAGATCGGCCAATCTGCATGAATAGAAGCGCGCGGCGAAGCGGCGGCGGAGTGGGGGAGGAGTGGTGAGTGAAGCCTGGATTCACGACTCCTTCCCCACTCACCGCTTCGTCGCGCGCCTAGTATAAGACTACAGTGGGGCGACTCTCGTCGCCGCGCGCTTCTATTCATGCAGATTGACCAATTTTCTTTAATTATTATTATTATTATCCAGACTCCATCAGGAGCATAAGGTTTCAGCAAAAGATTTCCACGTCTGCCTCTTCCTCGCTATTAATCTTAGTTCATTAAACGATTTGCCAGTTTCGTCATATACAGATCTTCTCCAGGATAGGTGATTTTCCTCGTCTAGTATCCTGTGGGTTCCATTCCAATGCAGCGTGAGATATTTCATCAAATTCCTTCCTCAATATGTGTCTTAACCAACCACATTTGCGCTTCTTGATTTCATTGTTAATACTTTTTTGGTTGATTGTCTTCCAAAGGTCTTCGTTGGTTATGACTCTTGCCTACCATATCTTCAATATGTTACGAAGGCATCGGTTAACAAATGCTTGCACTTTTCTCTCAATTTCATTGCTGACAAACCATGTTTCTGATCCATATAATAATACGGATTTAACGCAAGAATTAAAAATTCTTATTTTGGTATTCAGCATGATATTACTTGCTCTCCAGATGTTTTTTAGTTTGGCAAAAGCTAACTTAGTTTTTTGAAGTCTGACATTAATGTCTTTTAACGCTCCTCCGTCAGTTGATATAACGCTGCCTAAGTATTTAAATTGGTTGACATCCTCAATGCGTTGCGAATGGATTAAATGGGGTTGAATTAGTGCTGTTTACTCTCATCGTTTCAGTTTTATTGATGTTAATCCTCAGGCTAGCCTTCATCAATTCCGAGCAGAGATGATTCAGCTTTGATTGCATGTGTCGATGTATGTGCATCAAAACAATGTCATCCGCATATTCCATATCCTCAAGGCTCCGGTTCATTCTTCCAAGTAATTTCTTTCATCTGGATATCAAAGATTTCTAGTACCCAATCTAACGATGACGATGAAGAGCAATGGTGACAGTATACATTCTTGTTTTACTCCCTTACAAGTTGTCTCAAAAGTGTCGCTGAGTTTGCCCTTGTGCAGCACTCTGCAAGTTGCACCACTGTAGTCTTCTTTTATTAGATTTATTATTTTCTGCGGCACTCCACATCGTTCTCTGGGGCCCTCCAAATACAATCCCTCTTAACCGAATCGAAAGCCTTTTCATAATTGATTGAAAGGCAATGAACAAAGTCGAGCAATACTCAATGTATTGTTCTATAATTATTCACATGGTGTTAATATTGTCTACCACGACCGTTGTCTATGCACGACCAATTTGAGCGAAAGCCTGTTTGTTGTTTCCTTAGCAGCCTATTTAGTAGGTCGACTATTCTATTTAGAGTGATCCTATTAAAAACCTTACTTACATTAGATAGCAAAGCAATTCCCCTCCAATTATTGCAATTCGTGAGATTATCTTTCTTCGGTATTTTGACAATAAGTGCATCTTTTCATTCAGCCGGGAGTTGTTCTGATGCTCAGATTTCCCTGAAAAGCGGATACAGCATGTCAGCCGTACTACTTATATTCGCCTCCAGACATTCGCCAGGAATGTTATCTATGCTAGCTGCTCTGCTATTTTTCAGAATTTTTAAAGCATTCGCAATTTTTTCCCTTCCTGGTGGATCTGTGCATATATTTCTATTTAGCCGGCTTTGTCTTTTCTTGAGGGGAAATCCCGATTATCCTGAGTATCAACATTAAAGGTTTTTTCCAAATGTTCGCGCCAGATCTTTAGCTGCTCTTCGTCTATGGTTATCAGATTACCAGCGTTATCTTTAATAGGTGGATTTCTATTAGGCTTATCATTCGTTAATTTTCTTACAATGCTGTATACATTTTTGATATCACCTTTCGCTGCAGCTACTTCAGCTTCACCTGCCAGATTTTCGAAATATGTTCTTTTATCTCTTCTGGCTTGCCTTTTAATTTGTTTATTGATGTCGTTATAATTGTTTCTCAATTCAGATGTTTGTCTTGTGTTGTAAGCGTAGTAAGCGATCCTTGATGTTTCTTCTTTCCTCTATAAATTGCCAAAAGATGGCAATCATTCTTTGCTCCGATTGTTGCGATATCCAAGCACTTGCGTCGCTGACTCATTAATTGCGTTCTTTATGCTATTCCACACTTCGTTGACTGAATCTGAGGGCTTTGTCTCCTTTTCAGCATACTTTCTGCCAATTGTCTGCACATATCTGTTCTTTGTGTCTTCTTCTTGCAATTTGTTTAGTTGGTATTGTTTTCATGACGACTGCTGGTTGATTCTTCTAGGAGCTGTCCTTAATTTCAATTCAGCAAGTAACATGTAGTGATCACTGTTGATTTCAGCGCTTCTTTTATTTCGGACATCAAGCAATGTGTGACTCCATTTCTTGCTTACACAAAAGTGATCCAGCTGATATTGTTGAGTATGCAGTGATGGATTAGGTGCTGTTCACGTTACTTTATGCTTTTCTTTATGGATAAACAAAGAACCACCTATTTTCAACTCGTCGTTCGTATACGTCTCGATAAGTAATTCACCGTTTTCATTCCTTTCTCCCACGCCATGACAGCTCATTCTGTGCTCCAGTGTTATCGGCACCTATTCTTGCATTAAAATCTTCCATTAGTATAACAAGATCGTTACGATTAACTTGACTTAATGTTTTGTCAAGCATGCTGTAGAATTGCTCTTTGATCTCTAGTTTACTATCCTCTGTAGGAGTGTAGCACTGAATGATTGTTATTTTACGCCACCTAGAATTCAGCCGAGCAGTTATAATTCTGTCTGATACAGCTTTCCAATTTAATAAAGCATTCTTAACTCTCCTGCTAAAATATATTCCCACTCCGTTCATATGTGGTCATTCGCATTTGGCATGCCAGAAAACACCACCAGCTCACCAGAGCATTACTCGTTTCTTCGCAGGTATTCCAGCGCATTTCGCTAATGCCGCATATGTCAATATGTAATCTTTTGTATTCCGATGTAAGTTGTGCCAATTTCTCTGATTGATATAACGTGCGAACGTTCCACTGAGCAAATCAAGTCCTTATACATGAGCCAGATGTCGTCATAATAAAGGCAATCCAGTTTCTCTCTCTTGTTGAAATAGTAATCATTTAAATTCAGATAACAGAGGCCTTGCTCCTTAGTTTGATGGGCAGGGCTGCTGCCTTTGATTTCGTCCTGGTTACGTCTCAGCTGTGTCCAAACTTGCAGCTCTTTGTGCTGCAGACATTTCCTTCTACAGGCAAATGATTGGCGCAGTTATTCCGCTGTGCATTCGGTCGTCAGCCTCATTTGTGGAAACAGGGTGCACTAGCGAGTAAGAGAGGTTGGCTGTAGAATTAGAAAGGCTCTGCTTTTATATTGCGTTTCATGATCCCTTGCAGCCCTCTTCTTTAATTAATTTTTCGTTAATTATTGCGAATATCGCAAAACAGTATAGCACCTTCTTTCTCAATTTGAACCAATCTACCTTCACACTTCGGGACTACAAAAAGTTATCAGACACCCTGTATATCAGCCAAATCTGTTCTAACAGATTTTGCCAAGTGCCTGCAATAAATTATTGTCAGCAGAAAGACTGAAGATTGTACGCAAAATCTGTTATATTAGATAATGATAACAGAATGTTAGCAGAAATGTTACAAAATCTGCTGACATAATTTGATAACAGGACACTAGCAGAAACCGAGGATTGACATAACGGATTAAGAGAATTATAATAGCATATTGACCAAAAGGTCGCTCGTTGATCAAATGGGCGTAAAGACACGTCCGACCTCCTCCCACATACATCCCTATCTTTCTCTGGAGGCCTGCCCCGGCCCTATCTTAGGGTCCATCCGCCACTGCTATTTGGTACAGTGGGGATTTTAGTATATACTAGAGGGATCTTGGGGAATGTGGTCACTCTACGGCGTTGTGCTTGTCGGTGCCGTTTCATACGGAAGGCCAGTCGGAAGACAGCATGCACGCGAATACCTCCACCGGCACTTATTTGGTCAGCGAGCGACCTTTCAGGGATTCTCCGTGGCAATCGGCATTGCATCCATCGAGTGAGATACCAACATCGCTCTGGAGTCGCATATCACTGTGTTAAAAAGCAGCATTAGGTGTGAGGTCTGGATAGCTCAGTGGTCTAGAGCAGTTGCCCGGAAAGCGAAAGACTCGGGTTCGATTCTCGATCCAGCCACTTGCGCCTCACATATTTTTCTAGTCTGCGAATATTGTTTTCTAGCAATTATTCGTTAGACTGAAAAATGTGTGAATGCTCTCTCCACAGGATATGCGTCAATGCCGTTGCCACGGATGGATTCTGTCGCTCGTTGATCAAATGGGCGTAAAGACATGTCCGACCTCCTCCCACATACATCCCTATCTTTCTCTGGAGAGAAGATCGATCGATCTCGTCCATCCGGACGAGACAAAGGGCATAATTAGGATCGAACTTCACAGGTAAGTTCGTTCAATCTAACAATTATACCCGAATGTCTCGTCCGGATGGAAAACTATGTAGCTGTTCATAGTCACAATTTGCTACAGAGAACAATATATTGTGAAAAGAAAATAACATACATTATGAAAATTATGGTAACAGAATCGCATTACTAAAATCCTCTGGATTAATAATAGGCCTGTTATAGAAGTTTGTAAAGACGCGAGATTCACCGGTCCAACCTGCCGCGCGCTTAATTAGATCGAACGCCCTTCTTCGCGGCACAAGAGGTTGACGCGTGCCGGGTACTATGAGCTGTAAAGATAGTAGTATCTATACCGCATTGCTCTAACCTCTGTCGAATCCATCGGCTCACAGTCTGGACTGTAACTGCTTTGTAAGGTTTATTACAAGAAATGAAGAGGGAATCGCATCCCGAAGGCCGCATATCTTTCGTCTTATCAGTATAGTATTCTGTTAAACGAACAATACAAAGATCCTCGTGATCTTTAAACCGTGAAAAACAGAAGGAAGGCTGGGTACGACCCGGAGCGAATGTTTTAATACGATCAGGCACTCGCATAATTAACTTCTCATCTATGACTATTTGCGATATTCTCAGAGACGCGAGCGTCTGAGCACGTTGACCCGTGGCAAGAGCGAGAAGGAGAATCAATTTTTTGGCGATGTCATTTAGGGAGTACAAGTCGTACGGGTAAATGAGAGCTAACTTTACGGGTGCCGGATCCCAGACCCAATCATATCTCGGTTGTGGTGGTTTGAGTGCTGCAACGCCCCTGCAGAAGCGTCTGACAGCCGGATGTTGTCCAATTTCGTTTACGGAGATTAATGATATTGCCGATCTCATCGTATTCAGGGATGAATACGATGAGATAGATTTTAGTTCCTGTGCTAGAAAATCCAGTGTTTGAGAAATCGACGGAGAAAAAAGGGGTAAACGGCGGCGCTGACAAAAATTCCACCAAAGGCGGAGAGGACGCGCATACTGCTTAATGGTCGATTCGGATAAGGAAGCCAGCATTGTAGAGATGGCTGAAGGTGGTATTAGGCGGCTTTTAAAAGCTTCGCTGATACTCTCCCGACTGCCAGGGAAAGGGATCTCCACGCTGGATGATGGTTCCTGAAAGGCGAAGAGAGCAAGGATTGACTAGGCGAAAATATTATCGGAGGCGAAATTAGCAGACGTTGGAACAAGGGGAACCAGGCCTGAGAGGGCCACCAAGGAACTACTAGAGTTCCCGTTGCTTCCTCGTCTGCTATTTTTCTTAATACGCGAGGTAGCAGGATAAAGGGCGGAAAAGCATAGAAATTCAATTTCCTCCATGAGAAAGTAAATGCGTCCACTGTGATCGAGCCCGGACCTGGGAACCATGAAACGTATGCACTGCACTTGGCGTTGAGTAAAGACGCGAAAAGATCTATATCAAATGGACCGAAGACTCTAACCACTCGCTGGAAAGCTCTGTGTGAGAGGGACCATTCGGTATCGGGGTCTGCGATGCGAGATTCGGCATCGGCAATATAGTTATCTAACGATGATATATACGACGCGAAGACGAAGATATTACGCTCTTTACACCAGTGCCAAATCTGCCTCGAGATTTCCGAAAGATCAGGATACTGGATAGATCCGAACTTGTTAATGTAAGCTATCGCGGTTGTATTGTCAATACGAAGGAGGATATCACAATCATGAAGATCGGCTGCGAAATAACGAAGGGCGTTAAAGGCAGCCCTAAGTTCTAGTGAATTAATATGAAGGGACCTATCTTCCCCCGACCACCAGCCGTGTGTGCGCGACTCGCCGCAAGCCGCTCCCCAACCGTTCAAAGAAGCATCGGAAAAAATTTCTCGAACAAATCTGGCCGAACGGATTCGATTAGACTGGTCGGGGTTCGATAGAACATTAATCCACCAAGTAAAATCTGATTGAAGATGCGAGGGGATTTCCATGAATGCTGAAAAGTCTTCGTTGCACCTAATCAGCGCTAGAAATTTCTCGCGTTCAAATTTCTTAGTATAAAGGAGACCATATTGTACGGCTGGGCAAACTGAGATTAGTGATCCTATCATGCTCGCGAAATCTCTTATAGAACATCTGGACTTTTGGGCCATGTCAGATATTAAACTTAACAATTTTTCCCGACGATGAAGAGGAATTGAAATAGATTGTTTGTTAGAGTCAAAGACAAAACCTAAATATTTGCAAATATTTGATGGTTGTAAATGAGATTTCGAATAGTTTATCCTGAAGCCCAAGGAAAGAAGTAGATTAAGAGAGGCATTCACATTAGCTTGACATTCTTCAGGGGATGAGCCGAGGAAAAGAAAATCATCCAAATAAATGACTGATTGAAAGCCTCTTTGACGAAGATAAGAGATGACGGGACGCATGATTTTCGTAAAGATATATGGAGCTATCGACAAACCAAAAGGTAACGCGGTGTATTCATAGGTTGTACTGCGCCATTGAAAACGGAGATATTTTCTATGCTGCTCTTCTATGGGAACCAGCAAATAGGCATCTTCCAGATCTAAAGTGGCCAGCTGGGATCCCGGTAACATAAGGCGAATAACCGTACGCCAATCCTCCAATTTAAAATGCGGAGGGCTAAGATAAGTATTTAACTCACGTAGGTTTAAAATAAAGCGTTTACCACCTGATGGCTTGTCAATTAGGAAAAAAGAAGATAGAAATTGATCTGCACGGGGATCGACCGGTTCTATAGCTCCTTTGCGCAAAAGGCATTCTATCTCCGACTGACAAAATTCCTCAGTAGATCTTGAAAATTCCATCTCTCTAAGAGAAGCTCTTGGCGGAGGTGAGATAGTCGTGCTCCTGCACACCTCCCGACAACATAATTTAAAGCCTCATTTAAAAAGAAAAGAAGGCGCACTCAAGTTCCTTGTGCGCCCGAGCGCTGCGTGCGCTCCCGATCGTCATTGTGTTCTGTTTGCCATCCTGAACAACACGTTTTTTGCCTCATTCCGGCTTTTATTCAATTTTATTCACAAGATCCTTATGGGAAAAGATGCCGAAGTTTAAGAGCAGTAAGCGAAGATCCTCGCGTCATTCTGGAGAAGAAAAAGGTCATCGTAGACACCGCGCGCGATCTCATTCTCGTGAGCGAAAATCTCGTGAGCGTTCGCAACGCAGGCAGACATCACGTAATGGCCGTTCTTCGGACAGAAGTCGTCGAAGGATGCATTTTCAGTTCGCGACACTTACTCTACAGACAGCTGCTCTCGGATTCTCGAGCAAGTACGTAGCCTTATCGCTCGTAACCTCCAGAGGCGCCCCTCAAAAATTTGGTCGCTTTCGAGGACCGTTTCGTCCGACGATGATGATATGGCGCCGTCCATGATACCGGCCGTAGAGCCAATAGCAGAAAAACAGACGGTCACACAAGCTGACCGGAGCGTTGTACCAGGTATGTCCACTTGTCGACCCACCTATCTGTTCGTGGCAAAGAGTGGACATAATCGACTGTTCTATTCTGCTTTGGTTTTTTCTTTTCAGTAGCACTAAATCCTACTAATGATGACGTCAATCGTCCGCCGAACCAGGCTACCGTTTCCTTTGCCGATCCACTCGCCAATGATGTCCCGAATCCTCAGGATCCCGAAGTTCTCCCAGATTCACATGCCATAATCAGAGAATTGTTCGAGGGAAACCAATCTCTTCCTATTTCATCCGTCTGGAATTCTGTCATGTTAAACTCGATCCAGTCTGAGGCTCGTGCTGGTTTGAGTGAGGACATACGTTCCGGCTTGCTTTCCAAATATGAGGTAAAAGCGGACCTGGCGTCTCTGGCCCCACCTAAACTTAACAAGGAGTTAGTTCCCGCCCTTGCCCCATCAGTTATTAAGCGTGACGAGTACCAGGCTCGGTCACAGGCTCAGGTGGGAGCATGCCTCAATGCTTTCGGCTCAGGCATATCAGTTTTATTAAAACCAGAAGTCTTACATGAGCTCAACGATGATGCACGTTCCGCCCTGTCTTTTCTCTCAGAGGGCATGCATTTACTCACTGACCATCATTTTCGTCTCTCCTCAACTAGAAGGGCCTTCACCAAGCCCTCCTTTAATATTATTGGCAAAAATGCCGCGGAAGCAGCAACCATTGATGATTTTTTATTTGGTCAAAACTTTGCGGAGACTCTCAAGGCAGCGCAGGCATGTGAGAAGACCGGACGCGATATATCCAAGGCAGCATCTCTAGTGGGGAAAAAGACCCTTCAACCCATACGTTAGCAAGTCCCTCAAGGCCGTTCTCGAGCGTCAGTCCCTAAAACGCACTCTTCGGGAAACCGGAGGGCTCCTGCTCGTCTATCGACGGCTCGCCAAACAGGAGCCTTTCATCCCAGGAGCCGTCACCATCGCTCTCGATCCCGATCACGACATCATCGTTAAGTGACGTAAGTACGGCGGGTCGCCTCCGTAATTTATTGGCACAGTGAGCTGATATTACCGCCGACCGATCAGTTTTAGAGGCTATACAAGGTTATCGTCTCCCTTTTACATCCTCATCTCCGCCAAGAGCTTCTCTTAGAGAGATGGAATTTTCAAGATCTACTGAGGAATTTTGTCAGTCGGAGATAGAACGCCTTTTGCGCAAAGGAGCTATAGAACCGGTCGATCCCCGTGCAGATCAATTTTTATCTTCTTTTTTCCTAATCGATAAGCCATCAGGTGGTAAACGCTTTATTTTAAACCTACGTGAAATAAATACTTATCTTAGCCCTCCGCATTTTAAATTGGAGGATTGGCGTACGGTTATTCGCCTTATGTTACCGGGATCCCAGATGGCCACTTTAGATCTGGAAGACGCCTATTTGCTGGTTCCCATAGAAGAGCAGCATAGAAAATATCTCCGTTTTCAATGGCGCAGTACAACCTATGAATACACCGCGTTATCTTTTGGTTTGTCGACAGCTCCATATATCTTTACGAAAATCATGCGTCCCGTCATCTCTTATCTTCGTCAAAGAGGCTTTCATCAGTCATTTATTTGGATGATTTTCTTTTCCTCGGCTCATCCCCTGAGGAATGTCAAGCTAATGTGAATGCCTCTCTTAATCTACTTCTTTCCTTGGGCTTCAGGATAAACTATTCGAAATCTCATTTACAACCATCAAATATTTACAAATATTTAGGTTTTGTCTTTGACTCTAACAAACAATCTATTTCAATTCCTCTTCATCGTCGGGAAAAATTGTTAAGTTTAATATCTGACATGGCCCAAAAGTCCAGATGTTCTATAAGAGATTTCGCGAGCATGATAGGATCACTAATCTCAGTTTGCCCAGTCGTACAATATGGTCTCCTTTATACTAAGAAATTTGAACGCGAGAAATTTCTAGCGCTGATTAGGTGCAACGAAGACTTTTCAGCATTCATGGAAATCCCCTCGCATCTTCAATCAGATTTTACTTGGTGGATTAACGTTCTATCGAACCCCGACCAGTTTAATCGAATCCGTTCGGCCAGATTTGTTCGAGAAATTTTTTCCGATGCTTCTTTGAACGGTTGGGGAGCGGCTTGCGGCGAGTCGCGCACACACGGCTGGTAGTCGGGGGAAGATAGGTCCCTTCATATTAATTCACTAGAACTTAGGGCTGCCTTTAACGCCCTTCGTTGTTTCGCAGCCGATCTTCATGATTGTGATATCCTCCTTCGTATTGACAATACAACCGCGATAGCTTACATTAACAAGTTCGGATCTATCCAGTATCCTCATCTTTCGGAAATCTCGAGGCAGATTTGGCACTGGTGTGAAGAGCGTAATATCTTCGTCTTCGCGTTGTACATATCATCGTTCAAATGGGCCAGAAATTGAGCAGGATCTGCGCGCTTCAATTTGATGTCAAATTAACGGTAGAAACTGAGCAGGATTTGTACATACAATCTCTGATATAGCAGATTGATGGCAGAAGCAAACAGAGTTTGCATGATTCGATAGTTTCTTCGCTTACCATTATGTAATGTACTTTCTCGCAATCTAATTTCTGTCAGAAATACATATATATAAAGTCACGATTATTAATAAAAGATAAAAAATGTAATAACTATCACTTTAATTTCTGACATCTGATACAAGTATGGGAATGTTATACTCAGAATCAGAATATTGAACTTATTAGAATCAATATAATAAATAGAAAATTATTCATTTATTTATTGCCTATTTAAAGCATAAAGCAAAAATTTAATTTTAAATGAATTATATCTCAAGTTTTATAAGTTAAATTTAATTACCAATTTTACCATTTACTTCATCATTAATTTAATTGAACTAGTCCTTCGCTATGTGAGATATAACTACAATATAACATATATTACATTATATGTCATATTAAATGAAAATTGTAATTAACCGATAATTCATCGATACTCTTATTTAGCACCTATAATAATCAATTTTATTGCATTTATATAACATTAATATAAGTAAGCGTAAATCTTGTTCTGTTTCTGCTGTTAATTTGCCATCAGATTCTGCTCGGTTTTTGTCGACAATCTGTTGTCAGATTATGTTTTACAGACTCTGTCGCCAGAACACAAGCTTAATGCAGACACAGATGGCTATGGTTCTAGTATAGGATTCTGATCGAATCTGCTGCCAATCTGCTACCAATCTGCTAACATTATTCTCATATTGAGCATATATGTATATATATATATATATATATATACATATATATATGTATGTATATATATATATACAGGGTGAGCCATTTTAAGTTACCCACCCCAATAACTTTTTATTTTTGAATGTACAACAAAATGTTTCAAATAAAAGTTGCTTGACTTCGAGGGGGACAGAAGATGGTGGCAAAAATTTGACCTTGGATAATCATTTGAAGGTCACATAAAGGTCACCTTCAATTTCTTAAATGGAACCTATTTTTCATTGCATATTCTTGTAGCTTATCTCGAGAGCTTTCCAAAACACTATAATTAAGTACCTTTTTGTTAAGTACTTTTTGAGTTATGAGGCTTGAAATAATTTCTTAATTTTACATAAACCGTAAAATATCTTGTAAAATATTCATTTTTTGATTATCTTACCTTAATACTTTTACGTACAAAACAATGAGAGGAATCAATTGGTGTAAAGAAAACACATAATTGTTTCGAAAAAAAAATGTAATTGTTAATTGCAAATTACATTTTTTCTTTCGAAACAATTATGTGTTTTCTTTACACCAATTGATTCCTCTCATTATTTTGTACGTAAAAGTATTAAGGTAAGATAATCGAAAAATAAATATTTTACAAGATATTTTACGGTTTATGTAAAATTAAGAAATTATTTCAAGCCTCATAACTCAAAAAGTACTTAACGAAATGGTGCTTAATTATAGTGTTTTGAAAATCTCTCGAGATTAGCTACAAGAATATGCAATGAAAAATAGTAGGTTCGATTTAAGAAATTGAAGGTGACCTTTATGTGACCTTCAAATGACTATCCAAGGTCAAATTTTTGCCACTATCTTCTGTCCCCCTCGAAGTCAAGCAACTTTTATTTGAAACATTTAGTTGTACATTCAAAAATAAAAAAGTTATTGGGTGGGTAACTTAAAATGGCTCACCCTGTATATATATATATATATATATATATATATATATATAATAAAACACATTATTTATATTGTTCATTCCCGATGTTCGTGTAGAGCCTGATGTTCGGCTTTGCTTGAACGAAGAACATCTGAACATCTGAAACATCTTGTCATGACATTGTCAAGAGTTGTTGTTAAATATGTAACTACAGTAAAGAGTTCGATAATAATTATCAGCTGTACGGATATGTTTCAATACGTGGTTTATTTTGTGAATATTTCGAGTTCTGTTATTCGTTATTGTGAATTATTAAATACCTTCCTGTTGTTTTAAAATGTGTTATTATTTGCGAGAGCGTGAATGTCTGTATGCGCCAAACGGTTGCGTCGCGCACGTTGCGATATATTGAAGTCATATTGCGGACGTACCAATATATAAAATAATCATATTTATTTTATTTTATATATATTCTCTCAAGAAAATATAATTATTTAATTTTATTAAATTTTTTGCTTCAATATTAAACATTATTATCATATTTTTGTTCTTTGTATAGTATAAACAAAAAATAGATGATCTCTTTTTATAAAATTCAAATTTGTAATATCTGAAAATCAATATAAAACTTTTGATTTTTTTTATCTATCTTTTTTCTTTTTTTTTCTTCTATTTTTATTGTATATTTAATTTTTTTCTCTTTACAACACACTATTTAATTTCTTCGTCATTTCGATAATATATATTTTATTACATTAATATTTATATTTTTTTCACGCACATGTTTTTTTAATCCGTAAAAAAATATATCTCAGAAAAAGTTTAACAAAAGCATCTCAAATCATAAAACGAAACTAATGGTGTTTTCAAATAGTCGGGTTTAATCGTTCCGGGATAGTTTACTAAACGTCATCAATTACAGCCATTCTTCTGAAGAATGTATGGTTACGTTCTTCAGAAGAATGGATATGATTGCTTGATGACGTCTAATAAACTATCCAAAACGATTAAACCCGACCATTCCGTAAACATCATAATTAATTAGTTAAGTTTATTCGAACTCTTTGCCAAGTATTTACTACTTTTTATCAACAACAAAGCTACAGATCTAAAACAGAGTCATTAAGAGAATCTCCCATTGAACGGCGAACTTTTACACGATACAGCGCCCTCTAAATCCTCATCCTGTATCTCTCTCTATCACGTCATTTATAAAGAAGATGCACTGCTTTTTCCATTCTACTTTATCGATGTTTCAGGTACATACGGACCGAAATTTTTGGGCAGGTGCCATTTATTAATTAGACTATTAAACTCAATTTTCACAGTTCCACAAGTTTTTATTGTGCAGTCCGCTATTGGGCGTGCTATTGTTTTATGCAAAAAAGCTATAAAACATTTATACAAGGCTAATGTCTTTATAAGGTGATAACTTTAGACGCCATGTTGATCTAAGAAGTCGATAAATAGATATATAATTTTATACTTTTTTTCTTTCTCAGTATATAATCGGCTTCACCGTGTCCGTTTGCATCTATACTTCAAGAAAAAGATTTTTAATTCTATGCAGGAAATAAAAAATGGCACCTTCCCAAAAATTACAGTGTTTTGTCGGTAAACCATATAGATTGAGGAATCCCTTTAATAAGATATTAATTTCGATCATGTCAGACTTAACAGAACTGTAACAGAAACTGTAACAGAAACTGCTGTCAAGTAAGCAGGCTCTGCCAGCAGATCATAAGCTTATTACATACACAGATGATGCCAATTTGCCAGCAATTTCTGAATACCTCTTGCCAATTTACTGGCATATTGTACGCATTTTGTTTATTGGATATTTCCTTCTGTCTACTAGTGCGTAGCGATGGAGATCCATCCCATGTATTTGATGATACCAGCTACATTGATGTGCTCATTCTCATTCCGTCTGCCGGTTGGAACACCACCGAATGCGATCATAACCATCGCCGGACATATCCCAACTAATTGGTTAATCGCTGGAGGCTGCGCGCCTGCAATCTACAGTTTGATAGTAGAAGTTATCTTGTTCCCAACGTGGGGCGTTTTCGTTTATGGAATTCAGGATTTTCCTAATTGGGCCAGACATGCTGAAACAGGAAATTATATGAATGCAACCTGTTAATCAATCGGATAGATGTACAAACTGTAAAAGTTGCGAAACGTACTTCAATTTTTGCCATTTGATTTGTTTCAACAAAATTTACTGTATAACTTAATATAAAAAATTAATACTTAAGTAGCCTATATTATATTTTATGTAGCTTCTCTCTTATGCATTACAGTATAAGTACGCTATATAATTTTTATCATATATATTGCACTTAACTCAGATAAAAAATATAAATATAAATGATAACAATGTTACAATAATTGATATATGCTAGCATATTAATTATCTTTTCAAAATAAATCTCAATATAATAAAATAAATGTTTAACAACTAAACACTTTTTTGTTAATGTACATAAATATTACGCCTACTACGCGTACTACAAACATTCATAGACGATTCTCGCAGTGTAATAAGCGATAAAATTTTCAAAATGTTGCGCAGACATTTGGCGGTAATGGAAGTTGCACGGATAATCGCACTTCTTGAAGAAGGCTTTCGCATGTATTATGTAGCGCAATGTGTTAATGTATCCGTGTCCGTAGTGAGCAGAGCTTGGTCACGATACCAAGAGACCGGACATTATACGAGACATCAAGGCAGTGGTCGTCGTCGAATAACCACGGCCCGACAAAATCGAGAAATTGTTCGTTATGTTTCTCAAATACGGACAATTACTGCAAGAGAAGTTTACAATAACACTCATCATTTGCACATAAGTGAACAAACGATTCGTAATCGTTTGAGAGAAGCCGGTCTTCGTTCGCATTCTTGTGCACAAGTGCCAAGACTGACACCCGTACATCATTAGGCTCGTCTGCAACTTGCGCTCGAACACATTAATTGGAGCGTGAAACAATGGAGAAATGTGTACTTTTCCGACGAGTCGCGTTTTTGTCTGTACGGCAATGATGCTCGTGTACGTACTTGGCGTCGACGAAATGAACGTTTTGATCGGCGTTGCGTTACGCCAGTGCGAGCTTATAACGGCGGTTCCGTGATGATATGAGGTGCCATTTCAACGAGAGGAAGAACTGATTTAGTGATGCTACCACCTCCTGCAATGACGTGTACTCGTTATATTAATAATGTTCTTCGACCTCACGTTTTACCTATACGTCGATTACACCGAACTTTTGTTTATGCAAGACAACGCTCGTCCTCATACGACGAACGTAACTCGGCATTTTTTTGAGCGACACAATATCACGTTGCTTAATCATCCCCCTAATAGTCCGGATTTAAATCCGATTGAGCACATTTGGGATGAAATGGGACGACGATTAAGGCGTCGCGAAGAACAACAGCATAACTTTGATCATTTAGAACAGTGCTGGGATTTACTTGCAACTTTCGGCCAGATTTCTCAGCTTACGCCTACTGTTCCCCTCTTACCGCTCGCGCCACTCGTAACTAAGGAGCGCTCAGGAACGTGCGCGTCATAAATGTAATGTGGCAATCTATCTAAGTTCTCTTTATTGTAATTACGTTTCAAAACACAAATATTTTAAATTGTTACAGAACATATACGTAATTAATAATAGAATAATTATTTTTATTATTAATAAACAATAAAGAGAACTTAGATAAATTGTCACATTACATTTGTGACGCGCACGTTCCTGAGCACTCCTTAGTTACGAGCGTCCGGTGGCGCGGTCACTAAGGCGCGAGCGATAAAAGGGGAACAGTAGGCGTAAGCTAAGAAACCTGGCCGAAAGTTGCAAGTAAATCCCATCATTGATTTAGGAGAAATGCTCAGGCAAATTTGGCACGAAATTCCGCAAGAATTAATTCAAAGATGTATAAACATGCGAGAGCGTTTACAAGCCGTAATTAACCAGAAAGGAGGTAATACACCTTACTAAATGCATACACACTCACGCGTGCACGCACACACGCGCGCGCACCCACGCACTCGCACGTACGCACGCACGCACGTGCGCGCGCGCACACACACACACACACACACACGATGTGCAAAATCCGACCGGCAATCTCTACGTGGTGCACATTGGATAACGCCGGCGGTATATGTCATTTCACATAAAAAGAAGGTTGGCTTTAAAGTCATGTAGCTCGGTCAAAAAAAATCGTAGGAAAATTTAAAAAAAAGTGTTTTGCAGGCAAAATATTATAGTTTATGTAATTTGAGGTGATTTTTTCGAGAAAAATTTTTTTAGTGAACTACTGAGTGTCAAAAATACGTAATTTTAAGGAATAAAACACTTCTAAAACACTTCTTTTTTAAAGCACAGAACAAGGAAGATAAAAAATTTGGAAAAACTAACGATAGCGCGTTAAAGTTGAAATTTCAAGCTTCAAAATGTTTTTTTTATTTTTTGTCTACGATGATTTTTTGCCGAGTATCGACATCATATCTAAAAAGTACTGATTTATTTTCAAAATCGTATAACTCGGTCAAAAAAAATCGTAGGAAAATTTTTAAAAAAGCGTTTTGTAGGCAATATGTTGTAGGTTATGGAATTTGAGTTGAATTTCTCGAAAAAGCTTCTTTTATCAAGATTGAGCGTGTTAAAAATACATAACTTTAAAGAACTAAATAGTGTGTTCTTTTTTAAAGCGCAGAATAAGGAAGATAAAAAAATTTTTTTTAACCAAATGCGCGTTAAAGTTGAAACTTCAAGCTTTAAAATGCTTTTTTAATTTTTTGTCTGCGATGATTTTTCAACGAGTTTCAGCGGTTTGAAAATAGCCCAATTTTTAGAGTTCAAAAAGTGTTCTCTATTTTTTTTTAGTATATATATTGAAGAAACAAAAAGCAAAATATATATATATATATATATTGATTTTGAGTGTACATATATATATATATATATATATATATATATATATATATATATATATACAGGGTGAGCCATTTTAATTAACGCACGCAATTATTTCGGAAACAAAGCATTTTAGAGAAAAATGTTTCAGACAAAAGTTTTATGGTTTCGAGGGGGCCATAAGATGGTATCATTGGTTTGACCTTGAAGAGTTATTTGAAGGTCACATGAAGGTCACCTTCAATTTCTTAAATGGAACCTACTATTTGTCATTGCATATTCTTGTAGCTTATCTCGAGAGCTTTCCAAAACACTATAATTAAGTACCTTTTCGTTAAGTACTTTTTGAGTTATGAGGCTTGAAATAATTTCTTAATTTTACATAAACCGTAAAATATCTTGTAAAATATTCATTTTTCGATTATCTTATCTTAATACTTTTATGTACAAAATAATGAGAGGAATCAATTGGTGTAAAGAAAACACATAGTTGTTTTTAAGAAAAAATATGGAATTGTTAATTGCAAATTATATATTTTTTCTTCAAAACAACTATGTGTTTTCTTTACACCAGTTGATTCCTCTCATTATTTTGTACGTAAAAGTATTAAGGTAAGATAATCGAAAAATGAATATTTTACAAGATATTTTACGGTTTATGTAAAATTAAGAAATTATTTCAAGCCTCATAACTCAAAAAGTACTTAACGAAAAGGTACTTAATTATAGTGTTTTGGAAAGCTCTCGAAATAAGCTACAAGAATATACAATGACAAATAGTAGGTTCCATTTAAGAAATTGAAGGTGACCTTCAAATAACTCTTCAAGGTCAAACCAATGATACCATCTTATGGCCCCCTCGAAACCATAAAACTTTTGTCTGAAACATTTTTCTCTAAAATGCTTTGTTTCCGAAATAATTGCGTGCGTTAATTAAAATGGCTCACCCTGTATATATTCATTTATTCTTGCCCTATGCGGGGTACAAGAGGACCACCGCTCCTCTCACAATCATTTCCTTCCTTCCACACAACATCTCGCCGCACTCTACCGCCGCACGCTATCGCCGCACGCTACCTCCGCACGCTACCGCCGCCGCCACCGCCACACTCTACCGCTGCACTCCGCCTCCGCACATCTCACACTACCTATCACCCTACTTTCCGTCAACCAACTCTCCCTTACCCTCTCTCTCTCTCTCTCATTCCCTCTCTCTCTCCCTCTCACACTCGTCCATCGTCTGTTCGTCCCCTGTCTCTTTTCCCTCCCCCCACCCCTCCCTTTCCCTCCCCTCCTCTGTAATTTCTTTATCCACCCTTCCCCCCTTCCGTCCTTTTCCAAAATCTCCAATATTTTATCCCTGCCCCCCTCCTCTCCTTCCCTCATACATATCTCCACCACATGCTCCCACGTTTCCTCCGCCAAGCCACATAACCTACACCTCCTTTTTTCCTCCCCCTCCCAATATCTCCCTTGCCTCATCTCATTTCCCAATCTGAACCTCGCCACCCTTATCATTCTTTCCTCCTTCCTCTTTTCCTACAAATACTTCGGAATTCCCAAAACTCTCACCTCTTTATACCACCTATTCCATTTTGACTTCTGTACCCTCTCAAATCTCTCCTGTCGCTGCACCTCAATATCCCTCCCCTCTATTTCCTCTCTCATTTCCCTTCCTTCTTCCCTCCTCCTCCTCACCCATTCCGTTGACACCCCCCTCTCCCTATAAAAATCTCTCCTCTCCCTCTCCCATTTTGAACCCCCTCCTCTCCTTTTCTCTTTACCTCCTCCCAATATTTTCTCGCTCATTCTCCCCCTCCTTCCTTCTCTAGCCTTTCCTCATATCCCATCGCCCGCCTTCCTAGCCTTGTCCTCATCTTTTCCCTTTTCCCTTCCTCCCTTATCATATACCCCGGCGTTCTCCCATCCAACCCTAAAATCCATCTCATATATCTTTCCTGTACTCTTTCAATTTTATCCCATTCCCTCCATCCCCATATCTCCGCCCCGAACGCCACTACACTCTCCCTACTAACCATTCAAAAATCTTCATTCTTCTCTCCCAATCACCTCCAAACCTCCTCTTCCCTATCCCCCACACCTACCCCATCACCCCCATCGCCTTTTTCACTCTCTTCTCTACATGTGCTTCCTGCCCCCCACCTTTTCTAAATCTGTAACCCAAGTAGCCCACCTCCTTCACTTCCTCTATCTCTTTTCCCTTCCACCACCACTTTACCTTCTTCCTCCTTCCTCTCCCCCCCCGAACCTGATCACCTTCGTCTTCTCCGTATTCAGCACCAATCCCTTCCTATCTAAATAAGTCTCCAACCTTTTCATTATCCATCTCATACCCTCCTCCTCCTCTGTTAATACCACCAAGTCATCCGCGTAACCCAACACTTTCAGTTTTTTACCCCCACGTCTCACCCCCTTCACCTCATCCTTCCCCAATCCCTCCTCCATATCCGCTACCAACAAGTTGAACAGCAGTGGACTCAGCGGACATCCTTGCCTAACCCCCTTCTCCGTCCAGAACCTCTTCCCCATTCTTCCCCCTATCCTCACCACGCTCCTCGTCTTCTCATAAATTTCCATAATCCTCCTCCTTAATCTTGCACTCACCCCCCTCTCCTCTAAACTCCTTCCCAAAACCCCCCTGTCCACTGAGTCAAATGCCGCTCTCAAATCCACAAACGTTGCCACTATCCTCTTCCCCCTTGCTAACTCCCTCTTCACCACATAATTCAGGGTATAAATATTGTCAATCACCCCCCTTCCCTTCCTGAACCCCGCCTGCCCCTCCGGTAACATTCCCTTCTCTTCCATCTCCCTTCTCAACCTTTCCGCCAATACCATCGCGTATATTTTGTACGCTGTCGGCATCAACGTCATCCCTCTATGTTCCTCCACCCTTTTCGCCCCCCTCTTTTTCGCAATTGGCACTATTATGCCTTCCTTCCATCTCTCCGGGAACCCTCCCCCTCCCCACACCCTCCTACAGATCTCCCCTATCGCCTTTCTCACTCCCTGCTCTCCCCATAACCACGCTTCATTCTGTATCCCATCCTCCCCTGCCGCCTTTCCTTTTTTCAATTTCCCGATTGCCCTCTCCACTTCCTCAAACTCCATTTCCTCCTCCCCTTCCCTCTCTCCTAACCCCCCTCCACCCCTTCTCCCTTCTCTCTCTGAACCACCCAACAACCCTCTAAAGTATCTATCCCACTCCTCCATCCTAATCTCCTTATTCACCTCCACCTTCCTTCTTCTCTCCCTATTGATCACCATCCACACTTGCTTCTGTGTTCTCGCCTCTCTTGCCACTTTCAACCATTCCTCGTTCTCTTCCCTCCTTTTCCTCTCTCATATCTCCCTATATTCCCTTCTCTCTCTCCTGTAATCCTTTCTACCCCTATTTTCTCTCCTCCATTCTTTCAATGCCCTCTCCACCTCCCTCTCTTTCCTTCTACACTCCCCATCCACTAACCTCTTCTTCCCCCCTTCCTCCTCCACTTCTTTACTTTAACCGCTCCCTTAATTCTCTCTATCAACCTTTCCAACTCTTCATTTACTCCCCCCTTTCCCAACTCAATCTCCTCCGTTCTCTTCCTAAATTCCTCCCTTGCCCCCTCCGACCAATCCACTCTTTCCATCCTCTCCTCATCCTTTTTTCCCCTCTACCCCCTTTTCCCCATACCGTCACCGATTGATGATCCGAATCTATCTCATCCCCCACTTCTAATCTTTCTACCGCTTCCCACGCTCCTCTATCCCCCATCACGTAATCAATTACCGTCTCTCCCCTCTCTCCCGTAAAAGTCATCTCCCCCTCCATACCCCCCTCTTTCGCCACATTCATTATACCCCATCCCTCTCTTTCCACCCATTTCACCAACTCCATCCCTTGCCTATTTACCCCCTTATCCTTTGATACCCTTCCTTTTCTTTCCTCTCCGTCCTCCAATGCCTCCCTCTCCCGTCCTCGCATTGAAGTTTCCCCCTATTATCTACCTTTTTTCCCCTTTCCTCTCCTCTGCTTCCTCTTTTAACCTCCCCAGAACCCTCCCCAACCTCTCCCTTACGTACACCGTCCCCACTTTCCACTTTTCCCCTCCCCATTTTATCTCTTTTATCATTAACCCTTCCTCCTCCATTCCCCCCTTTCAATCCTTTTCTGATCCCCATCCAGATACCACCTTTTGCTCTTCCCCTCCTACCCTCCTTACTCGGCCCTTGTATCGTTCACTCGAACTCCCCTGGTATCCTCTCTTTCCAGCTTTTCCATTCCTCCTTTTCCACCCATGTTTCCACCAAACCTATCACATCCCACTCCTTAATTCTCTCCCAGAACTCCTCATCTTTCCCCCTCACTCCCGCCACATTCCAAAAACCAATTCTAAGCCTCTCCTTTCTCCCTTCCCTCTCCCTCCTTCCTGAACTCATCCTTCCTCTCCTTTTCCTCCTCCCCTCCTCCTCCCCACCCTTTCCTCCTACTTCCCTCCTCTTCTTTCTCTTCCTCTACTCTCTTTCCTTCTCCTCTCTACTATCTCCTCCTCTCCATCCCCTTTCTTCTCCTCTCCCATCTATCACCCTCTCCTTTCCCTTTTCCCATCTCCACCATCTTCCCTCCATCCATATCCTTCCATACCTTACCCATGCCCTTCTGTTGTCCCTCCTCTCCCTCTTCGCCATCTCCTCTAGCTTCCATTGCATCGCTCTCTCCTCCCTTGTCCAGTCATCCTCCACTCTCACCACTCCTCCTCTCAATGCGACCTTCTTCTTCATTACCTCCATCTTTCCCTTCCTGTTCTCCATCTTGATTACCACCATCTTTCTCTCCTTCCCATTATCCCTTCCTATCTCCTTAATCTCCTCAATCCTTGCACTTACTCCCAATTCTTCCCATATCTTCCTTATTGCCCCTTCTATTCCCTCCCCCCTCACCTCTACTCCTTTTACTACCACATTCCTCCTCCTTCTCTCCCTTTCCTCTAATTCTCTCCACCTTTCCAAACCCTTAATCTTTGCCTCTAGCTCTCCCCCTCCTTTCTTTGTTACCCTTCCCCTTTTCCCCTCTTCCTCTTCTTCCCACCTTCTTTCCCCTTGTATCCTTACTCCTTCCATTTTCCTCTTAATCTCCTCTATCTCTTTTCTTAACTCCTCTCTTTCCCTCCTCCAGCACTCCTCCCTTTCCTGCATCTCCTCCTTCATCTTTTTTATCTCTTCTCTTATCCCCTCCTTCTGCTCTTTCATCTCCTTCCTCATCCCCCGCATCTCTTCCATCAATTCCCTAAACATATCCTTTACCCCCTCCTCTCTTACCGGCGGTCTTTCCGTCATTCTATTCCTCTTAAAAATATCCTCTTCTTTCCTTCTCCCAGCCTCTCCCTCCTCCCTTTTCCTCTTAACATATTCATCCAAGCTCTTCACGCTGCTCACACTTGCGCTCCTCTCTCTCTCCCCTCCTCCCTCTATCTTATCTAACCGTCCCGGTTTCCTTTTATTCTCATTCTCCTTCCTATCATCCTCCATTCCCACTTCTATAGTTGCCTCTCTATTCCCACTGCCTATTCCCTGCCTCCCGTTACTGCTCCGACCTACGCTCTCCCCTCTATACTACCGCTAGTCTATGCCGCTCGCTACTATTCCGCTACCACGCTCGACCCTCTACACTACCCTATTCCATGATCCACCAACTCTACGCAGCACCTTCTTATCCCTTTCTTTCCTATATTCCCTTCCCCTCCCCTCGCGCTTTATCTTCTCCAGACCTCCTTCACCTCCACTTCCTCCTCCCAACCCTATCCTTCCTCTAACCACTCTCTAACCCACACTTTCACCGTCTATATCGACTCTCTCTCGCTACACGTGGCACCTGCTACACTACCGGAAACGGAAGTCTATATATATATATATATATATATATATATATATATATTGTTACATCCGCGACGTCGACTTCGAGATATATATATTATTACGTCCGCGACGTCGATTTCAAGATATCGGAGCGCGTCTAACGCAATCGGCACTCGCGGACAGAGCTGCCAGATCCGGGACGGATTGCACAACATGCAACCCGTAGTGGAGGAGGTAACAGACATGTGAGCTCGGCGCTTCGGCTAGCTTCGGGTAGTAGAAGAAGACAGAATACAGTTTTCTGTCTCCTTCCTACCAAGCTGACAACGAAGGCGACGGCGACGGGCGACGCTGCTTATTTCTCGATATCTCGATATGACCCATAGCGTTTGTCTCTTACAGCTTTTTATATTATATATTTTTTCATATAAAAAATCAAACCATGTAATATTTATAAACGAACACACACACACACACACACACACACACACAATATATATATATATATATATATATATATATATATATATATATGTATATATATAAACGAATTGTGAGAATACATGTTGAGCACGTTTGTCGAAAATGGTTTTGCTTTTATGATAAATTTCATGCTAAAATTTGTATTGTAATAATTCATTTTTAATAAAAAGAATAATTATTTATTTCTAATTCAATTTATTTTTTAATTTGTTTTTATCAAATAAAATATAAAATAATATTATTTATTCAATTTAAAAACGAAAAATTATTTAAAAAATAATAAATTTTTAAATCAATTATTTATCACTTTACATAATTATATTTTATTGTACACAATACAAATTTTAACGTGAAATTTCTGATAAAAGTAAAACCTTTTTCGACAAACGTGCTCAATAACGCGTTCACAATTCGTTTATATATATATATATATATATATATATATATATATATATATATATATATATATATATATATGTATGTATGTATACGTATGTATATGTCGTTTTTAAATCTTATATAGTTTGATTTTTTGTACGTAAAAATATATAATATAAAGAGCTGTAAGAGACAAACTCAACGCTGTGGCTCATATCGAGATATCGAGAAATAAGCAGCGTCGCCCGTCGCCTTCATTGCCTGCTCGATAGAAAGGAGACAGAAGATAGTATTTTCTCGTCTTTTACTCTCTTACTCTTTTACTTAATATATAATTAATCTGAATTAATATATAATTATAATTATACATTAAACTTTCTTTCTATACGTATATATTTATACACACAAACGATATACAAATGTATACTACACATACGTTTACGGCAATTTTTAAATTATAAAATAATGAGTGGTGATTTTCCACACCACCCATGGGGTGTCACCAGTGGCGCGTTAGGTTTTTATATGTGGACCTTCGCCTGGAGCCCTATTATACCACGTTATATTGTATTAGATAGGAAGAAAAAAGGATAAAGGAAGAAAATGGGATAAATAAATATTTCTTAAATTATTATTATTTTTTGTATTATTTATTTTTTAAAATATTTGAAAGAATAATTATAATAATAGGAATAATTGATATAGTAATAATAGTAATAATTAATAATTATAATAATAGTAATATTTAATAATAGTAATAATTTTTTATTACTGTGTTCCCTCGGCCGTCTCTGCCCAGTGATGCCAGAATGCCCACGCGAGCACCACGCAACCGAAGTGGAGGGGATAACACGCGCAAGCGCAAACCGCATACCATGAGAGCCGGCGCCTCGGCTAGCTTCGGATAATAGAGAAGGACAGAGATATCGTTTTCTGTCTCCTTCTCACTTCCCGCAGCCGGCGACGAGGCAACGGACAATGCTGATCGCTTTTCGTTGCTTCTGGCCTCTCGCTACTTAATACGCGTAACTGCGTTAAATGTTTTTTACAGCCTTTTTATATTAATTCTTATGTATCATATTGTATACTATGTATGCATTATGTATTATATATTAATAATATATTAATAATTTTGAGATACGTATTTAAATTATTAAATAATGAAATGAGATATATAATTATAAATTATAAAATTATTACAACTTATAATTATGTATCATTTAATAATTTTAATATACGTATCTTAAAATCATTAACATATAATATATAATGCATATACAGGGCGATCCTGAAAAACGATCCGTCTATAAAATGACGTATTCCTGACACCATTCTAAGACAATTTTTCCTTTACCAAAATTTGATTTGAAGCGTAGTTTTTGAATTATGAGCAAAAATAGTTAGTAAATCACGCGTCGGGTACAGAAGGCAGGCAGGAGCGGCGCGGCGTGCCGCGAGCGCGGGCGCAGCTGACCGCCCGACGGGTGATTATCACCGCATGAGTCGCTAACTATTTTATCTTATAACATAAAATTATGCTTTAAATAAAATTTTGGTAAAGAAGAAAATGTCTTAGAATTACGTCAGAAATACGTGTTCCTTAAAATAACGTTATTTTAATAATGAAAAGTTGTTCCGGATCGCCGGCCGTCCGACGTTGCAATCAGCTGATTGCTACACGCGATGTGTGTATGGCGGAGTGTGTGCGTAAGAGAGAGAGAGAGAGAGAGAGAGAGAGAGAGAAAGAGAGAGAGAGAGAGGGAGGGTAGGAGGGACAGACATTCATACACACGCACGCACTTTTTTTCTCGCTCTCTTTCTCTCTTTTACGCAACACTCATACACTCTCTCATTCAGTCTCTCACTCACACTCTCTCGGTCACTAACTCACTCACTCACCTGCTTACCCACTTGCTCACTCACCTTGTAGCAGCGTAGCGAATCTTCATGCTATGTATTGTTGTTATCTGCTGCACGGTTATGATTGCTAGAGATGCGCGACACATCGAAATTTTTTCGATTATTAGTCTCACACTCGATTGACACAATACAGATTACACGAAAACGAGTTTACTGTTTATTCACTCACTATTGATTTATCGATACCAAAAATTACTTTCAAAGAAACGCGAATGCAAACAGCACATGACTCGACGCGAAGCGACGGACCGCGGAGACTGCGCGACCACAAGAGTTATGTTGCCAGAAACACGACACGCGACATCTAACAAACGACTTGCGCGTGGCGCGTGATTGACGCGAGATAAGACGAACGATCGGCTAAAACCTTCGCATTGCGAATGCGGTAGAAAACATGAAACGTATAATGACATACTTAAAAAATTAATTATTTATTATAAATAATAACTATTTTTAATTATAATAAATAATTATTATTTTAAAAAGCATGTGTTGTACGTTATTACGTTTTCGAAATTATTGCATTCACGATGCGAAGATTTAAGTCAATCGCAAGAATAATGTAATTAAAATTACATTATTGTAATTAAAATTACATTATTCTTGCGATTGACTTAAATCTTCGCATCGTGAATGCAATAATTTCGAAAACGTAATAACGTACAACACATGCTTTTTAAAATAATAATTATTTATTATAATTAAAAATAGTTATTATTTATAATAAATAATTAATTTTTTAAGTATGTCATTATACTCTCTAAATTTCTTAGAGTGAAATCTAACTCCAAACGAGTGAATATTCACTCCAAGTGATAGTGAAAATACTGCCACTCGTAATTAGTGAACATTCACTTTTCACAAAAGTGAACTGTTTAACTCTGAACCTAAAGTGAATGTGTCACTCGGTTCGAAGTGAATAATTCACTCGATCGAGAGTGGAATCATCACTTTCGTCAAGTTATTTTTCACTCAATTACGAGTGAACAGATTCACTCTTAGGAAGTGAGATTCTAGCCATCTTTCATTCTTCTTTCCGTTTTCTAATAATAAGATAACATGTTACGTATATGACGTAAAGCTTCGATTAGTTGAAATGAGAAGCAATCATTGCTTTTTATTTGAACTAATAGAAGCTGCACATCGCACGTAGCATGCTATCTGTGTAAAAGCCGATTAAGTCTCCTTTTTTCTTGTCACAGTCATATAAATGTATTTAACGTTACACGCAAAAAGAAACATGTTTACAATCTTACGAAAACTTTTTTGCTATAAAAAATAAATAAAATTGTAAATTTAACATGACAAAATGACATTTAAAAAAATAAACTAGATGTCATATTAATTTTATGGCTATTCATTATTAAAGCAAAAGTTTTCGAAATATACTATACCAATCTCTCTGATCGCAAGCATCATTTTATGAACATTATCTTTCAATATATTTCGTAATTTGAAGTATCTATTTTCTTGCTTCTAACATTGATAATCAAAATAACTGCGACAAGAAATCAGAAGCTGGAACTAAAATAATATTTTTATGTTAAAAGGCAAGTATACCATAAGAAATAGGTTAAAAATAACACAAGTTATAAGAGAACAAATATTTATATTATCAATTATGTATAAGATTATATATATTAACATATAAAATTATGAGTATTGTTAGTATATTATCATAGTATCGAAATATTCTATTATAGTTATTATACTAAATATATTTTAGTTATTAAATATATATTAAATATAAATCTGAATCACAAAATATAGATTTCTTATATGAAAATAAAAATTATATAAAATAAATCTGAATCACAAAATATAGATTTCTTACATAAAAATAAAAATTATATGAAATCTAATCACATGGGAGTTAAATTTAAGTATATTTTAAATTTCTTACATGAAAATAAAAATTATATGAAATTTAATCACATGGGAGTTAAAAATTTAAGTATATTTTAAATTTCTTCATCATCATAATCGGATGATCTGAAAAAATAATTAATTTATTATTTCTCAAATAAAATATTTAACTCGTATATAGAGGCTTGCAAAAATTTATCACATTTCTTATAAATTTATTTTAAAATTAAAGTGAATAATTTTACAAACGCTAAAGAGAAAAAAGCTGAAGTGGCACAAATTAATGGATAACAATAGCACATACTTTAATTGAACGCATATACATTTTTTGTTAGTATTAAGTAAATTAAAATAACCGAAAATCTCTAATATATTTATCTCTCTATATATATTATATGTATATACTTACTCATGTAAATGAATGCTTTTGTTTGTAGATAAATTTTTGAGAGTAACATCAAATGCTACACAACATGCTTTGGGTTGTATTAACTGTAGTATGCAACCAGTGATAAAATTATAAAAATTAATCAAATCTGCAGAAAAATGTACATCAAAACAATAATGCAGTTTCAATAAAATATCAAAAGCTTGCAAGCCATTGCTTCCAATTTCGATTAAATGATCATCTGCCTTAATATAATATATTCCTTTTCTTTCCTCACTAGTCTTACTACATATTAAATAAGGTTGCACATTTTTATTTTTATTATTTTGCGAGCATTCATTTAAAAATAAATCATCTTGTGCCTAAAAGTATAAATATTAATTAATTAATATTTATCCATGTTTATTGAATAAAAATGCTGAGTAAAATGATGCTTTTAATTAGAAGAGAGATACATACATTTTTAAATATGAGTAAACTTTTATGTGGGATTGTTAATCTTGAGCATAAAGTTGAATATTCCACTGAGTGTCTTTTCTTCTTCATTGATGTTATCTCTGTGTCCTAAAATATATGTATAAAAACTTTATATTAAAATATATTTTTTATTAGAATAAATAATTATACATATTTATATATTATTTACATTTTTCTTTTTACTTTTGGTATAATTAGGAGACGGCAATAAATGCGGTAATAAAATTAAAGCTTTCATATTATCTGTAAAAATAAAGTAATGATTATTAAGATATATACTCAGAGAAATCTTGTAGATTATCTGATTTATTTTATTACCTTCAATATCATTAACATGTAGTAGTAAATATGGTGCGTTCAGGGAACAATATTGTAAAATTCTCGGCACGTAGAAAGTAGTAAATTGTGCCAAAAACTTATCATTATCTGGAAATTCAGCTAGAAATTCTCTGTGAATCTATAAAAAACATTAATAATAAGGACAACATTTATATATTAAAGACTTAAAAAAGATAAATAAAACTGTTTCCAACCAATTCGCCTTTATAATCCTTAAAACGTGGGTACATTTTTAAAATGTCACTCAATGTTAGTTCTTGATCAGATTCTTTTATTTGTTTTTGGCGATTACATCTCGTTTCATCGCTCAGTCGAAATATATCATCTTTATTTGTTTCATTCGGCATTTTTAAAGCAAGCTCAGCAACCTATGATAGTGATAATTATTGATCTAACACACTATTTCATTATCCTAATTGTATATAATTATATTATCAAATAATATTTACCTTTAATGTAAATATATCTTCTTCCAAATATTTTTCTTGTTTTATATCTTTTAATATTCTTGATTTTTTTATTTTTAATTCTTTAGAAATAGCTTTTCTTTTTTTAGATGGACTTAAATGTTTTCTCATGGTTTTTAAACGATACTCTATAAAACCCTGATTTGTTTTATTATCATAAAAATGTTCCTAAAACCAACATAAAATAGAAAAAATAGGTTTATGTATATTTCAATTTTAAAATATATAAAAAGTCTTCTTACGTAGCCGTTTTCAGAAAGAGTTGATCGAAGTTTCGGAAACTGTGTAATAATTTGCCTCGCTAATTCGATTTTTAATTCGTGTGATGGATATCTTTAACAAGAAAAATAAATATAATCATATCTATATATAATATTACGTAAATATTGTTTATACTATAAATCAATAACAAAATATTATTACTTACAAATTGTTATTGTTAAGTTGTATTAAACCCGCACAACAAATTCTTATAAGTTCTTGTCTATTAGTAGGGTGAATAATACCTGAATCTAAAATATTGATAAGTGATGGATTTCTTTTAGATTCTTTTTCGTTTTCTTTAATCCAGGATCTAATATCAAAATCTCGATGTATCTATAAACAACAATTATATGTCATAGAAATATTAAATAAAAATATTAAATGTTTATATTTTTAATATCAATTTTTTACCTCCTTGCTTTTATTTTCAAAAGGAACTAATGCTTTTTGGCATTTTGGACTAGACGAATTTTCTGTTGTAGATAAAATATTTTCTTTATTTTGTACGTTTTCATTGTTAAATATTTGGTTCTGCGTATTTAATTGCACTAAATTTACTTCATCAAGTAAAATTTCCTGTGAAGACTTTCATTCATATGTATGATTAATAACTTGTACTAAATGTGTGTGTGTGTGTGTGTGTGTGTGTGTAAGGTATATAAGAATAATCTTTGCTCTTACCACATTATGGCAAGCATTAATTAAATTTAATATTCTTTTCCTTGGGCCAATCTTAATTTTAAGTTCTTTCAAGTCAATTTCAGTTAATTCCATGAAGGCGTAACCGTCAACTCCTTCATCTAAAATATAGAATTTAACTTAAAGAAATGTATTTAAAAAGTTAGAAATTTTGTAATAATAAATACAACGGACATGTACTAACTATATTCTGATGTCTTTATGATGTCCATATCTTTGTATTTTGATATCTCCCATATCATTTATAATATAATTTTATATTAAGCTTTTACAGTGTGTAGATTAAATAAAAAGCAAATGTATATATGTACAAGATATTTAGATGGATGAATTAAAATTTTAATATACATAAATATATGAATAAAAAATAAAAAATTTGTGATTATATACAATGATTATATACAAGATATAGTTATAAAGTATTTTTATAATAATATATGATGAAGAACAATGTAAGATAAATTAGTCTTAAAATCAGTCCATAATGCAAATGGTTTTAGATCACATAACTCATCAGTGTTTATAAATCTAAATGAATCTAACTTAGGATGCACAAGATAAGCATTTAATGATTCATTATAACCAAGATACTGCCATTCTTCACACCATAACCACAGTTCATTGTCTTTTAGTATTATTAATTCTTGAATACAACCAAATGTAATTTCACTATTTTTTTGTACTCCACTGTCAAGAGCAACAAACAAACCTTTTCGATATTCTATACTGTAAACCTCTGCTTTATCAACTTTAATAATTTTGTCTTTACTCTGATATTTCATGTGATATAATTGCTGCCAGCAATAAGTATTTTCAACATAAACTTTTGATCCGTTAACATATTTTAATTTGATTCTTGGTTCTTCATTAGTACCCCAAACTGCGCACTGAGATAACTGACAATAATTACTTAAGGTTTTTGTAATATTTTTAAAATTACATACAATAGATCCATATTTTTTTAAAACATTATGTTTCGCTTCAAATCGTAAACAATTTAACCAACGTAAAGGACCAGAAAAAGATATACACTGAGGGTAGTGAGTTAAATGATGATGCTTATTAATTGGACTTATAGCTGGAAATAATTCTCGGAATAAACAATTGTGTTCTTCGATTAATTCTGATAAATATGGTAAAATAGAGTGTCTTAATTTTGGAGCGAATACTATTTCGTTTATTCTATTCAATATTAAAATTAACGATAGATATTTATCATTTTCAGGTATTAAGTCTGAAACCAAAAAAGGAAAAACTTTTAATAAACACCATGTTTGTACAGCAGTTTGTGAAAGTTTGTAATCTCTTTGATATCTAATAGAAGCCGAAGAAAAATTTGCGGAAGGTTTATTTTTATTTTCTGGTAAACCATATTGAAATAAATTTATTCTGTTGTTAAACAAATCTATGTTAAAATTATAATCGCCACAGGTATTATAATGATGTAAAACCAATTTTAATTCCATTGGTGCGATACCTTCTAAAATATCGTGCATAGGATCAAAGACTAAATTATTTGTACAATGAAAAAAGCGAGAAGAATGTAATGCACTATCTTCTAAAATACCAGACTTTGTTTTAGAATGTTCAATTTCTTTTAATGTTCGTTGAGTATTTATTTCTTTTAATTGTTTGTTATGTAGTTGTTTTGTACGTAAAGAAACAACTTTTAAATTTCTATTATTCTTGAAATCATCTCTATTGATCATGCAGAGTCTACAAAAATATTTAGCAGATGGACTTAAAAATCCCAATAACTGATGAGCGGCCAATCCATCAGCACAAACTGCAGCAATACTTGCTCTTAATATAAAATGTGTCCCATTATATATAACATTTACACCATTGTCACTTTCAAGTTTACTTAGATCCAGCAAAAATGGTTTAAATATAGCTTTCATGCCATATTTTTGTATGTCAGCAGTATGACACAAACTAAGAATATGAATTCCTCCTAAAGAAGAGTTAATATATTGAGGCAAATTTTGAATTACAAAATAAAAAGCTCCAATTTTGTGAGGATGAACTTTAGAGCCCAATGGATTATTAACAACTACATCATCATAATATAGTTGAATCCTTAATGCATCTGGATAACGTTGAAAAAATGGATGTTGTTTATAACTTATTCCATCTCTAAAAGTTACAAGTAAATTATCTGAACTGTTTTGTTCAACACAAACATAATTCCGCATTGACGAGTGAGACATTATTAATTTCAATGTTTCTATAATTGGGACATACTGAAAAGTTTCATAAATTTTTTTTTGTCTCCACATTTGTTCTTTTCTATCAAAATATTGCTGCAGTCTGAATCCAAGAGGTATTTCGACTGAATCTATATAATGATAAATATTCTTGACTGCTTTTATTTGAGCTTGTAAGGTATCCATTTTTTCAAATAAATTATCAAAATTTAATTTATTTAATAATTCCTGAACATCAGGAGACTCTATGTTTATATTCTGTTTTTTACAAAAATTATGCATTTCCTCGCGAATAAAATCTGTAACATCTGAAACTAAACACTGTGTTGCATTAGTTATAGCAGTTATAGCCGTACCAGTGAAATTGGATAACATTCTCAAGTTTGCTATAAATTTTTGTGCACTCTTAGAAATATCAAATTCTTTTGACTCTTGAAAATTAATACTGTCTTGAAAATTAATATTGTCTTTATTTTCACAAAATTCATGTATTTCTTCTTTTGAATGTATTTCGATTTTTTCGGAAATATTATAATTATCAGAATTCATTGAATGGATATCTGAATCGCATATCTCATCAGAGACATGCCATTTTTTAATATGGCGAATTAAAGAATCGAATCTTAAAAAATGTTTATCACAAGTATCTTGTTTGCAATAAAACCCTGATGAATAAGATCTGCTAACCATTATAGCATGATGACGACGGAAATGCAAAGAATATTGTCTAACTGTAGGTAATAACATTTTACATTTGAAACATTTAAATAAAGTCATTTTTTATAATATTTAAAGTTATCTTGTAAAATTTTTTATTAAATTGAAATTAAATTTTTTATTAAATTTAAAAGTAAAACAAACAGAAATAAAGATATGTAAATGTACACAAAAACTAATCACTTTTTAACTTTAATCTATTCTCGGGTATCTGTAATACATATAAAAATAGTACATGAGAAAATACAAATCAAACTGAAAAATTGTAGCTGTAGCTGTGTTTCAATATTTAATTTAATAAATATATATAGCTCACATCTACACAAAGAGATTAGAATATAATTCGTCAGAACTATATAACGTTAGTATAACGTTAGTATGTAATTGTGTGTATAATAAATATATTAATTATAAATTATTCTGACGAATCATATTCTAATCTCTTTGTGTGGATGTGAGCAATATATATTTATTATAATTTCCAAAAATATTTATTTATTTATTAAATTTAATATTGAACCGATGAAATTGTCATTAAATATTATAATATATATTTATAGTTACATCATATTAAAATCCGTGTGTTTTTCAAGTGGAACTATTTTAAATTACTATGATAATAAAATGACATTAAAAGCTAAAATAATTTACACAATATTATATATTATAAGACTGGACTCTGTAAATATTGCTCGAAGAATAAATTTTTTCCTTATATAATTTAATTTCCAAAATATATTTTTAGTATACAGAAAACTTTTATTTTTTTAATGTACTTTTTAATGCTTTAAGAATTAATGGTATGTGTGTAAATGTTGTCTTTTTTTACAAATTGAATCAAATCTTACCTTTTAAGATGTTGACGGCGTCTTCCGAAATTCCATTCTGTATGAGAAAGTGTTTCAATTGTTCCGTACTGTTTAGAGTCTCCTAACAAAGGATAATTTATTTATTATTATTTTAATAAACGATTATAATCGAGATCTCACAGCGCGTGGTATGTATTTGTCGATTTAGCAAGCTACAAGTCATTAGATTATTTTTCATTATAGCTATTTGTTTATCGATATACAAGCCGAATGTAACAAAACTACATGTACGGCGAAGCACATGCTGTGAGATCTCGATTTATATATCATTTTCTTGTACATAACTTAGTTTAGTAAGAAATACAATCTAATTAACCTATAACTAACCTATAAACTAATCATTCTTTATGACATGCTATACGTTGAACTTATATAATTTATACATATCGATAAATTAACTACATAAATTCTTATAGACACTTACCTCAGGAAGATACGTTGGCATTTCTGTGAAAATTGTAATCTAAGAAATTGTAATCTAAGGAACGTAATAGCACACGTGGTAACGTCGCGAGACAATACGACAGTATTGCTAATGGCGCGCATGGCGGACTCATGCGCGCCATGCGCGGTTCACATGCGCGTCACTCACTCTTGACGAATAAAAATTTTCACTCTATACTACATAGAGTGAAAATATTCACTCTACAAAATAGAGTATACATATTTTCTCTACTTTACAGAGTGAATTTTTCACTCTACAACAAAAAGTGAGAAGAATTCACTCCTATGAGTGAAAAATCACTCTAACTAGAGTGACTCGACCTGTCACTCAATTTTTCGAGTGCATTTTCACTCTAAGAAATTTAGAGAGTACGTTTCATGTTTTCTACCGCATTCGCAATGCGAAGGTTTTAGCCGATCGTTCGTCTTATCTCGCGTCAATCACGCGCCACGCGCAAGTCGTTTGTTAGATGTCGCGTGTCGCGTTTCTGGCAACATAACTCTTGTGGTCGCGCAGTCTCCGCGGTCCGTCGCTTCGCGTCGAGTCATGTGCTGTTTGCATTCGCGTTTCTTTGAAAGTAATTTTTGGTATCGATAAATCAATAGTGAGTGAATAAACAGTAAACTCGTTATCGCGTAATCTGTATTGTGTCAATCGAGTGTGAGACTAATAATCGAAAAAATTTCGATGTGTCGCGCATCTCTAGCAATCATAACCGTGCAGCAGATACAACAATACATAGCATGAAGATTCGCTACGCTGCTACAAGGTGAGTGAGCAAGTGAGTAAGCAGGTGAGTGAGTGAGTGAGTGACCGAGAGAGTGTGAGTGAGAGACTGAATGAGAGAGTGTATGAGTGTTGCGTAAAAGAGAGAAAGAGAGCGAGAAAAAAAGTGCGTGCGTATGAATGTCTGTCCCTCCTACCCTCCCTCTCTCTCTCTTTCTCTCTCTCTCTCTCTCTCTCTCTCTCTCTCTCTCTCTCTCTCTTACGCACACACTCCGCCATACACACATCGCGTGTAGCAATCAGCTGATTGCAACGTCGGACGGCCGGCGATCCGGAACAACTTTTCATTATTAAAATAACGTTATTTTAAGGAACACGTATTTCTGACGTAATTCTAAGACATTTTCTTCTTTACCAAAATTTTATTTAAAGCATAATTTTATGTTATAAGATAAAATAGTTAGCGACTCATGCGGTGATAATCACCCGTCGGGCGGTCAGCTGCGCCCGCGCTCGCAGCACGCCGCGCCGCTCCTGCCTGCCTTCTGTACCCGACGCGTGATTTACTAACTATTTTTGCTCATAATTCAAAAACTACGCTTCAAATCAAATTTTGGTAAAGGAAAAATTGTCTTAGAATGGTGTCAGGAATATGTCATTTTATAGACGGATCGTTTTTCAGGATCGCCCTGTATAATATACAATATAATACATAATAATGAATGTGCCGAACGATTGCGTCGTGCGCGTTGCGATATATCGAAGTCGTTCTGCAGACGTAACAATATATTTCCAACAATAACGACAACAAACTGACCACTTATATGTGCATCGTGATATTAATATTTATTATTTATTTGCATCGTGACAATAATATGAAAATAATATAAATGAATGGTGATTTTCCTCACCACCCATGAGGTATCACCAAAGGCGCGTTAGGTTTTTCATTTTAGAGTGTGGACCTTCACCTGGAGCCCTATTGTACCACACTTTAAATAATATTATATTGTATCTGAAATAGAGAAAAAAGATGAAGGAGGGAAATGTAAATATAAATAATTAGTTTACACATTATTTAAAGACTGTTTTTTTATTTTTATAATATAATGACATATTTTATTATTATTTATTATTATTTATTATTATTTTATTATTATTAATTAAAATAATAATATTTTTTTATTACGGGGCCACCGCGGTCCCTCATACGGCCTCGAAAGCCTCCGCGCCTCTGGTCGCCTTCTATGCGGCCTCGGCCCATTTGGCGCCGGGCGTACCATCGGGCACGCGACCAGCCGCCTGGTCCTCTTCTTCGTATGTCTGAAAAATAAACATTAACACAAATAAATAATAATGTTCATCATAATATCATGCAAAACAAATGACTCTCTTAAAATAAATAATATATAATACATACTATTTGTTGGCGTCGGTGTCGATGTCGACGTCGACGGCGGCTGCGATTCTGACTGCGGCTGCGGCTGCGGTTGCGGCTGCGGCTGCGACTGTTGCTGCTCCTGTTGATGCTGCTGCTGATGCTGCTGCAGCAAATATTGCAACTGCTGGTGTTGCATTTTCTGCTCCTCCAGCACATGTTGCAATATTTGCTGCATATTATTTGCAGCATCATTTTTCTCGCATTGTGCTTCTTGGCTCATTTCGACTTCTTCTGTAAAAATAAGAAATACATATATGTTAAAATTAAAAGTTCTCAATACTTTTGTAATGAATAAGATAATAATAATTTGATTTATTACTTACGAGACATGCTGATTGCGTCTAGTTCTTGCAACATATCACAGCGAAATGAAGCACTGTCGGTATTTGTTCATTTGTTTCATGCTCATTTGTTATATGCTATTTCACTTCTTTACTTATTGCACGGCGCATCTGTGAAATAATCTTATTGCTTTGTGCTTGCTAGTATTATAATATATACCTTGTGCTAGTAATATATTTCACGTGCCTTGTGCTTAGTGTTCAAGAAAGAAAGTGAGAAAGAGAGAGAGAAAGAGAGAGAGAGGAGAGAGAGAAAGAGAAGCTGAAATAATCTTGATTGTAAGTCCCAATTGTTTTTCAATTCTTACATATTTTTATCTTCTTCATTTTCTTTTATTCATCCTTCTTGAATTCTTTGTTTCTGCCTATTTTGTTAATAAAAATGTCTGATGAATTAAGAAAAAAACCTAAACGAAGTTTCTAGGAAGCTTGGCTTACTAATGATGTAATTAAATCTTGGATACGTAAAGTATCTTCTAATGATAGTTTGTATCATTGCACCATATGCAATAAAAATATTTCTTGTAACACACGTGTTTTGAGGCATGCGGATTCTGCGTCTCACAAAAAAAATATTCAGGAAAATATTTTATCTTTAAATGATAATAATAAAAATTTACATAAAAATATATACCAAAAATCTACATTTCAACCACAATGGATGGAAATCGAATTATTTAAACCGTGGTTACGTGAAGTGCCACATAATGAAAGTTCATTTTTTTGCACTTTTTGTGATAAATCTATGGTTGGTGATTTATCACACATTTATCGTCACGCAGAATCCAAATCACATATAAACATGTCTGAAAAAAATAAAACAGAAACAAAGAACATAGATATAGACATGATAGACGACCCGCTTTTGCCGTTTGATGAACGTAAAAAAGCAGCGGAAATACATGCCGCTTTAATTGCAGAAAAAAATATACCTCATCAAACTGCACAAGAAATTTTAAGCTTTTTTCAACACGTAGGGCAAAATCCTAATGTGTTAAAAAAAATGAGCATGGGTCGAACTAAATGTAGAAATATAATTTCCAATGTCTTGTATCCTGTTGAAAGTGAAAATGTCGCTAATAAGCTTCAAAACACAAAATTCTCCGTTTTTATTGATGAAACATCAGATATTTGCAACGAAAAATGGATGACATTTTTCGTTCGATACATTGATCCCGAGACATTAGATATTCGCTCACAATTAGTCAAATTAATTAATATTGATGCGAAAGATTGTAGTGCTGAAAAGTTATTCCATGCATTTAAATCTGAAATGTGGAAATTACAGATTCCCTTTTTAAATATTGTTGCCCTGTCATGCGACAATGCATCTGTAATGATAGGGAAACATTAATCGTTTAAAACCAAATTAGAAGAGATGTGCCAACATGTATTAACATTTCCGTGCCCGTGCCATTCAACAGCGTGAGCTGCGCACGCTGCATGTGCGAAAATACCGTCATTTTGTGATGAATTCTTAAAGAAAATAGCTAATTACATTAATAGCAGTCCAAAACGGTCTTCAATTTTTAAAGAATTTTGCGATTGCTTTCAAGAAAGTAATCGCAAAATTTTAAAATTAAGTGATACGCGCTGGCTATCTCATCACATATGTGTTGAAAGACTTCTTGAATCATGGAATACGATTAAACATTTTCTACAAGAAATGGTTGTGAGCGATAAAAAAAATCTGGAGAATATCTTTTGTCTATGATGGATAATGTAGAAATGAAAGCTTATTTTCTTTTTCTTAAATATATTTTACATTTTTTTAATGCATTCAGTGCATTTTTCCAATCAACAGAAACAAGAATTCATTTATTGCAATTTAAATCAGTTAATTTTCTCTCTCAAATCTGCCAAAACTTTGTTAAAAAAGAATACCTACAAAATATAACTACAAATATGGATTTTTCACAGAAACAAATTCAGAAAAATATAAATGAAATTTTTGTTGGCTCACAATGTGAAGTATATCTTAATAATTTAGTGATAGAAGATCATATAGAAGCAGTTATAACCATTCGACAAAACTGTTTACAATTTTATGTAACTGCTGCACAGGAAATACGTAAAAGATTGCCTATTACACATAATTTTTTGACAAAATTACAAGTTTTTAGACCATCTATATCTTTATTCGATAGTAATAGAGAAACATCGTTTCAGCATGTTTCTTTTATTGCTAAAAAACTTGGTGGTTTCGATGAAGAATCCTTAAGAAAAGAGTGGCTTGCATTATCAACAGACTAAACTCTAAAGGAAAAAGAAGATCTATCAAAATTAAAATTTGATGATATGTGTAAAGGAATCTTACAGTACCAGTTGTCAAATAATACTTATAAATATCCTACTTTGAGAAATGTTCTGAGTGCTGTTCGATCACTTCCTAATTCAAATGCAGATCCGGAGAGAACGTTTTCAATTTTAACTGATTTAAAATCAAAAAAACGCAACAAACTTTCTTCGACCACTGTTAATGCTACTTGCGTTATAAAATCAGCACTGAAAACTAGAGCCGAAACAGCTATAAGCATGACAATAACCAAACATCATTTGTCTCGAATGTTATCTGACAAATTATATGTAGCTAACCCTAAAAAAGAAAAAAGTAGTTTAACATTATATGGAGCAGATGACGATGTCAGTTAACCGTTTACAACGCAATAATAATAAAAGAAAACAAATACTTTATAAATATGTAAAAAATATCTAGTCATTAATTCACACCAGACTTGTAAAATATTAATTTGTAAAAAATATCTTGTCGCAAATGGACACCAAACTTGCAAAATATTAAAAAATATCTTGTCGCAAATGGACACCAAACTTGCACAATATTAAAAAATATCTTGTCGCAAATGGACACCAAACTTGCACAATATTAAAAAATATCTTGTCGCTAATGGACACCAAACTTGCACAATATTAAAAAATATCTTGTCGCAAATGGACACCAAACTTGCAAAATATTAAAAAATATCTTATCGCAAATGGACACCAAACTTGCAAAATATTAAAAAATATCTTGTCGCAAATGGACACTAAACTTGCAAAATATTAAAAAATATCTTGTCGCAAATGGACACCAAACTTGCACAATATTAAAAAATATCTTGTCGCTAATGGACACCAAACTTGCAAAATATTAAAAAATATCTTGTCGCTAATGGACACCAAACTTGCAAAATATTAAAAAATATCTTGTCGCAAATGGACACCAAACTTGCAAAATATTAAAAAATATCTTATCGCAAATGGACACCAAACTTGCACAATATTAAAAAATATCTTGTCGCAAATGGACACCAGACTCACAAAATATAAATATATAAAAAATCTCTTTTTAAAAGACAGAACTTCTGCATAAATGTATGTAGTATAGATAATTATGTAGATAGATTAGTAGAATATAATATTATTTAAAGTGTGGTACAATAGGGCTCCAGCCGAAGGTCCACACTCTAAAATAAAAAACCTAACACGCCTTTGGTGATACCATGGGTGGTGAGGAAAATCACCATTCATTTATATTATTTTCATATTATTGTCACGATGCAAATATATAATAAATATTAATATCACGATGCACATATAAGTGGTCAGTTTGCTGTTATTGTTGGAAATATATTGTTACGTCTGCAGAACGACTTCGATATATCGCAACGCGCACGACGCAATCGTTCGGCACATTCATTATTATGTATTATATTGTATATTATGTATGCATTATATATTATATGTTAATGATTTTAAGATACGTATATTAAAATTATTAAATGATACATAATTATAAGTTGTAATAATTTTATAATTTATAATTATATATCACATTTCATTATTTAATAATTTAAATATACGTATCTCAAAATTATTAATATATTATTAATATATAATACATAATGCATACATAGTATACAATATGATACATAAGAATTAATATAAAAAGGCTGTAAAAAACATTTAACGCAGTTACGCGTATTAAGTAGCGAGAGGCCAGAAGCAACGAAAAGCAATCAGCATTGTCCGTTGCCTCGTCGCCGGCTGCGGGAAGTGAGAAGGAGACAGAAAACGATATCTCTGTCCTTCTCTATTATCCGAAGCTAGCCGAGGCGCCGGCTCTCACGGTACGCGGTTTGCGCTTGCGCGTGTTATCCCCTCCACTTCGGTTGCGTGGTGCTCGCGTGGGCATTCTGGCATCACTGTCTCTGCCTCGATCTCGTCCGCCTCGACCTCGGCCGCCTTCGCCTCGGCCTCGGCCGCCCCCTCTGCCTCGGACGCCCCATCCGCCCCTATTTTTTTGGTACCAGCGGGCACGGGACCGTCCGCCTCCTCTTTTTTTTTGTTTGTTTTCTAAAAAATAAAACATAAATAATAAATAAATTATAATAATACATATATATAATTTGATAACATAAAATTTAATATAAAAAATAATATACTATTTTGCTCCTGCTGTGGCTGTTCCTGTGAGTGTTCTTGCTGCTGCTGCTGCTGCTGCTGCTGCTCCTCCTCCTCCTCCATATATGTTTGTAGCTGTTGATGCAACAATTGATTTTGATGCAACAATTGTTGCATCAGCTGCTGCATATTTGGTCTTTCTTGCAGCACCAGCGCATCCATCTCGGCGTTTATATCTTCTATAAAATTATTAATAAAGATTATTTACGAGACATGTTGCTCTTCGATCTGCTTCGACCTGTCACCGTGAACGTGAACTGACACTGCATTTATTTGTTTCATGCTGTTTCATTTGTTTTATGCCGTTCATTTGTTTCGGGGCGTTTTCATCAGATAATCTTGTCGCCTTGTACACTCAAGTAAACGTATTTTTTTATACGTGATTTGTAAAATCTTGATGTTCAAGAAACTGTCACAATCCCGATTGTGAGTTCTGATTATTTAAAATATCTATATATATCTTTATCTTTTTTCGTCTTTACCTTTTTTGATCCACTCTTCCTTGATTCTTTATTTCTGTCTATTTTTTGTTTCATAAAAATGTGTGATTTGTCAAGAAAAAAACTTAAGCGAAGCTTTTCAAACGCTTGGCTCAATGACGATCGAATTAAACATTGGATACGCACAGTATCTTTTGATGAGAGCTTATATCATTGCATTATATGCAATAAAAATATTTCATGCAACACACATGTTTTAAGACATGCGGATTCTGCGTGTCATAAAAATAATATTAAAGAAAATACTCCGTCTTTATTAAATATTGATAATAAAAATTCAAATAAAAAAATATCCGCAACAATTAACATAAATTTAAAGAAGAAATTTAAAGAACAATGGTTAGATGTCGAATTATTTAAGCCATGGTTACGCAAAGTGTCACGCGATGAAAATTCATTTTTTTGTTCATTTTGTGATAAATCTATGGTTGGTGGTTTATCGCAAATTTATCGTCACGCAGAATCCAAAGCACATATAGAAATATCTAAAAAACATGAAACAGAAAAAAAGAATACGAAGGAAAATATAAATATAATAAATGATTCAGTTTTGTCGTTTGATGAGCAAAAAAAATCAGCAGAAATTCGGTATGCGGCATTAATCGCTGATAAAAATATTTCGCATCAAACTGCAAAAGAAATCCTTAGCTTCTTTCAAAACATAGGAAAAGATCCTAATGTATTACAAAACTTGAGCATGGGCAGGACGAAATGTAAAAACATTATTACAAATGTTTTATGTTGAAACAGATCGTGTCGTCAATAAGCTTCAACATACAAAATTTACAATTTTTATTGATGAAACATCTGATATAACAAATAATAAATGGATGACATTTCTTGTTCGTTACGTTGATCCAGAGACATTAGATATTCGCACACAATTAGTTAAATTAGTCGACATTGATGCTAAAGATTCAAGCGCAGAAAAGTTGTTTCAGGCATTTAAATGTGAAATGTGGAAATTACAGATACCTTTTTTAAATATTGTAGCCTTATCATGCGATAATGCATCTGTTATGACAGGAAAACATTTATCGTTTAAAAAAAAATTGGAAGAAACATGTCCACATTTATTAACATTTTCATGCCATTCCTCCGCATTAGCAGCGCATGCTGCTTGTTCTAAAATACCTGCATATTGCGAGGAATTTCTAAAAAAAATTGCTACTTATCTCAATAGCAGTCCAAAACGTTCGGCTATTTTTCTTGAATTTTGTGAATGTTTCCAAGAAACAAATCGCAAAATATTGAAATTATGTGATACACGCTAGCTTTCGCGTTATTTATGTATCGAAAGGCTTCTTGAATCTTGGGATACAATTAAATACTTTCTTACTGAAATGGTTGTGAGCGAAAAAACAAATTCTGGAGAATATCTACTGTCTATGATGGGCAACATAGAGATGAAAGCTTATTTTCTGTTTTTAAAATATGTTTTAAATTTCTTTAATGCATTTAATGCATTCTTTCAAGCATTAGAAACGAGGATTCATTTATTACATCCAAAATCTGTAAATTTTCTTTTCCAAATCTGTAGAAATTTTTTAAAAGAAGAATATTTAAAACCATTTTCTACAAATATTATATTCTCACTGAAAGAAAATCAAAAAGCTATAAATGAAATTATTTTGGGATCAGAATGTGAAGAATATTTAAATGAAAGGTCACATAAACATAGTTAGAATTGTTCGAGAGAATTGTTTAACATTTTATGTGACTGCTGCGGAAGAAATTCGTAAAAGATTACCTATAAATAACATATTTTTATCAAAATTACAAATTTTTCGGCCATACATAAGTTTATTTGATAATAATAGAGAAACATCATTCAATGATATTTCTTTTATAGCTAAAACTATCGGCGGTTTTGACGAAGATGGTTTAAAAAAAGAATGGATTGCCCTACCATTAGATTTTATAATGGAAGAAAAACAAAGTTTTTCTAAATTAAATTTCGACAGCATGTGGAAAGAAATTTTACAAAGTCAATACAATAATCTTGTTAAATATCCCAATTTAACAAATGTTATAAATACTATTAGATCGCTTCCAAATTCAAATGCCGATCCGGAGAGGATGTTTTCTCTTTTAAATAATTTAAAAACGAAAAAACGTAACAATTTTTTGTCGGCTACTGTTAATGCAATTTGTGTATTTAAATCTGCATTAAAAACGAGAGGAGAGACAGCTAATGAAAATGAAAATTGACGAAAAACATTTGTCACTTATGTCAGCGGACAAATTATATGCTCCCGCTGCTAAGAAAGATAAAAGTATTTTAAGATTACATGCTGCAGATACTACTGATATAGCTGGTCCTTCATGTCATAAATAATAAATTCTGTCTGTGTAACAGACAACATATTTGTAAAACATAAGTATGTGAAAAACATCTTGTCTGTATAACAGACAACATATCTGTAAAACGTAAGTATGTGAAAAACATCTTGTCTCTGTATAACAGACAACATATTTGTAAAACGTAAGTATGTGAAAAACATTTTGTCTGTATAACAGACAACATATTTGTAAAACGTAAGTATGTGAAAAACATTTTGTCTGTATAACAGACAACATATTTGTAAAACGTAAGTATGTGAAAAACATCTTGTCTGTATCACAGACAACATACTTGTAAAACGTAAGTATGTGAAAAACATCTTGTTTGTATAACAGACAACATACTTGTAAAAAGTGTATCAAAGGTAGGTATATCATAGGTGTGTAAAAGTTTTGTCTGTATAACAGACACACTTGTCAATGACGAAACAATACAATATAACGTGGTATAATAGGGCTCCAGGCGAAGGTCCACATATAAAAACCTAACGCGCCACTGGTAATACCCTATGGGTGGGATGGAAAATCACCACTCATTATTTTATAATTTAAAAATTGCTGTAAACGTATGTGTAGTATACATTTGTATATCGTTTGTGTGTATAAATATATACGTATAGAAAGAAAGTTTAATGTATAATTATAATTATATATTAATCCAGATTAATTATATATTAAGTAAAAGAGTAAGAGAGTAAAAGACGAGAAAATACTATCTTCTGTCTCCTTTCTATCGAGCGGGCAATGAAGGCGACGGGCGACGCTGCTTACTTCTCGATATCTCGATATGAGCCACAGCGTTGAGTGTTTGTCTTTTACAGCTCTTTATATTATATATTTTTACGTACAAAAAATCAAACTATATAATATTTAAAAACGATATATACATACGTATACATATATATATATATATATATATATATATATATATTTTGTGATTTAAATAATCCTATATTTAATCCAAATGATTATAGTTAATCCTTATAGTTTCCTTCCTTTTTAGAATAATTATAAATTTAAAATTATTATCTAAAAATTTTTAAACAAAAGTGAGAGTACAAAAAGAATATAAAATTAGCTGTATGTATAAATTTAATGGAAATTAAAATTTTCTTATTTACATGTGAAGTTACATGTTAAAATCTATATCTCTTTAAATTTTTTATAGTTTTGTAAATTTAAAATAAAAAATTTATTACTTTTATTAATATTTTAATAAAAAATATTACCAAAGTAAATTTTTTATATAGCTTTACTTTGTTGTAGCATTATCTTGTTTTATTTTCTTTTAGCAAAAGTAACGGGAAAAGTAATGAATCGTTACTTTTGAAGTAACGGTCACGGTAACTAGTTACTTTTAAAAATAAGTAACTAATAACGATAACGAATTACTTTTTTGACTCGATAACGAGTAACGATAACGAGTTATTTTCAAAAAGTCCCATCCCAGCCTGGAAGTGTACATTAGATTGAAAAAAGATCCAGGTCCGACATGGCAATAGCCAAAGGTCCCGGAAATATACAATATATATATATTATCTAAAGGGTCCCTGCAACATCCCTTAGACATATATATACATATATATATATATGTGTGTGTGTGTGTGTGTGTGGGATAAAGTAACAAGATAAATTGAGGGTGTAAGTCAACGGTTATATTTAATAGAAGAATATACATTGTGACCGTTTATTTTTTTTGATACTGGGCTGATAATTGTGGCCGGTGATTTTGGCCCACGGCACACCTTCGGCGCGATTTCTCTTCAAAACTTCAACTCTAAATCTGCATGGGCGCCAGGTGCGGGGATACGCACCGCTCTAATAAAGTCTTTGGACGATATACGATACTTAAAAGAAAGCGAAAGAATTTCAAAGCTATCGCGACGGACACTCGGCTAGCCCCGTATCGAGAATGGTAGAGGGGCGGTCCGTTTAATTTCCAATTTAATTAGGAAGGATGGAGAATACAAGGTCGCTGAAAATAACACAAGCTATTAAGATAATAAAAGTTAAAATATATTTGGCGTAGATAATTATGAACATTAATATTGGATATCAAATCGACGCGGGCGGTTGGAGAAGAAAAATTATACAATCGATTTTAGTTATTTTATCATCGGCAGCAACGGGCCGGTGTACGAGTACAAGCACCGCGGTATCACATGTCCAGCATTGACAAAAAGCGTTGAGAAAGTTTTTGGAATTCCGCGCTATGCGAGGCTTGTCGGAGCCTCGACAGCTAGGAATTTAGACAAATTTTTAATAATGATTACCGCACTACTCGCCCGGTTAATGTTATTTACCCGGCGTGAAAGAAAGAGAGCGAATTATAAAATTAGAATAAATAGCCGGACGCAAAATGAGTGAATTCTTTACACAATGAATTGGATTATCAATTACCGATATGTTACACGTTAACGAAAAGAATTTAGATACGACTCGATTAATTCATAAAAGACACACTAGATCAAACGCGAACAATTACTCTCTATGATATAATACACGGAATGCGAGTCGACGCTGCAACGCAATTGCCAGCTATCGAATATCGAGATCGCCGTATGTGTGTGTGAGCTCGTCGTATCGAAAGTTAACAGGCAAAGATTTTCACAAAATCACAATAAACGCAACAAGAAAGACAATTAATTTGACTGTCGGCGCATACTCGGGAGAGAGGGCACTTAATCTTACGAGAGCTCGAACAAAGTCTTTCGGCCGGCCGTCATACTCTAAGACGCAAATATCGAGAACGCGGGAAAAGAATTTCACAATAAATTTAATGACGGCAGCTATACGGCACCGACATTGTTCGAGCTCATTCTATCTGGTACTCTAAACGATAAACGGCCTGATGGGGTCGACGCTCGTCTCACCGATGGCTCCGTGAGGTCCTCGGCGCTCTCGGCATCCGCTCGAGAAAATCGATGGATTTGGGCCGTCGTGCTCCTCGCCAGTCCGCCGAACAGTGACGAGCGGAAGGCCCGTCGGATTCACGCCGGCAAGTTAATGTGCAATTAGGCCACTTGTGGCGCTTCCGCTACCCTCAGGATCGTCACGCGTCTCAATTAATCCTGCGGCCTTCAGGGCCGTATTCGCGCCTGTCGCTCCCTGTCTCTTCTCTGATTATTTTTCTTGGTCCTCCTGTTGAAGCCCGGTGTGAGGGGTTTTTACGGTAGCCGCTCGCCGTAACTATTATGGTTCTTCGGTAGCGCTTAATTCGGCCGCAACGACTCCGTTTTCGGGGTTCCGGAGTTCGATCTCATTTTTCGGTCGACCTTCCCCGATTGTTCCTCATACCTGCTGAGTATAGGGAGGTTTACAGGGGCGGCAGCGAAGTCTTAAATTGACGTTACAATTTTAGGAAAGTAGAAAGAGAGGTACTTAGCTCGGCGTTCTCCTTCCGGTCGGCGCCTCCGCTCGTCCCGTATCTCTTGGTCCGGTCCTCTGCGCCGTGTCGAGTCACCGGGTGAGATTCCGCTAGCGTCCCCTATTACAGTAGCGTCTAATCTTAATATTACTATCGCCATAATAAAAAAATAAATTTTTACGCAAGGGAGGCGGGTCTACTCCCGCCCCCAAAATCCGCTCTCTCTCCCTAAATCAGGGGAGAACGAGGGCCCAAAAATTCCTCCCGGTTGGATCTCGCGATCCTTGTGACGTACCGCCAGGCGTCACGTCACAACATATAGTAAAGTCACACTTAGCTCTTCATACTCTCACGCGTTCTGACTACAAACTGTCCATGCATTCTTCTTCCGAATCTCAAAAGGCACACTGCATCCCTTCTTTTATGACACACTGGTCATGTCATCTCACACGTGCTACTCGCAAAACGAAAATCGTTCCCATACACTCTCTCTCTCTTTCTCTCTCTCTCTCTCTCTCTCTCTCTCTCTCTCTCTTCCCACACACTCTCTCTCAATCCTACATTCGGTCATCCTGCATGGACGTTCGTCCCGGAACGTCTTCGTTTTCGTTTTCAGACTCCGAATCGTCGCTCGCATAGTCTATTCACGGCTTCATATAATCTGCGGATGTAGATGTTCTTAATGGTCTCTCATGCTCACCCACTTTGTGCACAACATATCGATCATTGCGTAACACTTTCGATATACTATATGGACCAAGATATTTATTTGCAAGTTTTAAACCAGGACCTAGCTGTGTACGCTTTATCGCTACCAAATCATTTTCTTTGTATTTCGTAGCCGCTTTTCGCTTTTTATCAAAAGTCGGTTTTCACACTGGATTTTCACAATACATTCCTCCGCTTGTCTACGTAAGTCATTACGGCTGTTTTGAAAATCGTCGACCCATTCCTTTTCTAACAATTCTCGGGGTAATTATGCATAAAAAGGGCCCACCCTCGCACAAATGTGTCATTGACATATGTTGTCAAGGTCATATCTCTAATTAATATTCTGAAGGTTTTAGCCGGCGGTCGTTCTTTATTCAAAAGTTATTAAAGTATTTATGCATAAGTTATTAAAGTATTTGTCCAAAAGTTATTAAAGTATTTATGCATAAAAGGGGGGGCCGAAGGCCCCCTTGCACCCTCCGTGTGTGTGTGTGTGTGTGTGTGTACACATACATTTGTGATATTTTTTAATTGTATGTAAATTCTATTAAATTCTATATAAATTTAAATTGTTTACATTTTTTTTATTTACCATTAATTTACCTTTTTTTGCGTTTTTCTTCAACGCGAGTTCGACCGCCATTTTCAAGTTTCATATTCGTGTTCAGGAGGTAAAAATACATAGGAATTGAATATTCTTACCCATTATTTCATATAGGTGGGTTTTCCGAAGGTTTACCTTATTTTTGTATTTATTATTTTTATCCTTTTTTAGCCTATATCTCCAAAACTATTTGAGTCCGACCCTTATATATATACGAAATTACTCGGAAAGATCTCCCCCATAACATATTTAAAAATAAAGCAAATCGGTGAACAAATAAAGTAGAATCTTTATGTCAATATTTCTCACATTTATTTGTTAATATCTTTTGAATGAAGAACGACCGCCGGCTAAAACCTTCAGAATGTTAATCAGGGATAACATCTTCACAACATACGTCAATAACACATTTGTGCGAAGGTGGGCCCTTTTTATGCATAATTACCATTCTCGGATTTGAGGGTCTTCTCGCATACGCACATGAGTTCCAAATAACAAATGAGATGGTGTCGTATTTATACTTCTATGTAATGTGGAATTTAAATATAATTGAACCGAATCAAAAAAGAAAGAATGACCGCAAAAATCGCCCGTTTCGTGGACCTCGAGTTTTGATACGATTTTGGTGGTAAATGATTGTATATGGTATCATCAAACATTCATCCCCTAAAAATTTCGAATTGAGCATACCTTTTATTGCTGAGATATGAAGGGTTGAAGTTGGTATTATTCACGAATGAAGGGTACGCCATTTTACACGTTCAACACTGAACTTGACTTAAACGTCAATTTGAGGTCACGATAAATTAGTCTTCTAACAGAAGAATAAACAAATCTTATCTGAACCACTTTTTAATATGAGAAATAACCTGAGGTATTTTGTGTTGAACGGATAAAATGGCATACCCTTCGTTGATGTATAGTGACCAATTCAACTCCTCATATCTCAGTAATAAAAGGTATGCTCAATCTGAAATTTTCAGAGGATTGATGTTCCATGATGTACAATTATTTACCGCCAAAAACGACTTAAACTACGATGTCCACGAAACGGGCGATTTTAGGCCTGTTTTTGCGGTCATTCTTTAAACCATTCCTCACGCTTAGAATCTGAAAGCTTAGTTAATAACGATATCAAAACTCGATTCACGCGCTCTATTTGTCCATTTGCACGGGGAACTCCGGTTGTCGTTAATACGTGAATTATATTTTCTGCCGTACAATAATCGATCAATTCTTTAGATGTAAAAGCCGCACCGCGATCGGAGATTATTCGTCGTAGATTTCCAAAAATAACTGACTACTTTCTGAGCTTATTGACAACTTCGGTCGCATTTGTAGTCTTAGTGGCATATAACTATACAAATTTAGTGAACGCATCTACTACAGCAAAGATATATTTATTTAATAATAATTTATTTTTTTAATTTTTTCTCATAGAAGGTAACGGTCTCATATGATCAATATAATACGTATCTAACGGTAATTCGCCCTTTTCAATCGCATTCAAATATCCTTCTTGTTTACCTTGTTTTTTCTTAGCTAAAATGCAAGCCACACAATTTTTCACTACTTTTACAATTTTCGCTTTTAATATTCGGCATCCAATAGTCTCTTAATAATAACGCTTCTGTTTTCGCAACTGAGAAATGTCCTCTATCGTGTGTTTGTTTAATTACCTGCGTGCGCATTGTTTTTGGTACTACTAACAAAATGTCTCCATTATGTTTTTTAAAAAGCAAGTCATTTTTTATCACGTAATCATCATTATTTCCCTTTTTTACCGCATCGAACATTTTCTTTACATCGTCATCATCTTGTTGTGCTCGTCTAAATTTTACTGTTACGCTATCACGCTCGTCTACAATCATACAGACTGATAAAGGATTGCGACTCAATGCATCCACGTGTATCATGTTTTTTTCAGGCCTATACTCAATGGTATAATTATATTCTTCTAAAAGTAATACCCACCGAGCTACACGTACACATAAATCTTTTTTATAAATTCTACTCTGCTTTGTAAAAAGCAACACTTCTTCCAATTTATTAGTCCTGTCTCGCTCGCAATTTTTAACACTATTTCCAAATTTTTTATTCCTGTATCCCTGTCTGCGGAAGGGATTATCAAATCATCTAAATAAATCCGCACTGTTTCATCGCGTATGTCATCTTTAAAAGTCGCATTTATAAATCGTTGGAAAATTGATGGTGAGTTGCAGAGACCAAAGGGCACTTTTAAAAATTCATAATGTCCATCAGGGACTATAAAAGCTGTATATTTTTGACTCTCCTTATCTACTGGAACATGAAAAAAACCATTTTTCAAATCTAACGTACTAAAATATCTCGCATTTTGTAAAAGATCTAACTGGTCTTCTATAAGTGAAAGTAAATATCTATCGCGTACAATTTTTTTATTAAGTTGTCGATAATCGACACATAATCTAGTACTTCCGTCTTTCTTTTTTACCAAAACTACGGGACTCGCATAATCAGAAAGAGAAGGTTGTGCGATGCCGTCTCGAATCCACGCGCTGATATGTTCGTTTACTTTTTCCTTCTCTAACGGCGATAATCGTCGAGCTCTTTGATACACTGGCTCTTCATCTTTTAAAACTATAGACATCTTAACATTCGTTTCTTTAACTTTAAGAGGGTGATAGTTACGCACAGCATTCTCAAGGACTAAGCGGTATTTGTCATCCGTAATGTGCGTCCACTTCGTCGGTTTTCTCGCATTCTAAATTTATTTGAAATATTTCAGGCAAGTCTTCCTGTTTATTTTTTATTATCTCTTCTAGAAGAATAATCGATACATTCCCGTTTTTTACGCGTAATTCAACCGTATTTATAAAATCGATGCCAATAAGTTTATAAGTTATCTTATCGTTAGACACAACTCGAATAAGAATAGGATAAGAACGCCCGTCAGTAGATGTTATAAGCGGGTTCTAACTCAGGTCCTCTCAGAGGGAGGTGAGGTGCGAGGGGAACCGCGGTGCGCGTGGGGAGTGACGTCACGCGCGGGGAAGGAGGAATTGTGGCGCGCGGTGAGTGACGTCACGCGCGGCGAAGGGGGAACCGCGGCGCGACCGATGGACGAGGGGGTCCGCGAGGAGAAGGGGGATCCGCGGAAAGAGAACGGTGCTAAGGTGTGAGAAGGATAGCGCTACGTGTGGGAAAAGGATAGCTAAGTGTAAAGAGGACAGTGCGACAAGGATAGCATCAACGTGCGACAAGGATGGCGTCAACGTGGGACAAGGACGACGCATTGTAAGATGATGCATAGGTGGGAGAAGGACGACGCAAAGGTAAGTGAGTGAGTGATAGCGATGAGCAGAGAGAACGAGAACAACACGTACGAGAGAGAAAGCGGGATAATATCGCGAGAACAACGCATGCGAGAGAAAATGATAATATCACGAGACAACGCGTACGAGAGAGAACGATAATATCGCAAGAACAACGCGCGCTAGAGAGAAAGAGATAGCGCGAGACTAACTAGCGCAAGAAAGATAGCGCAAGGGATGGGAGCGCAAGGGAAAGGTGTGTAAATAAATACATTTTTACAATTATAAATATAAAATATAAAATTTATTTAACTGTATACATTTTTGTGTCATAGCGCGTGCGAGAGAGATTACTATACTTATTCTATCTAAGCGCGAGAGAAAGAGATAGCGCGAAAGAACAATGACGCGTGCCGAAGATAGATAGTGAGTCTTACAGTTAAACGCAGAAGAGTACGCGAAAGAGAGAGCGCAACGAAGATATCGCGAGACTTACAACTAGTGCGAGAGAGAGATGCCAAAGGATGGGAGCGCAAGGAAAGGCGTATAATTAAATATGTTTCTTTTTACAATTAAAATATATAAAATTTATTAAAATGTGTGTTATACATTTGTTGTGTGTGTGTATGTGTACTTAATTTAAAAATAAGAATAATAGTAATAATATATATAGGGGGAGGGGGTTGCGTCGGGCTAGGGGGGAGACCGCTCCTGAAACAGAAAAGAGAAAAGATACTGCGTTAATGGAAACCTAGTTACAATAAGATTTATAAAAGAAAAAACACATCTATCAATCCATTCCTCTTCTCTTTCATCCTCGTGTCTTTCTTCATTCTCCTCCTCTTCTCTTTCCTCTTCCTCATCCTTCTGCTCCTGCTCCTGCTCCTCCTCTTCACTTTCCTCCTCCTGTTCCTGCTCCTCCTGTTCTTCTATGATCCAATCTTCTTGAACCCATTGTTCTTCTATCATTTCAATGTAGGGCTCTTCCCCGAAGAGCTGCCGCAGGTCGAAAATGTCTTCGACCTGGCGACTCTCTGGGGTGTCGCCCCACATATATGAGAAATGTTCTCTGCTAACCCGGCGCACCGTCCGCACCCTTTGTCGACGCTCTATGTTGACGAACCCAGGAATTTCCATTTCGTCCTGGAACTATAAAATAATCTATTTTTAAAAAAATACACAATTTTTCACAATTTTTCACAAAATATTCGCAAAAACGATACTTATATTTCACAGGAAGGTCAGCTTCAGGAACATGATGCATAACATGTCAAACATTTTTTTTTCCACTCGGGATAGATATTTACGCGATCCATTTTTTTTTTAATTTAGCACTTCTTGACTCGCGCACTGTCTGCAACTCTGTGACGAGGCAACGAGGTCTCGGCACGAAATGTTATAGTAGAGATGTGGCATTATCACCATATCAAAAACACGTCGTAAGACAAAAGTATGCGCGGTCCCATGCAACTCAGCATGATATAATATAATATTAATATCATATCGCGACTTTGTGAGGAGACAATCGTCTCGGTACGAAACTTTAGAATAGAGACGTATCATTATCGCTTTATCAAAAACGCGTCGTATAACAAAAGTATGCATGTTCCCATGCAACTTAGCATGATATAATATAACGTTATAATATGTGTCAACTCCGATCGAACTGTTATTGAACGGTCATCGAACGCTCATCGAACGGAAATGAACGACCGTCAAACGGCTATCGAACGACTGTTGAACGTCCATCGAACAGAAATGAATGACCGTCGAACGGAAACGAACGACTGTTGAACGGCTATCGAACGACTGTTGAACGCCCATCGAACGGAAATGAACGACCGTCGAACGGCTATCGAACGACTGTTGAACGGCTATCGAATGGCAATTGAACGCCCGTCGAACGGAAATGAACGATCGTTGAACGACATTAAACGGGTATGAACGCCCGTCGAACGAAAGTGAACGACCGTTGAACGACATTAAACGATTGTCGAACGGCAATTGAACGGATATTGAACGCCCATCGAACGGAAATGAACGGCTATCGAACGGTAATTGAACGGTCATCGAACGGAAATGAACGACTGTCGAACGGAAACGAACGCCCATCAAACGGAAATGAACGACCGTTGAACGACATTAAACGGGTATTGAACGCCCGTCGAACGGAAACGAACAGCTATTGAACGACTGTTGAACGGCTATCGAACGGTAATTGAACGGTTATCGAACGGAAATGAACGATCGTTGAACGGCTATTGAACGGAAATCAACGACTATCAAACGCAAAACTATATTCAATTATCAAACAAATATTTAAATGTATTACCATGAATCGAAATACAATATCTAATGGCAGCTGTGTCACGTACGGAAACACGATACTGCGCACGTATATAGATAAGGAAAAGGAAAGAAAGACGATAAAAATATATTGCATCATCAATTTATTATAAATATGGATTCGATGAATCATTATCATGATGTTTTACCACCAATTATAAATCTTAAATACATTTTGTAAAGCGCAATTTTTTACATGATTTTCACAACGCACAGTATTCTTAACATCTAACTTATTTAAAGAAACTACATCCTCATAGTCTGCATCCAAAGTTTCGATAATAACATCGTTTCTCGCATCATCGCCCAATATATCGGCCAGCCATTGTTGTTTTCGTGCCCTTTAACGTATACGAGAGGTGACGCATCATCCTCCTCCGTTGCACTCATCACTGCCGTCGTAATTAAACGTTTCGATTTCCAATATGAAACATGTCAATTATCCCACGATAATCCATGGTGATTTTTAATCAGCCATAAAACCTGGCATCTCTCAGATTTTGTGAGCGTGTGCCATGGTACGGGACATGTAAAAATGTAATGAGAAAGTACGGATCCTTTTCTCAGATTCGCAGCTTCCTTCACGACAAAATTTCTCCCGACAATAAATCCTTGTAGATCCACAAACGTTGGCGCAGCCATGATGACAAGATCCGATCGCAGACTAATGTCGATCATCAAACATCTCAATTTTTTATATTTTTCTTCATACGCATTGGAGGGGATATTTGCTGATTTATGTAATTTTGCGGACTACATTGGTCAATGAATTATATTCGACAATCCGATCGTGCAAGATGAGACAATAGACGGTAGTATTCGCTGGTATATTTTCCTTGCATTCAAACTCTATTATCACGTCCACGGTAGCAGTTTTGACAGACTCGTTTTGTCGCGAGCAATCAATGACCGCGAGAGGACCGCAATGTAGAAACTTTGAAATGGTTAATAGCGTGGTGCTGTTATCGCATCCGTAATAAGATTCGAAAACGAGAGTACATGTCGAATAGGACGGCGAATCTATTTTTTCAAAATCTAAATTTAAATCATCGTAGGGATAAAATTCCGAGTTTAAATAGAGTTTAACGTTGGTCAATTTGCAGTCATCGAATAATGTAACATCTTATGACACTGAATTCCTTTTACCAGTTTGCAGTGCAAAGATCGTGGTTTCTCTAGTTGGGAGGTGGCTTTCATGGTCCACGAATGCTTAGTCGTACTATGTAGCAGAGGAAATTCGTATAGATCCCAAGATCGGAAACTCATGTTCAAGTATCGTCCGCTTTCCAACATTCGTAACATCGACAATTTATTAATCTCGTTCAATATTACATGAGGCATACGCCACTGTATCTTGAGTAATTAAATCTCAGCTTCCGACGATGGATGTCCGAATAGACAATTATTATCGTTGCACGAACGTATCAGAATTAACTCGTGACGAGCGTTAATCACAACGCGTTTATAATTTTCGCAAAATCCCAGCAACATGTTGAGCGGTATGCAATAGTTGAAATAATTTTTGTCACCGTTGTACGTCAAATCCCACGCAGCGTTCTTCAAGTTTATACTTTTCTGGTGCGTCAGAGAGACATAATTTTTGAGCGTTGAAGTTATTCCAACATATCTGTTACGATCAATCTCTACTCCGTCGAGTTCGTATCGAAGCTCATCAAACATGAATGCAACACAATTGTTTCCCAATACAACCTTCATTTCGTCATTCGCTTTACGCACATTCAACTTTCCCTCGATGTAAAGAAAGCTTTCGCATGGTAACGTGTACAAATCCTGATGTTGTATAGGTATTCGTATCTCGTCGCTGTATCCAAGCATCGTATTGGCGTACAGATTGTACGTATGAGTCTCAATCTTGACGATGCGATCGTCAAAGACTGGCTCACCTCCGATATTCAAAATATCAATCATTCTTTTCGTACGATGAATCCCAATTTTAAAAATTCACGATTCAACGCGCTCAGCTTCTTCTTAACGGCTATCTTATTATTATCACCTGATACCGCAATAGTATTGTCCCTCGTAAAAGTATTGTCTCTCGCGTGCTCCGTTTCGTTTAGCATGAGCATACTATGTTTATCGCCGTCGTATATGTAATCTTACGGTAATTTCCTCTCCTCGAAAATCGAGCAATCGACTTCTTTGATCCACAATACGTATCATTAAATCCGTAATGCTCCGTATGATGATTGGCAGATAAATGATCTGTGCCGGCGTTTCCGATATCTTATATCCTGGCGGTACGCTCGGTGAAAATTCATGTATCGTGTGTACGCACATGCCATTGCTGTACGCACCAGTAGTCACGTTACATTCTATACGAATAATATTTACGTTTATAATATTAACCGATTCGTCCGATTCGTACCACTTGCGAGGTTGCAATATACGATTCGACGAGAATCCAAGCAAGGATCCTACATTGTCGGGTTTGGTAAAGTTTATTCTGTGGGCGCATTTGATTTCGCTCTTTAGCGTGCTATGATTGGCGCGGAGCGCTATTGGATATTCCTCATCATAATCGTTTTCAACATCTCTGGAAAGGTGTTCGTCTTGCAAAATTGAGCGTTTGAGATAGTCATTTATAGCGTGCAATTCGTACGATCCTTCGGGAATCGTAATTTCTTTGTCGTCGTTGCCAAAGTAAAATTTATTATTCGAAAAATTTACGTTCGGGATCGTATGAAGTTTCAAAATCCGTTAATCCGAGCTCGTAATCGGCATCGATCAAATCTATAGCGGAAAAATAGCTTACAGCGAGAATGCTGCTTCTGCCAGTCAACGTAAGTGTCAGTAACATGTCGAACGAATACTGAGTCGTGACGATGGATTGTTAGGCTTTAAATTGATCGTCGACTGTTTGAAGAAATTTTAAACACAACTGTCCACAGATACTCTGATTGTAACTTTGATAAGATGTGTAATTGTATTCAATTTTCACTCGTCCGAAATATCGCACAAATTCCTTGGGTGGTCGAAGATTTCCAAAACTGTCGAAATATACGACACGATCTCCCCTCTTTGCGTACGCTACCCAATGAGTACCGGGACCATCAACGTCATCCAAATTGACGATACCGCTCTCATTTCGTCGTACACCGCTTATCGGTAAATTATTGCGCATGAAAACACCTCTAAAGAAAGGTATGTGCATACGTTTCGCCAATTGTTCCAATTGTACGTTAGTTGTCGCACCCGCAGGCATTTTTAATGTTTTCTCGACGTTTTTTTTCTTTTAGATTTTGTTGAGAATCCCTGTCCACGTTTGTACGGAGCGAGATAAAGTCCGCGACCTTCCATAGCGCGATTGTGACGCTGCATCTCTTCTAGCTGACGTTGCGCCGCCTTGCTATCGTTTACCGCCTTTGCGATTCCCGCCGCACCGCCGGCCAAAGAACCGACAACGGTAAAAGTGGTAAAATACCGCGTTTCGCTACTGGAAGTATTCGTTTTTTCCTCCTCTTTATCGTCGACGGCTTCTTCATCCCCATGTCGAGTTTTGTCTTTGCCTTCATTGCCGCCCAAACAGTCGTAGCGGCTGCTCTTTCGCCAAGAGTCGAATCCCTCGCGGTAATGCGTTCTCGCGCTCTTGCAGCTAGTATGCGATCCGCGACGTGTCTCTCGGTGAGATTGTTGCTTCGCAAGTAAGCAATGTCGTGCTCGTGACAGGCGGCGTCCAATGGATTGATGCCTCGATCGCCTCTAGCCAATCAGTTCTCTAATCGAATTCCCGGACCGCAAAACTGATAACCAGGAACATGTAATTCGATGGGAAGCGCATTTATTGCACGATTTAAGAGACCGCTACCTCTTACAATTCTCGCCGACATTCGTCGCAATCTTTTATTAACGGTGGCGGACCGTCGATGTGTGTTCGCTGCCACGGCTGATTGTAATGTCGCATGCACGAACGATATGTTGAACTTCCGAATCAGCCTTTATATATTCTGGAAGCTTGTCCCACAATCGTTCTACGTAATTACCAAAATTTTGCAGTAAAACAATCTTTGGGATATACTGCAGTTGTTCGGCGGTAAGCCAGAGAATGTCTTTTTTATCCGACAGAAGGAGAAACATTTTTGATACTGAGCAGTTTCGAGTCGAAACACCTCTATAAATAAGTCTCCCCCTCGTGATCATTCGCAAAATTGATTCGAAAGAGAAAACGTGCGGTTCGTGCGACAAGCGCGCATAATCAAAGTATCAAATTTCGACGATAGACTAATATCAGAGAAAAAAGTACGCAAGCATGCAAACATGCTACCGACTACTATACGCGGTATCGTTTGCGGCCCTTCAAACTGCGGTAAGACAAACGTGTTGATTAGTTTGATAGAAAGTCCGTACGGTGTACGTTTCGAGAACGTGTACGTATACTCGAAATCGCTTCAACAACCGAAATATACTTGGAAAATTTACTAGCACCTATAGACGAAATTGGCTATTTCACATTCTCTAATAACAGCGATGTCATTCCACCGAGCGAGGCGCTTCCGAATTCCATCTTTATCTTTGATGACGTGGCATGCGACAAGCAAGATACGATAAAAGAGTACTTTGCAATGGGTCGACACTCGAGCGTCGACTGTTTCTATCTTTGTCAAACGTACGCCAAGATACCTAAGCATCTTATACGCGACAATGCGAATCTTTTGATTTTATTTAAACAAGATGGCACAAACTTGAAACATGTGTACAACGATCATGTAAATACCGACATGTCTTACGACGATTTCGCGCATTGTGTCAGAAATGTTGGCAACGCAAATATGGCTTCGTAGTCATTGATAAAGACAGTACGTTGATCAATGAACGATATAGAAGAGGATTTAATGATTTCGCGATACCGTAAAGCGATCAGTCGTCATCGACACATCGATCGAGCATCATGAACGGCGATCGTGAAAAGATTGCGAGAGAGATTGCAAAAACGAGCGGAATCAATTCACAAAAAATATCGCGTTTTGGAAACTGGTAAAATGGAGGAAGACGTTGCATTGGAAAGACAATTTAAGCCAATTACCGAACCTTCAAAACAGCTTGTCGAAAATACTATGGAATCTGATGCGTCGAAAATCGAGCCATTGAGTTTGACGTTTGGAGAGAAGCACGAGGAAAAAATAAAAGAGTCAAAGCAAGGAATAAAGCGAGCACGGATAAATATGCCGATAAACGATTCGCCGATATATTCGACACCGAATCGATCAAAGCGAAGGAAACAATTTTCTAATATAGCTGTTTCTACTCCGATAAAAGTACAACCGTGTCAAACAATACCATCACCGTCCGTCGAAGAAATTTACGAGACCACGCCCGATTCGTTTGTAACATCGGTCCGATACGAATTAGAAACGTCCGAAGATCAGAAAACGTTCCGAGATCATTTTGGTCCACTAGCGCAAAAATATATAGGAGCTATTATGAGTGTTGATAAAAATAAGAGTATGGATTATGTCTACGGTATTAAATTTACCAGCGAAGGAATGATGCTCGGTGATAAACGTTTCGATGTGGCTAAGGAGGATAACATAATTATCGATGGAATAAAATATATGGGAATCGAAGGTATCTACGATTTGATTTTTAGAAAATTTCCCAATCATAAAAAATATACTCAAGACGATTTGTATAAATATCAAAATATATTAAAAACAACAAATGCGCATAAACGTGACAACAAAGTTAATAATCCTATTAAAAGTAATAAAGGATACAAGTATAAATATATAATTGCGCCATTATTCCTCGATAGAAAGGTGGGAAGAGGTATAGACGCACCGCGCACCATGACGCTAAGCGACAACATGATCGATTACGTGCATTGGAACGATCCCAATGAATTGGTAGATCGTTTGCGATTGCTGGACGCCTCGCGTCGAGCCGGCAACAATGCTCACGACAATGAAATCTTGTCAATTATCGAAGAACTTCGCGAGGCCGGCATTATTATAAATTAAACTATGCGTCGACGATACGTGTCATTCGGTCAATGTTCTCGGTACCGAAATGTCGATTAATAAATTTGGATTATCGCTCGGAACGTCGAATAATTTGTACTATCAATGGAATGGATTATTGAGAAATTACGTTCGCGATAACGCTCTCTGCCAGACTACTACCGGCTTTGACGCAAGATCACGCAAGATTCAACGCGTAGCGCAACCGGAAGCTGATACTGACGCCGTCAACAAACGATACGTGGATAAACTTTTGAGAGATCGACAGGGAGAAATTGAGCAAAAAATTATCGCGCTCGAAACAAACGTGCAGGCGCTACGAATAACGATGGACGAGATAAAGAATGTGCTGAGATATGCAACATCTGACTCGACACAGTAAACGAGACATACTAATATCGCAATATTAATTATGCCTCGATCAAACGTGCGAGAGAAGAAAAACACCTCCGAAAAGCGACAACTAGTCGAGGAATTACATGCTCCGGCGAGAAGAAATTTTCCACGAAGACGCGTCATTGTACGCGGATACGACGATCTGTGGCAGGCGGACGTGGTCGACATGCGTTCGTACTCTTGACTCAACAAGGGTCATAAATACATACTCACAGTTATCGATGTGTTGAGCAAGTATGCGTGGGCCGTACCGCTCAAGAGTAAAAGCGGAAACGAAATGTCCGAAACGATCGCAAAGATTATTGGAGACGATAAAAGGTGTCAGAAAAATTTTCAAACCGACAGAAGAAAAGAATTTTACAACGCGAGTGTGCAGAAACTCATGAAGAAACACAACAATAATCATTACTCGACATATTCCGTTATGAAAGCCTCGGTCGTGGAACGATTCAATCGTACTTTAAAAAACAATATGTGGAAAATGTTTACGTTCAATGGAAATTACAAATGGATCGACGAGCTATCTCGACTCGTTGCAGAGTACAATACGCGAAAACATCGCACCATCGGTATGAGACCTGTCGATGTCACTCCGGGGATCGCCGAAAAACTTTTAAATACAGTGTATAGCAACGTAAAAATTGCGGCTCCGGCAAAATTTAAAGTAGGCGATTCGGTACGCATGAGTAAATACAAGACCATCTTTGAAAAAGGTTTTACACCTAATTGGACGACCGAAGTTTTTAAGATTGTCGAGGTGCAGAAAACTAATCCCGCGACATTCATACTCGAAGATTCGCGTGGAAATTCCGTCGCTGGAGGATTCTACGAATACGAACTACAACGCGTCGCTAATCCCGACGTATATCTCGTGGAAAAAATTTTGCGGGAACAGGGTGATGACGTATACGTAAAATGGTTGGGAATGGATAAATCACACAATTCTTGGATACATAAAAATAATGTATTATAAACATTTATTAAAATATATAAAATATATAAAATATGTGTATAAAATATATAAAATTGTAAACATTTATTAAAATATATAATATATAACGTATAAAATATAAAATGTATAAAATATGAAATATATAAAATATACATGGTTATGCACAAAATATATACAATAATAAACAAAATATACATTTATTTACAAAGGAATCCTATAATGTTTCCACGGTAGCGTATCGGTGGTTTCGGGTACGATATATCGCTTATCGTCGTACGGACTCAGAGCAATTTTTGTCTCGCGGATTGTGTATACTTGGTGTAGTTTAGATCGTGTACACGACTGCTGACGCGTCATTTCAACCTCTTCGTTCAAGCACCGCGTGTAATCGTCAAACGTTATCGTTCTCGCGACAACGTTGCTCTTGACGCCTTTAAATTTCTTCGTGTCTTTCTTACCATCGACTCGTAACGCGTACATTTTTGCTCTGAGCCCGACAAATTCGGTCATTATGGCACCGTTGTTTTCATCCTTCATTAGACCCGGTACCTTTTTATTTACAAGCGGTATACCGTACGCATTGTCTACCGTATAATTGCTCGTGTCAAATCTGCTGACATCGCGCTTCATATTCTCATATACGTTTTTGCACTCAATGTGATATATGAGACTGTCTGTATCAGTGTACATTACCCGACATTTGTTGCGATACATTGGCACCATATACTCGTGATGAAACTCGTACAAACATGTCTTGGATATGTCGAGTATACACATACCCACGTAAATTGGTTTGTAGAATTTCACCTCGAGTTTACGCAATTCCACAGCTATTAAATTTTCCGAAAAGACGTTTCTGCTGTGGAAATTTGGTTTTGCAATCATTGCCTCTGCACCGTACCGCCCGTCCCAGTGTGTTAGTAATTTTACATCTACACGATTGCGCACGATTTCCATCGTTTTGCCAAATACCGCATTGTTCATCAATTTGTATAAATTTTTTTCGAAATCGTTTTTAGCTAGTGTTCTGAAATGTGTATTGAGTTCTATGTAATTACGAAGCCAGGGAGATTATGAAAACTGTAATATTTGGTGTATTTTTGTAACGCGAAGACCGTGACGCGTACACTGCTGCAGGTTGCGGTAGTGTATCACGTAACGCTTCTTATCGTATAACGTTGCGAGCAGCTTGAGCTCTCGCTTGCCAGGTGGTTTGTCGGGCAAAACGGTAAGTCAGTGTGCGCATCGTGAAGATGTTGCGGGTACTCGAGATCGACTTCGAGGATATAGCCTGTAGGCGAATCTAGCGCGATCGATGATACGTCAAAATTGGACACGTCGTCAACCCATCGAAAATCGGCATAGGGCAACGGCTGACACATTGCCCATCCGTACAAATTATTTACATCGAAATACATCAAGTATGACGATGGTTTCGATGAATCGTACGACTCCATGTACTTATTATTAGCACGAGCGTATCTGTTGGAACATTGACTTAGACCGCCGCGTATACCACGTTCGATAAACATAACCGTCGATATCTGTAAGCAGCTCGAACGTAATTTTCGTATGCTTCAACATGGTGTCCCACGTGTATCCGGGGAGAGTATAGTAATACGCGGGGTCGAGTCCGTAACTTTCGATACATTTATCGCGAAAGTTTTCAAAAATATCGGCTAATAACAAGACATCGATTTTGAGGTACAAATCGCTATATTCGCCTAGCGTCCGAATGGAAAATCGCTTCCAGATATTCTCGGCGTGCGCGTAATCGTTCTCGGATATAGTTTCACCGGTCAAGGAACTGTAAAATCATTCGCGCGATGGTAAACACGTATCTTGCAACCTGTCAACGGAATCGATATATTGGTACGGAAAGACGCCTTTCCGTGTTAATAAATTGAAATGTTTGGTGGATAAATTTTGAAATTCCGATTTAAAAATTTTGAGTTTATCTTTATTTAAAAATGATGCCAATTTATCGAGACTCGATGTAAGAAATTGGTATGAATCGATAAAACGTAATTTTACTTGATTTTTTTATTTTTCTTCTTTAAGATCGACATTTTTAGTAAACGAAATATATTTCTCTTTCGTTATTGGAAGTAACTCGATTCTCCCTTCGAACGCTGTGGCTATTTCCTTGATAATGAAATGTGAATCGTAACAGATAAATTATGAAAAACTATGGGAATGCAAAAAGATTCTTTATAATTTAGATTACAATTTGAATGGGCGGGACCTCTGTACCGTCCGGTCAGATGGCAATAATCGCGTACGCGTGTATCGTCTTCCGCGAATGGTTTTTCACATATATGACATTGAGTAGCGTGATGAAATTTTTCCCACTCCTCGGGTGTTAAATCTACCATAGGGACATTAGTAGTTAAAATATTTTTTACACGCAATGCTAAATTTTTAGGGTCTTCAACGAACCAAGAAACGCAATTGGCACTACGACGCGAATGGTACGCGGATAATGATTCGTCGAACGAACAATGTACATAATATGCGATACTAAATACTTGGTGATGCTGACACAAATTTTGTTGTTCTTCCTCCATTTTGGCCAGAACACATTCCAAGTCGGCGTATACGATGAATGGAAGCCGCTCCTTCCGATTAAAGTTGTTGAACTCGAGCCACTTGTCCTTATCGCTCGGTAACCGGATAGCGCAGTCGTTCATCTTTCCGCAGTCGACCGTATGCGACTGCAACTTGTCGTCCGAACTAAAATAATGCAGGCATCTGTAAAAGAAAAACATTTTTTTAATTAAGATTTGAACAATTTGTTATGTAACTTATAATTATTTGAATTATATAAATTATATGTATCGGTCGTAGATATATTTTTGATTCTTGTGTTTGCTCAGTTGCGAGCTCACGAGCCGGGATAAGTTCTTGATCCACGCGAAATGTCCGACGTTGTTGCCGTCTTCAACGTATAGCAGATTCACATGCTTATCCCGCTTTTGCTCCGTAAGACGTATCGGAACAATGCCCTCGTTTTCGATGCTGTACACATGATGGAAACGTTAACAAGTTCAAATTTCTTAATCTGATTCACAGTCACTGGAAACTCAATGTCCCGGAGATTCAGCACTGTCGCGTAATGCGGATACGAGGATTCCCGTTCCGTGTTCCTTTCGGCGGGGTATAGAGCGGCGACCACTGCCCACGCGAAACACGCATTGTCTTTTGTTAATCACCGCTTTTTTCGTCATAATCTCCCGCGGCAATTTAATGTGATATCCCGCGCGCAGAGGATTATACTTATTTATATTTACAGTCAAGTTTAATATTCGCGACAGTGCCCACCCGCTGTCGCGTTCCTGAAACTCTTCCAGCGACGCTAGGGTGGGTTCGATAACGCGCCGTTCGTACCACTCGCGTCGGATGTGCGAAAGAGTTCATAGTTTCTCGTATTGATACTTTTGTTGGCGCGTTTATCACCCGACACAAATTCACCGTTGAATATAGTGTTCACTTTCACATTATAATGTTTCTTCATAACGCTCTTCACATGTTCTAACACAATGTCTTTGGCGTCCTCGAGAAATTGGCGAGGTTCGATGTGATTATAGTTTATCACCGCGCCAGTCAATACGCGACTCTCGAACGCCGTATCAATCTCACGCCATACAAATCCATTTTGATGCGCACTACATCCGGCACCCGCGTGTACGAAACGTCCGCGTAAAGAATTTTTCAAACCCTCGAGGCGCGCGATCCGAGCAATCAGCGATTGTCGATTTCCGATCGATAATCGCGGTCGTTTGATTCGACTTTGCTCTTCCAGCGATTCGATATATTCGTCGCATCATTGCTCCCACACAATGTAGTCTTCCAATGAATTCACCAAAGTGGATTGCTCTTGCAAACTTTGTTCCTCCATATTGTATCAGACTTGCGAAATGCACTTCCCAATGATAGTTCCGGATGTACTTTAGCGAAAATACTGGCGGGGTGTGCCTCTTTATCATGATTTATATACTGCCTCGTGCATATCATCTAACATTCTAGAATGAATTAATATCAATATAAAAGGCAATAGAGAGCATATAAACAAGTAATATTGCAATCAAAATGTAGGAAAGAATATAAAACAAATATAGTTAAAAATACAGTAATTTAATAAAGCAAAAAAAAATACAAAAATAGAAATCGAATTATAACGGACGTTTCTGGCTCTTGTTTTGAGCCTTCTTCAGCGCAAAAAAATTAAGCAATATAGGAAGTTACAAAGATAAAAACAGAAAAAAGAATGAATTAAGATCAATAATCTAATTTAGACGAGGTGTCAATAACGCATGAACGCAAAATTAATAGGCGTTTATCCAACCGTTGGCTCTCCAGATTAAAAGAATAACATTATTGTTTGGCGGAAATGAAGAGTGCAGAATCAAGATTTGAAAACATTGACAAGTGCCTCCTAAAAATGGCACCATCCGAATTAGTCCGCTAATAAAATATGAAATACAAAAAAAAAAAGGAAAACTTACAATAAATTGTTCTGCCAGAATATGATCGTTGGAGAGGCAACGTGATATGTATGATGATCGATTACTGTCGAAAACGCTAATGAGAAATAAACATATACCCTATATATACCTAAGTATGACATATACCTAAGTATGACATATCAATACTTAGGCAGACTGTTTATAAAACTATGATAAACAGACGGCAAATTTTCTGTGTCCGTTTGCAAGTTTAAACCATTTTTCTGTCTTTTAATATGCAGCATTTCAGATATCAGCCTTTTATTATACAGTGACGTTTCATCCAAAATCTCAGCATCATCCCAAAGAAAATCATGATTATATTGCAGTCTCTGATTAGTAATTACTGAGCGATTAACATAATTTCTATTAATCTGGGATCTATGTTCGGAAATTCTAGTCTTCAACATTCTGGAAGTTTGACCCACATAAGACGCATCGCAATCAGAGCAATCAATCTTGTAGACTACATTGGTTTTACAGTTAATAGGAACCCGGTCTTTATGTACTTTAATGAATTTATTAAGTTTATTTAGACTGAAATAAGATAGTTTGACATTTAAGTCCTTAAAGATGCTTCTGAACCCCTCTGTAATATTAGGTAGAAAAGGAACCGTGAAAAAAGAAGAACTTTCCATAGTCTCATCCATGACACGAGCACGTTTATTAAACAAGAATTTAAGTCGCCAATTCAAAACGTCAAAAATAAAATTCAACGGGTAGCAATTGTCTAAAAGAATATGTATGATAAATTCAAGATTCTTATTGTGAAACTTTGGATGTGACAAAAGGAAAACTCTATCAACAAGGACAATAATCGTTCCTCTCTTCTGGCAATCAGGATGCTGAGAATAAAAATTTAGATATCTGCCCGAGAATGTTGATTTATGAAACCAATCAAAAACTAAAACACCGTCTTCCACCAACAAAGTAACATCCAAAAAATTAATTTTTCGGTCAACTTCTAATTCCAATGTAAATTGAAGTCTGTCATGGAAAGAGTTAAAGGTTGAGAGAGTCAAGTCGATGGAATCAAAGGGGACCGTCATTAAAATATCGTCAACATATCTAAAATATAATTGGGGAGTGAATCTTAAAGTATTCAAGGCCTTCTTTTCCAGGTCTTGTAGTACTATGTCAGCAATAATAGGCGATAAAGGAGACCCCATAGGGGTACCGAAGGTCTGTCTATATACAGGGTGACCCATTTTAACTTAGGCAGCCAAATAACTCGAAAAATAAGCAAGATAGAGAAAAATGTTTTAGACAAAAGTTGTATGGTTTCGAGGGGGCCATAAGATGGTATCATTGGTTTGACCTTGAAGAGTCATTTGAAGGTCACGTGAAGGTCACTTCAATTTTTTTAAATGGAACATCCTATATATTTTTGCACATTCTTGTAGCTCATCTCGAGAGCTTTCCAAAACACTATAATTAAGTACATTTTCGTTAAGTACTTTTTGAGTTATGAGGCTTGAAATAATTTCTTAATTTTACATAAACCGTAAAATATCTTGTAAAATATTCATTTTTCGATTACCTTACCTTAATAGTTTTATGTACAAAATAATGAGAGGAATCAATTGGTGTAAAGAAAACACATAGTTGTTTCGAAGAAAAAATATGTAATTTGCAATTAACAATTCCATATTTTTTCTTAAAAACAACTATGTGTTTTCTTTACACCAATTGATTCCTCTCATTATTTTGTACATAAAAGTATTAAGGTAAGATAATCGAAAAATGAATATTTTACAAGATATTTTACGGTTTATGTAAAATTAAGAAATTATTTCAAGCATCATAACTCAAAAAGTACTTAACGGAAAGGTACTTAATTATAGTGTTTTGGAAAGCTCTCGAAATAAGCTACAAGAATGTACAAAAATATATAGGGTATTCCATTTAAAAAAATTGAAGTGACCTTCACGTGACCTTCAAATGACTCTTCAAGGTCAAACCAATGATAACATCTTATGGCCCCCTCGAAACCATACAACTTTTGTCTAAAACATTTTTCTCTATCTTACTTATTTTTCGAGTTATTTGGCTGCCTAAGTTAAAATGGGTCACCCTGTATAATGTTATTAAAGACAAAAAAAGTAGAGTTTAAAACCAATCTAACCGCGTTCAAAAACTCACACTCAGGCAAACCACAAACGTCACGAATGAAACACCATCTGCTCGAGACACTAGAGAGAGCCAAATCAATCGGAATGTTCGTGAACAAGGAAACAACATCTAGTGAGATCAATTTTGTGTCATTGTCAATTACGAAATTCGACAGTTTATCTACCAAATCGAAACTGTTGTTGATGTGGCTAGGTGCAATGGGAAAACCCTTCATCATGTTCCTATGTAAAAACAATGCGAGAGAATAAAGAGGGCTATTTACAGAAGAAACAAGAGATCTGTAAACAGCATTAGAAATATAGCCCTGATTCTTCCACCTAGACAACAGTACTCTCAACTCAGAAATCAATTTTTTGGTAGGGTCTCTATTAATAATTACATAAGTATTCTCGTCTCGGAGCAAACTCTCAACCTTATCCAAATAATCAGATTTATTAAGAGCAACGGTAACATTACCTTTATCCGCTCGTGTGAGGATGAGATCCTTATTCTTAAGGAGGAAATTCTTCGTGGTCAAATAAGCACGTGTAAGCCACCCGTTCTGTGAATTTCTTGGGTATGAATATGAAGAAATATTCTTGATGATGGACTTTGAGTGTTCTCTAATGGGAGCTCTCAGTTCTGGGGGAAATTTCAGAAGATTGCACTCAATCTGCTTGATAAATTCCATGGTTAAAAAAGGAATGTTGATATGAGGGAGGCTGAAATTCTCACCCAATTGCAAAAAACATCGGATCTCTGGAGGGATACTAACTTTAGACAGGTTAATAAACCATTTATCCCTCAAAATGTCTAAATTCGAATGTGAATCTGAAAATGTGTTTGGGTCAATCATAACTTCAATGGTATTATTCAATGGTACATTATTGAAAGGAACGTTGTTGAAGGTCCAATTATACTGTCGTTGAGGTGAAAAATCTTTGTCGGAAACAGATGGAAAACGGCGGCAACAATAATGAATCGGCTTGGCATGATTGTCACTGCATTGTTTAGACAACATGAAATTAAATTTTTTGTTAAATCTATTGTTCTCTTTAACATAGAAACAAAACAAAGGGCGGCTTTGTCTATTATTCTAGAATGATTTCATCTTAAAAAAATTCCCCAAAATAGCGTGTGCAATTTAACCTTGATAATTTCGCGTTTTGTCACGTACATTTGATTGCATCAGGAGCAGCCGCCTATCGGCGCTTGGAGATTTTTTGTTATATTCAGCTAAATCTTTGTTCTGGGGATGATGATGTCACCGCAGCCGTACATCGGCGCGACAAAATTTTAGAGGAAATTAAAATGTTGCGTCAGCAATAATCCCCTCTACATCGCAATTTGAGATACTATTTGAATTGATATTAATTCTAATACGATCAGTATTGCATCAATCGCGCGTGTGAAAGGTTCACTGCTGAAGAAATCAACATGAATTTTTACGTTCTGATTCGAAACGGCGAAACTCCATGTAAGAAGCAAAAATGCGACACGTAAGTTTCGATTGTTTTAAAAATTTTGTTATTTATTAAAATGTTTTAAAATATTGGTCTAATTATTTATATATTTATATATTTATATAGCATTCAGCTTCATCGTGCGATTCGCATACTTGGAAGAAGATACGCTCTAACCCCGACGTAAATATTTAAATATTGGAATAAGCGTTGGAGCTGTATCGTACGTGGAGCTGATTCTCGGCGATAATCGAGGCAATCAAATAGTGTTGCCTATTTCAACGTGGAATTTGTTGATGCAGAAGTAAGCAGACATTGATTGTTTTCTACAATCGACTGCTCCCCCATTAAGGATTGGAGATCTAACGATCGAAATGCATATTTTGCATCAATCAAAAATTGTAAAACTCGCATTATGCGAAAATTCTTTGCATATGAAACTACAAACATTATTACATTTATTTAATTTTGAAAATTGTATCGATCATATGCACAATTGGTTATGCGAGATTACCTATCTCGTAAATGAAAAATTTAAACAATTTGAAACTGTATTACAACGTAACAATATTACTACTGTATGCGATGCTGTAAAAACGATACGCGAGAGTGATGTCTTTAACAGCGAATCATTAATTGATTGCGAATTACTAACATGTGCTGTAAATGATATTCTTTACGATGCGTGTAATAAATAATTATTTTTATTTCATCTGTGATTTTAATTCTTTCCTTCCATACGAATAAGAATAGTTGATAATTTTCTCAACACGCTTCACCAAAGATGTAGAAAAATGCTGAGGTAGATGAGACGTGATGCTCTAGTTAGAATGAGACAAAAGATATTAAAAGATATATAATGAAGAAGAGTCTGCGACATTAGAATATTATTTCTTTCGTTGTTCTTCTGTGTTTCGTTGGTCTTGTGTTTCGTTGGACACGTATAATGGCTGAAGAAGACGTTATTATAATCGATGACGATACGGATGATGATGTTATTATCATCGATGAGGACATTGAAGAGATTATTATCATTGAAGATGACAATATAATGGAAATTGATAATCTGGACGAATTAGACGAGGATGGGTCTGATATAGAGTTAGAACCCTTGGAAGATAGTGATTATGAGAGTGATAGTAGTGATGAACTAATACAAACTAAACATCGAAATTTAAACTTGACTGAAATAATAACATTGGAACATACGAAGATATGTTGCATATGCTACTATTACGTGGAAAATGAGTCCAAATATTGTACCGAGTGCTTCCTTAGATTATCGCATCTATTCTTAGAAGCTGGTTCTGTTCGGGAACATAGAATCACATATTATGAACATTTATCTAATATGTCTTGCAAAGAATGTAAAAAATCTTTGCATCAAATAATACCATACAACATGTGTCCCATTTGCACAAATTAAAATAAATGGATCATGGATAACATTGTAAGTAACTTTCAATTTATAATACATCAAAAGTCCTAAAATAAATTATTAAAAACTATTCAAATGTATGCCTTTTTCTGTTCCAGGAGCGGCCCCCTCAGTCCGGCGCATCGCCCCCTTAGCCTTCCAGGAGCGGCCTCCCCCTTAGCCTGGTGCATCCCCCCTTATATATTATTATTAAATTTTATTTTTTATATATTTTATATATTTTTAAATTAAATTTTATATTTTATTATTATTTTATTAAACACACACATACACACACACATACACACACACACACACACACACACAAATGTATTACACAGACACATTTTAATAAATTTTATATATTTTAATTTAAAAAAAAAATTGCAATTATTTATACGCCTTTCCTTGCGCTCCCATCCTTTGGCATCTCTCTCTCGCGCTAGTTGTAAGTCTCGCGATATCTTCGTTGCACTTTCTCTTTCGCGCGTTAATCATAAGTCTCACTATCTTCGGCACGCGTCATTGTTCTTTCGCGCTATCTCTTTCTCTCGCGCTTAGATAGAATAAGTATAGTAATCTCTCTCGCACGCGCTATGACACAAAAATGTATTTACACTTTAATAAATGTATATTTTATATTTATAATTGAAAAAATGTATTTATTTACACCTTTCCCTTGCGCTCCCATCCCTTGCGCTATCTCTCTCGCGCTAGTTAGTTGTAAGTCTCGCGCTATCTCTTTCTCTCTCGCGCGTTGTTCTTGCGATATTATCGTTCTCTCTCGCACGCGTTGTCTCGTCGTATTATCATTCTCTCTCGCACGCGTTATTCTCGTTCTCTCTCGCACGCGTTGTTCTCGCGATATTATCATTCTCTCTCGTACGTGTTGTTCTCGTTCTCTCTCTATCATATGCTCATCGCTATCACTCACTCACTCACTTACCTTTGCGTCGTCCTTCTCTCACCTATGTGTCATCTTACAATGCGTCGTCCTTGTCCCACGTTGACGCCATCCTTGTCGCACTGTCCTCTTCACACTTAGCGCTATCCTTTTCCCACACGTAGCGCTATCCTTCTCACACCTTAGCACCGTTCTCTTTCCGCGGATCCCCCTTCTCCTCGCGGACCCCCTCGTCCATCGGTCGCGCCGCGGTTTCCTCTTCCCCGCGCGTGACGTCACTCACCGCGCGCCGCAATTCCTCCTTCCCCGCGCGTGACGTCACTCCCCCGCGCACCGCGGTTCCCCACGCACCTCACCTCCCCTGAGAGGACCTGAGTTAGAACCCGCTTATAACATCTACTCCCGTCGACTGTTAATTCCGCACAAAAGTCTCCTAGCGTTACGTTTGGATTTTTTAAACGGAACTCCCTATTTTTTATTACATATTCTTGTAACTCATTTCGAGAGCTTTCCAAAACACTATAATTAAGTTAGTTTTCATTAAGTACTTTCTGAGTTATGAGGCTTGAAATCATTTCTTAATTTTACATAGACCGTAAAATATCTTGTAAAATATTCTTTTTTCGATTATCTCTTACCTTAATACTTTTATGTACAAATTAATGAGAGGAATCAATATGGAAAAAATATATAATTTGCAATTATCAATTCCATATTTTTTCTTAAAAACAGCTATGTTTTTTCTTGACACCAATTGATTCCTCTCATTATTTTATACATAAAAGTATTAATGTAAGATAATCGAAAAATGAATATTTTACAAGATATTTTACAGTTTATGTAAAATTAAGAAATGATTTCAAGTCTCATAACTCGGAAAGTACTTAATGAAAACTAACTTAATTATAGTTTTTTGGAAAGCTCTCGAGATGAGCTACAAGAATATGCAAAAGCATATGGGGTGTCCCGTTTAAAAAGTTGGAGGTGACCTTCACGTGACCTTCAGGTGACTCTTCAAGGTCAAACTAATGGCACCGTCTTATGTTTCCCTCGAAACCATACAACTTTTGTCTGAAACATTTTTCTCTATATTGCTTCGTTTCCGAGATATAAATTTGTAACACTTTACGTGGACCACCCTGTATACAGGGTGAGTTTTAATGGTTGTGTCAATCTTTTTATCATACGGGAGATTACTGATCGCAATTTTAATAAATTGATTGATACATAGATGTCAGTTAATTGAATCGACCGTATCGGAGGCCGAAATATAATGTGTACAATTAAAGCAAGTTAAAAGCTGAAATTATATAGTGTGGATTTATTATTATTATTATTATTATTATTATTATTATTATTATTATTATTATTATTATTAAATATATATATTATTATATTTATTATTATTATTATTATTTTACTGTGATCAAATTAGGGATTTATTATTATACATATTCGATATATTAAAGCGGAAGAAATACATATTTAAAAATTCAATTCAAATTTAACACTTTAACGTTTTATGTAAAACTTCATTTCAAATTCCGCATTTATTTTTATGATAAATTTTTATTGTTTTATATGCTAAAAATATGCAGCAAAAAATTTTCTTCCTTCTTAAAATAAATTACGCAATTGTTTCATAAGAATGTATTTCTTGTGGAACAATTGCGTGATTTCATTTCAAGAAGGTAGAAATACTACATACCTTTAGCGTATAACAATAATAAAAATTTTTATCATAAAAATAAATGCGGAATTTGAGATAAAGTTTTACATAAAACGTTAAAGTGTTAAATTTGAACTGAATTTTTAAATATGTATTCTTACTGCTTTAATATATTAAATATATATACGTAGCTTTAATAATAATAATAATAATAATAATAATAATAATAAATATAATAATATATATTTAATAATAATAATAATAATAATAATAATAATAATAATAATAATAATAATAATAATAATAATAATAAGTGCGTAACAATAATAATAAAGCTTTAACAATAATAATAAATCCATACTACATAATTTCAGCTTTTAACTTGCTTTAATTGTACACATTATATTTCGGCCTTCGATACGGTCGATCCAATTAACTGACATCTATGTATCGATCAATTTATTAAAATTGCGATCGGTAATCTCCCGCATGATAAAAAGATCGACACAACCATTAAAACTCACCCTGTATATATATATATATATATATATATATATATATATATATACAGGGTGTCCGATTCGTGAGGGACCAAACGAAAAGTGATGATAGATTGGGTCAAACTAAGAAGAAAAGTTCTCTACCATTTTGCAAAATTCGCAATAATTATTAAGTAATAAGCAAAAATGTCACATGAAGGTTTAATTTTTTAAATGGAACCCCCTATTTTTTATTATGTATTCTTATAGTTTATCTCGAGAGCTTTCCAAAACACTATAATAAAGTATTTCTTCATTGAGTACTTTTCGAGTTATGAGGCTTGAAATAATTTCTTAATTTTACATAAACCATAAAATATCTAGTAAAATATTCATTTTTCGATTATCTTACCTTAATACTTTTATATGCAAAATAATGAGAGGAATCAATTGGTGTAAAAAAAAACATAGTTGTTTTTAAGAAAAAATATGTAATTGTTAATTGCAAATTACATATTTTTTTAAAAAACAACTATGTTTTTTTTACACCAATTGATTCCTCTCATTATTTTGCATATAAAAGTATTAAGGTAAGATAATCGAAAAATGAATATTTTACTAGATATTTTATGGTTTATGTAAAATTAAGAAATTATTTCAAGCCTCATAATTCGAAAAGTACTCAATGAAGAAATACTTTATTATAGTGTTTTGGAAAGCTCTCGAGATAAGCTATAAGAATACATAATAAAAAATAGGGGATTCCATTTAAAAAATTAAAGGTAACCTTCATGTGACATTTTTGCTTATTACTTAATAATTATTACGAACTTTGCAAAATGGTAGAGGACTTTTCTTCTTAGTTTGACCCAATCTATCATCACTTTTCGTTTGGTCCCTCACGAATCGGACACCCTGTATATATATATTCGATAAATGAATGTTTATTTTTGAGTAATTCCAGGGTGATTGCGGTGCATGCACGTCGAATTCTTTCTTGCATGTCTTACGCCTCTTGATTTCTTTCTGTGGAGACACCTAAAAAATGAAGTGTATCGCGACATCCCCACCACATCAGAAGACATGTAAGAAAGAATTCGACGTGCATGCACCGCAATCACCCCGGAATTACTCAAAAATATAAAAGAAGCATTTATTTATCGAATTCGAAAATGTATAGAGATTAACGGAAGTCATTTTGAACATCTTCTGTAAAAAAAGATATCTTTGTACTAAAATATACAATAAATACAGTTTCCTTTTCTAATCGTGATTTTTGTGTTTCAAAGTCATTTGAAGGTCAACATATCTTATATAGTTGAATTTGTTTTTTTATAAGCTACATCACTGCGTTGAAAATATGCCATCCCATTTAAAAAAATGTCGTGACTTCAATGATGACTTTAAAATTTCGTAAAGGGTAACAGTAAAAAAATTTTTGTTATCAGAATATTAGTTCCTTTGAATCGAACATTTTTTGTCCTTTGATCTTTATCGTATCATCAAAGGAAACAGAAATATTCTAACTGCTAGAGTTAGAGGAAACACCCTATATATTAAATTTTTATAAAATATATTTGTAATAAGATCTTAATATAGATCTTAGAAATGTCCTGAACCAACCCAGACATATTTAGAATAATTTTGAGAATGTTTTATGTTGCCTAGGTATATTATTTTCATTTTTATCTCAAATTAAAAAAAGTATTATCTTCTTTAAATTATTTAAAGCAATGTTTAGCGAGTTCAGAGTCTATATCAATATAAAAATATATAGAATTTTAAAATATCTTTTGTATTATCAGCATCTTAATTGTGAGTAGAAAATAAATATATCCGAAATCAATGCATTGAAAATATTTGTCTTTAGAAAATAAAGTTTAATAGAAAAAAGTATGTATAAGTATAATAATTTTATATTCTAAATTATTTTCTCAAAAATGTTATTATTTTACGATTATCTAGATAAAACGCTTTATAATCTTATCTCTTTCATTTAGCTAAATTTAAAACAAAAATATTTTACCTAATTGTAAGATATATTTACGAGATCATCTTTCATCTAGATGATTCCTATAGATTATATAAGCGACTAATGCGAAAGATAATACTGGTTGCGGATTATGATTTTATTTGTAATATTGTACAGCATCATTATCCTTATCCATTATTTTCTTCTTCTTGCAATAATTCATCAGGACAACAATAAAACACTAAGGATTTATCGTCGTGACTCACAGATGTATTGATGACTTCAACAAACCGTCGATTTGACAGATTTATCATAGACTTGAAGAACGTTTGCACGAATTTATCCGTCAATCTTTTAGATGTATCTGACTGCAGTAAGTGCACGCTGGACGAATATAATTTATCGGGATTCTCTTGTAAGATAAACTCATCATCTTGTTCTATATTTGCTAAGCAGGATGGATCTACCCATATAGTGTTCATAATTATGATACAATACATAATTATGTACATAAATATAAATTGTAACAATATATAATAATAATATCATATCGAATAAACCTATTTTTGGAGAAAATTTAATTCCATAGTGGTTACGTATTTAAACATTTGTAATTATTTATATATGACAAATATTATGTAAATATATAAACATGAATTTTTCTCTTTAACGATATATATATATATATATATATATATATATATATATATTGTGAATTATATTATATATATTAGGTGTATAACTAAGTTCCCGCCTCTTTTTACTTGAAAAATGCATTTATTTCAATAAGAAAATGAATTAATATATTAAGCAATATATAATCCATTGTTTTCTATGACTTTTTCCCATTTTTCTTGCAAAAGTTGGATTCCGCGACGATAGAACGACTTGCTTTTTGAAGCGATCCATTGATTGACCCATTTTTTGACTTCCTCGTAATTGGAGAAGTGTGTATTGATGAGCGCGTGTTGCATTGATCGAAAAAGGTGGTAATCCGATGGGGTCAAGTCTGGAGAATAGGCTGGATGCGGAAAACTTCGCATTCGAGTTCCAATAGTGTTTCTTTTACGATTCTTGCAATATGTGTGAGATCGCGCGTTGTCATGCAAAAGAATCACTTTACGTCGATTATTGGCCTTTTTCGCATCAATTCATTGTTCAATTGATATAATTGTTGGTAGCGGTCAGCCGTGACTGTTTCAGAAATCAATCGATGAGCTTCAGCTGCAATTTTATTTAAATAAAAAGTAGTAAAGAAGTACATGTCGAAAAAACAACTTATCACGTTCCATTTTAAATCGATTCAAAAAATATCTCTTTCACAAAAAATGAATCTTTGCGCAATTTTATTGACAAACGCCTAACTTTAATACATTTACAGCTGGAGCCATCTAATTATGAGCGGCAGGAACTTAGTTACACTCCTAATATATTGTGTGTGAATTATATAATATACAGGATGTATTAGAATTCGCGGATACGGAATGCACAGCGTGATAGTTTGTGCCAAAGTCAACTTTTTCTTTTGTCAAAATTGCGACTAAATATTATTTTTTTAATGAGAGCATTTTTAAGCTAACGAATAAGCGCTTTAGATTACGCATGAATCAAGGGCGGCACGCGCACAGTTTGCGCAGCGTTTGAGCATGTACGCTATTTTATTTTGCTAAGCTGCGTTCAGAAATCCTACTCGTCGGGTAGAGTAGAGTTGAACAGGGTAAAATATAAACTTTACCCAGAGTAACATCTAGTCATACGACTTTCCGAACATATAGTATAAATATGGCGGAGCATAAAGTTTGGCGAAATCTAATATTGTCTAATATTGTCTATTGTGCAATTATAAATTGTTGCAAATATTAAGAAATACTGTAATAGAAGTTGAAAATGAAAGTGATGATGACAATTTAGAAAAAATGTTTTTAAGTAGAAATATTGATCGGATACGAGGAAAGCAACAAAAACCTGCGCGTATAGCAGGTTACGTAGAAAATGTAATTCCTTGTTACACTACGCAACAATTTCGTCATCATTTTCGAATGAAACCTGATGTCTTCGAAATTTTAGAAAATCATCTAGGACGTTTATTATTTGATATGGAAAAATTCGAACGTCCAATGACACCTGTGCGCATACAACTGCTGTCAACAATTTGGCTTTTTAGTACGCCAGATTCCTTCAGTATATGATATTTTAAACTCTTAATTTTATACATTGTATGTTTAGTTATCGTAAGGACGGACAGGCGACAAAAGAATATAAAAGTCGAATAATTAAAAGTAACACGAGAAAAGAGAGACAAGAAATAAAGGAAAGCAAATTAATTCACACTTTATTAAAGGCATATATTATTAAAACGTAACTTATTTTTAGTATTTAATTATTAATACATCATTTGTGAATAACGCTAATTTTTTGTAATGATCAAAATAATGATATATAAACGCTTAAAATTAATCTTTGGTTATTTGTTAATATTGAAACGTAATCTGTGCAAGGAAGAATGAATTTATATCTCGAGTATCGTCGGTAAACTTAAACGATCGTTATCTATTCTTTAAAGTAAACATTCGTCACTTATTTGTCAACGTGAACTAGCGTCACTCCTCACTCTGACAGATACGATTCCTGCCGACTCGAACAAAGACGATATTTTACTTGAAGCCTTGCAGGAATGAAAGATTCCCGATTCGTCTTTAAGAGATATCTCGAGGAATGCTCGAGATCTCAAAGAGAACAAACGCAGATATCCCTTGAAAGTATTGATAATTACACAGAGTAATTCGATCTAGTGTCCGTCAGATCCGATAAAGAAGGACGAGCCTTGCTTTGAGAGAATGTCCCGTGACCTGCGGACGAACAGCACCTCAGATTTTTCGTAGGAAAATCTTCGTTCCGTAGAGAATAACTTTCCAGAGCTCTTTGAGATAATAGAACTTGTTTCAATTGAGAGAAGTATCCTCCGAGAAAATTCGAGAGTTTCCCTGTGCAGGGTTTTCCGAGAACACTGCTTGAGAATTCGCACTGTCAACAGATCCGAACGAACCAAAGAAAAAACCACAACGAACGACACACAAGTCAGACTCGCGATTCACACAGCCAGTGAAGAAGAAAAAAAGAAGAGAGAGAAGATTATATCAGAGAGAGATCGTCAGGAACTGAGAGCGCCCTTTTCCTACTTGCGGCCGAATTGTGAACTCGTTAGAAATCGGTCCCTTCCGGAGAAAGCGCGGATTTCAAACATACATATATATGTATATATAAGTAGTTGAACCTAAATGATGACAGATTTCTATTGTAGATCTGTGGCCTAAAGGCGCACAATTAACAGCTTGTAAAAAGAAATTTATTTGTCTCGGAGATGCTCATATGCCTGGTGTAGTAAGAGCTCTCGATGGTTCTTATATATACAGGGTGTCCCTGAGCACTCTATCACGCACTTGTGAGGACGTAGAGCGCAGTAAATTAAATAAAGAAGTCCTATTCCATGTAACGATTTTTGCAATAATAATAGAAATATTAATTATTAAAATCGGGCGAATGAGAGAAACGCTCGACCGCTCAAGTTATAGCACGGCCCATCGCGTCAGACATTGCCTGTCGGCGCGCGGCGAGGGGAGGGACAGCGCGCTGACGCAAGCGCTCCCGATATACGGAGAGGTGACAGGACGGCGTGGCCGCGTCCTGTCACCAATAACACCTCCTCGTGGGCACACCTTGTCGTGGTGAGGGGGCTCAGACCGAAAGGTGAAGCTAACGTGTCCAGTCCTGTCTAGCCGTTCTAGCCGTGTCAAGACGGGACGAATAATCCTCGCAGCATAGCCACGAGTCGACAATGGCTCCTATGTGGCAAGCGCGTCGGTGCGTCGGTGGACCGTGTCGACGGCCGTGCTTTAGGCGGAACATTCGCCTCTTTCGAGGTGGTGGGCCGGAACGTGCTTGTTGGGGCACTCCCGTGCCCGTCGGACTGGGAAGTCGCAAGTGGGACTTGCCTCACTCTGCCGACGAAAAACAGTCCACTCCCATCCTTTTCCTTCCCCCTACCCCCATTCCCTATCCCGACTGGTGGCCTATCTCTTCTCCGTTCGCCTCTTTCACACTTCGATGTGGAAGAGGAGAACAGGGGCCACCGAAGACCCACCGGGCCCTGCGTCTCTGAGGTCCTAGACCCGGAGATGACGGAACCGGGGGTTTTTACTAATCTTTCTTTTTCTTTTTCAGAGCCCCTTTCAGAGTCCCCTACACAGTATAGTCACGAGTCGGTGTCAGCTCTGCTGACCAAATGGCTCATATGTGGCAAGCGCCCTTTCGCGTTGGAGGAACGGTCGACGGCCGTGCTTTAGGCGGAACCTCCGCCTCATTCGAGGTGGTGGGCCGGCACGTGCTCGTCGATGCGTTCCCGTGCCCGTCGGGCCGTGAAATCGCGGACGGGGTTTACTCTGCTCCGTCGATGGAGCGGTCCACTCCTATCCTTTCTCCTTCCCCACTACCCCCATTCCACTCACACCGGTGGCCTATCTCCACTCCGTTCGCCTTTGTCACACTCCGGTGTGGAAGAGGGGAACAGGGGCTGCCGAAGACCCACTGGGCCCTGCGCCTCTGAGGTCCTGGACCCAGCGGCGACGGAACCGGGGGTTAACTAACCTTTCTTTTTCTTTTCAGGTACTTCGGGTTTCGACTGTTGCCGTCTGTGGCTTCGTCGATAGACGTCGTTAGATCGTCGTTGTCGTCGCGGTCGCTTTCGTCGCGGTCGGTCCCGTTGTTTTAGGTCTGAAGACTAAGGTGGAGTTAGGAACCGTGCCTAGGGTCTGCATGGTCGCGTAGACTTTAAATGTCGCGGTCGCGAACGGTCCGTCCCGGGATACCTGCCGTCCTCCCGGCGTATTTAGGCTTGGCGGCGTAATAGTGGCTCTACGTCGTTCGACCACCCCTTCCACCGTACTCGTGGGAACAAAATAAAGTGCATAAATTTTAAAACTTTAGATGTGGTGAGGAGGAGTGCCCGCCTGGCCGACCGCTTCCGGCCTGGCGCGGCCGCTAATAGGGAAGCGCGGGGTGTCTCCGTCGTTGGGTCGCGGGCTTGCTCGACCGCGTGCTCGGTGGCGGCCTCCGCCTCCTCGAGAGCGCCTCACTGAGCTGTGCGCGCACGGGCTCGAGACACAGTACGCGGCGGTGCACAGCCCCGGGATTACGGCCTTCCTGCCGTTAGAATTAATTTAGTCCGTTATTCGGTTACCGCGATTAGGACCGCGTCGGTAACGCTAGAGCGCTGTTTAGTCTCCGCAATTAGGCCCGCGTCGTTTACCCTCGAGCGTAATATAGGAACCGCCGAAGTAGCTAATGTGCAAACGCGTGCGATTAGATCCGCGCTTAGATTCGCCGCGTACGCGGACGACCTCGTGGTCGTCGTTACCGGGAATTCGCGTAGGGAATTAGAAACACAAGGTCAGCGCGTAGTTGATATTATAATGGACTGGTGTAGGTTCGCGAAGCTTCAGATTTCCGAGCGTAAAACTGAAGCCATTGTTTTAAAATCAGACGTGATCGCGCGAAACCCCATAGGCAGACGGGGAGGAGCACGACCGGATAGGAAACGAAAGACAAATACGAGAACCGTCGACTTTGGAAGTAGGCCGCCAATAATCAGAATCGGGAATTCGAAGATAGGCTTTAAAGAAACCGTTAGATATCTTAGCGTTCATATAGATAAAGGTCTAAAAGTTAGGTCGCACTGCGCGTATTTAAACAGCAAAGTCGGGTTGCTGTTCGATAAGTTAGGTAGGCTGGCTAAAGTTCATTGGGGCCTGCGATTTAGGGCACTCTCCACTATATACCGAGGCGTGTTCGCACCGACAGTGGCCTATGCTGCTGCGGAGTGGGCCGACCTGTGTACGGAGAGAGATGCTAGGATCTTAAAGGCCTTGCAGCGCCGAGTCTTAATTTCAACGATAGGCGCATACCGCACGGCCTCGTGGGAATCGCTCTGTGTCGTCGCGGGAGTGATTCCAGTCGATATCGTTTTGCAAGCATATGCCGCGCGTTATCATAATAGAAAAGAAGAGAACGCCAAGATCGGTAATTTAGAGATTCCCGCTAAAACTGATAGAAAGGACGCGATAGGAAAAATTAGAGACGAAGCGATAGACATGTGGCAGACTCGGTGGATTTCTTCCCACAAAGGTCGTACCACATTCGCTTTTTTCGAAAACGCGTGCACGACAGATTAGCTGCGCGGTTAGAAACGAATCATTATAGCACGCAGGTCCTCACTGGACACGGAGATTTTAGGGCTCGCTTAGCATCATTCAATCTAGTGTGCAGTGATGCGTGCATATGTAAGAGTGGAGTAGACACGGTGCAGCACTTCTTGCTGGACTGTCCATTCTTCGCGTAAAGAGAGGTTTTGCGTAGCGTCGTCCCAGAGGGCAATTGGCAATGGCCGGGAGTGGCACGCTTCCTCGTGTCAAATCCAGAGGCTTTTGCTGTGTTTGCCGATTTCTGCCGAGAATCCCTTTGGTTGAAGGGATGCGAAAGCGTAGAATAAAAATTAGGTAGGTCCATGGTTCATCCAGGGAGGTCGGAGCCCTTGGGCATAAAAGTGTGGCCCCGTAACCTTCTCGGGATAACCACATTTCTGAGCTGTGATCGCGTCGCGTAGATTAAGTTAGCTTGACTGCTAGGTAGGACTCTTCCTAACCTATTAGTCCCACTGTCTAAAGGCGATGAGGCCCTGAGGCCACTAGCCATATCCTACCCACCTATCCTAACCACATCCCATTCCATCCAAAACTCCGCCTGACAGGGTCAGAGCATGTATCCGGGCAGGATGCAAATGGACAGGCCTTCCCGTGGTTCCCCGTGTACACGGCCAGTGGGGGTGGAGCACTGAGTCGGACGCGAATGTGCGGATCGGCGGCTATAGGTGCTCCTGGGTGGCGTGGTAATGAGGCGCCCCATTGGTCTGTGACCGAACTGTCTATTCCCGCGATGAGGATCCCGCGGGCGCATCTGGATTTTTCCATCGCCCGGCTCAGGGCGGTTTCGATAGATGGTGGATGTAAAATGTGGCGTATGCCCGCAAGGGCGAGGAAGCACGAACCTTTGCCATCCGTGGTAACGGTTCACACATTAACTGTCACCAATAACATCGAAGGATGGGGGTATTTAAGTACCCCCAATGGAAGGGACTCCTCCCCTTAGGGAGGGATCTTGCGCGCACGGAAAGGGTCGCGAACGAATGCGCAAGCGATCCTGTGGCCCTCCCCAATGGTGCGCGATGGAGTTTTAGCGGGTAGTCGGGAACGTATTTTCCCGGAGTCCCGCAGAACTCTTGCCTTCCCAGGGCGAGGGTATGCGTCAAGGCATTTCCCCATGTAAAGAAAAAAAAAAAAGAGATAGCGCGCTGCTATCCGTGGTTACCGCCATCGCCATTTTCACGTTTCGCCGCGCGCCGACAGGAATTCAGTCAGCCATTGGCTGCTGTCTCGGTCTTGGGGGGCGAGGCGGCGAACTAAGAGTGCCTAATGGTGTGTGCGATGGGCGTCGAGCCCGTCTGAGGATGCACGCACATGGAGGGAGCGTCACGCTCGAATGAGAGCGGCGCGCTCCCTGCTCCTCCCTGTGGAGATGGGGGCGGTACCCGTACTCGAAGAGGTACGGAGTGCGGGATCAAAGCCGCAGCCTTTACTCTCTGTGGGGGGGTGCGGGGGTGGCGCACCCTGAGAATCGCGGTGAGTGTCAGGAGGGGTGTTTGTGCTTCCTTCTGCCGCTGCACCGCGCAGGAGAGGGCGGCCGTCCCCTGCCTCCTGCGGAGGGGGGGGGGCGTTTCCCGGTCCCGGTGCGGCCCGTGGGTGTGGGCGGCCGCGATCGTTGCCTCGGTAGTAGCCCACGTAAGTCTTGGGCGTCGCGGGGGCGATGACCCACGGCATCGCCCATGGTGAACCGTGTCGTCCTTGCAGTAGTGCGTACCTGGGGGGGGGGGGTTCCTTCGGCCGCGGTTACGTTTCTCCCCTCGGTGAGCGGCCGAGCCGGGGGTGTCGTGCCTATCCCCCTTCCGCGTAGGGAACGTTTGTCTCCTGAGGGGACAGAAGGCGGGCGCGCTCTCTGGGTGCGAGGGGTGTGTTTGGAGGAGGGGGCTTTGTCCCCCCTTCCATTCATTCCCATTCGCGGGGGGTTGCGGGGTCCCGTGTGGGACGCGGGGCCCCCCTTTATGCAACCCCAAGGGTTGGAGGTGGCAGAGTTAAGTGACTCGCTCTGCCACCTGTTGGGGAGAACATCGGCCCCAACTCGGAGGGGACCCCTCTCTTTTGGCGAAGAGAGGGGTCTCGCGTGCCTTGGGGGGGTCACGGACGAATGCGCAAGCGATCCCGTGGCCCCCTCCACTGTGCGTAAGGAGACAACCATGGGGTTTTAGCGGGTAGTCGGGAGGTAAAACTCCCGGAGTCCCGCATACCCCCCGTCAATTCCCAGATTGGCAGGGGGATGCGTAAATGCATTTCCCCATGTAAAAAATAAAAAAAAGGCAATGTCTGACACGGTGGGCCGTGCTATAGCTCGAACGGTCAAGCGCTTCTCTCATTCGTCCAATTTTAATAATTAATATTTCTATTATTATAAAATTACACAAAGTTAAACGCTCCCCAAAATTAACAAATTAAAATGAATAATAAGAGGCAATAAGGAGCCAACGCGGTTGTAGGGCGTGAAAACAAATTTTTTCTCCAAACAGTCAATTGAAACGATCTTTCTTCTAGGATAGTTGGCAGAGAGATTCGCGCAGTAATATAGTGTATAAAATTAACTGCATGGACTGCGACGCTTCTTACGTGGGACAAACTGGACGCTTGTTGAAAACGAGAATCAAAGAACATAGAAGGAATCTTACGTCCGTCATCGCGGAACATAGCGCTTAATCACACTTTTGATTTTGATAAGGTTGACATTTTGGATGAGGAAATGTTTTTAGGTAAAAGACTAATATCTGAAATGATTTATATCAAGCGCCAGAGGAATGCGTTGAACCTCCAAAGCGATACTTTAAAGTTGAACACATCGTGTCTGTCGATTATTGAAAACATATCTAAGATTTAATGGGCTGATGTTTGCCCTCCATGTACACGGATTGTTTTTGTTCGACCACAGTTTGATATCGCTTTCCGTTGTTGTTTGAATTTTCGACTTAGTTGATTGTTTGCGTGCTGGGTGTTCGTTTCGTCTCTGCCGGTCTTCTCGTTGTCCGAGTGAGTAGCCCTTGACTGTTGTCAATCAATTTTTATTGCAAATATATGACTCCGTTATGTTTACTTTGTCAGTGCATCGCTCCTCGCGCTTTTTACCGTTGAGAGTGCTGCTTGCATCGGTCTTTTTCGGGTGGATCGACTTGGATGAGATAGCGTTCACTCCTATAGACTATGTATGTATGTGATTATGCTTTTTTTCTCTTTTGTATTTTTTACTGACACCGTATCCTTTTTACTGTCTTAATTGGCATTTTTTGATTGTATTAGAATCACTGAAGATGGCTCGAAATGAGGCCGAAACGTATGAAATAAAGAAGAAAGATCGTTTCAATTGACTGTTTGGAGAAAAAATTTGTTTTCACGCCCTACAACCGCGTTGGCTCCTTATTGCCTCTTATTATTCATTTTAATTTGTTAATTTTGGGGAGCGTTTAACTTTGTGTAATTTTATGTTAATATTGCGCTGGCTGAAAATATGCGTTTTTCAACCTTTTTTCAATTTGTTAGCTTTTATTTCGGTTTTAGGACTGTATCTTATTTAAAGAAATGGGTTTGGATTAATAAGCGGTTGTCTAGATTAAATTTGCGTATTATATTTTTGAGGAAGTGCATTAGTCACAATGTAACACCACAACATCTGAGTTTTTGTAACCGTTATCATAATGAATTACACCATTCCGTGTCACGCAGGCGACATGTTAATTTAAGGTCTAGGTTCGTTACAGATATATTGAAGAACGAAATTAAGGATTCGTACAGACACATTCGAGCATTGCGCCGCGAGATGTTTGTTGTTGTTCGACTTATATCTAACAATTTACCGATATCTATCTGTAATAATTTTTTTGTTAAACAGAGTAGGTCCCAGCGTGCTTTCTATCTCTATGTAAGTTCGAAACTAGACAAGAAGTTTAAATGGTTGTTAAATAAACAACTGAAAGAGACACTGAAAGATATTCGTCCGATTCGTTATTTTTACATGCATCCGAATTATAAATCTGCAGTTGTAACGCATCCAGTTAGTCAATCTTCAGCAATATGTAATAATGTGAATTTTTCCTTCAATCCCCTACCCTCCCCCTCGTCTATTTGTATCAACCTTGATCCTTCATCTTTCTCGCCACGTGTTTCTCCGATCTTGGAATTAAGAGACGAATAGTTTGTTAATTTATCTTCGGCGCCCATACCCCATGATGTGAAACTTTTACTACAACTTGGAGAGAAATTTTGTTTACCGGTGGTTGACAAGGAAAGAACGACTGTCGAATTACTGAAAAATGTGGAGTATAACATCAACAGGCTGCCCACAGAGATTCGTACGACGTTGAGAAACAGATCTTTCCCTATTATAAGTACCTTTTATAATTCCTTTTCAAAAAAGTCTCCTGTTGATGAAATTATTTTGAGTTCTTTGAATGCTGTAAAAAAATTCACAAAGGAGAATCCTGACATTTTGTTCACGAGAGTCGATAAAGGCAATATAACGGTCGCGTTGGATAAGGACGACTATCTTTCTAATATGTCTATTTTGTTAGCAGACAAAAGCACGTATAGAGTAGTAAATAAGAACCCGATTAATAAGGTGATTAGCAGTTTGCATGATTTGTTAGTGAGATGGAGAGCTCGTGATTACATCTCTGTTGCGAGATATAGAGCGTTAAATTGTACAGATGGCGTTTTACCGAGGGCCTATGGGCTGCCGAAAATTCATAAGAAAAATAATCCGTTATTATAGTCTCATCTAAGAACACGCCTCTTTATGGTCTCGCCAAATTTTTACATGACATTATTTACAAATCTATTCCGAGACCTGATAGCCAAATTATCAATAGCGCGCAAGTTGTCGATAGACTCAAGGGTAGATATGTCGATGGTGATGTAAAATTGATTTCACTGGATGTCGTCTCTCTATTCACCAACGTACCGTTAGATATGGCCTTGGACAGTCTTTGTGTCAGATGGGACTATATAGTAGGGAATTGCCAGATACCTCGCGATGAGTTCTTAATGGCAGTTCGCCTCATTTTGAACTCTACATTTTTTATGTTTAACGATGTTTGCTATCAACAAACATTTGGCACGCTCATGGGCTCTCCTCTTTCCCCGATCATCGCGGAGATCACGCTCCAAGATTTAGAAGCTAGGGCGATCGCGACTCTTGATGTGGATCTTCCATTTTATTTCAGATACGTTGACGATATTGTGTTAGCGGCTCCCCCCTCGATGCTTAATACTATTATGAACACGTTCAATTCGTTCCACACTAGGCTGCAGTTTACTATTGAGGAGAGTGTCGACAACCGTTTGAATTTTCTTGACATCACAATCATTTTAGAAAATGGATTTATCGAATTTAATTGGTTTCATAAACCGACTTTTTCCGGAAGATACCTCCACTTTGAGTCGCGACACCCCCTTTGCCAGAAGAAGGGTACGATAATCGGCTTAACGGATAAAGTTTTCTGGCTTTCTCATCCAAGATTCCATAAAGAAAATTTTGAATTTGTCATTAACATTCTTTTGAACAATGGATATCCGCTCTCTTTTATTTTTCACACTATTGCTGACCGGCTTAATATTCTGTTTCACAGATTCAGTGACAAATGTAATAACATTCTGACGGACTTTGAGATCGGGACAGATGTTGTTAATGGGAGAAGCAGAATTACATATTTTAATGTCCCATATGTGAGGAACATATCGGAGCGTTTTCGACATTGCGTCAGGAATCTTAATGTTAGGCTCTCTTACACGGGAATCAATAACTTACGCCGATTTATTAGGGTCGGTAAGGATAGTTTGCAGAGAGATTCGCGCAGTAATATAGTGTATAAAATTAACTGCATGGACTGCGACGCTTCTTACGTGGGACAAACTGGACGCTTGTTGAAAACGAGAATCAAAGAACATAGAAGGAATCTTACGTCCGTCATCGCGGAACATAGAGCGCTTAATCACACTTTTGATTTTGATAAGGTTGACATTTTGGATGAGGAAATGTTTTTAGGTAAAAGACTAATATCTGAAATGATTTATATCAAGCGCCAGAGGAATGCGTTGAACCTCCAAAGCGATACTTTAAAGTTGAACACATCGTGTCTGTCGATTATTGAAAACATATCTAAGATTTAATGGGCTGATGTTTGCCCTCCATGTACACGGATTGTTTTTGTTCGACCACAGTTTGATATCGCTTTCCGTTGTTGTTTGAATTTTCGACTTAGTCGATTGTTTGCGTGCTGGGTGTTCGTTTCGTCTCTGCCGGTCTTCTCGTTGTCCGAGTGAGTAGCCCTTGACTGTTGTCAATCAATTTTTATTACAAATATATGACTCCGTTATGTTTACTTTGTCAGTGCATCGCTCCTCGCGCTTTTTACCGTTGAGAGTGCTGCTTGCATCGGTCTTTTTCGGGTGAATCGACTTGGATGAGATAGCGTTCACTCCTATAGACTATGTATGTATGTGATTATGCTTTTTTTCTCTTTTGTATTTTTTACTGACACCGCATCCTTTTTACTGTCTTAATTGGCATTTTTTGATTGTATTAGAATCACTGAAGATGGCTCGAAATGAGGCCGAAACGTATGAAATAAAGAAGAAAGATCGTTTCAATTGACTGTTTGGAGAAAAAATTTGTTTTCACGCCCTACAACCGCGTTGGCTCCTTATTGCCTCTTATTATTCATTTTAATTTCTATTATTATTGCAAAAATCGTTATATGGAATAGGACTTCTTTATTTGATTTACTGCGCTCTACCTCCTCACAAGTGCGTGATGGAGTGCTCAGGGACACCTTGTGTATAAAGAAACCAAATCTTCAGGTATCTTTTCCTCTTTTTAATATTTGTTTCAGATTTTATCTTCTTTGATGAATTATGTTGTATCTGATGATATTTTATTGTAGGAAGATGCTATTTATAGCGCGCGGTGGTAGTCGCTCTATCACCGTTCGTAAATTCGCCGAGTGAAGGATCCGCCGAAATGATGACAGTGTTGTGCTCTATGTACAGAGTTTATTATGACAGAGTTGTATATACATTGTTTACAGGTTCTCTTTGGTCCTGAAAAGGACCATTTATTATTCGTGTGCAGCCGCTCTCGATAAGTGATAGGAGGGGCCGCCTTGGTAATTTTCTGGATCCCTAGGCAGTTATTGTTGGGATCCTCGATGCCTTTGATCGCCTCTATCTGCGTAGCTGCGGTCTTTGTGGTGGCTTTCCAGTCGGAGTCCGATTGGGTGCCTTGCTCGGAGGTAATGCTGCAAACCTGTGTGCCTCTGTGTACTCGGCTGTCTGGGTACTCCTGGTGATCCCAGATCGAGGTGAAGGCGGCAGTGGTGACAATGCCTCTGGCACTGACCACGGTCCCGTGGGAGAGGTGTATCGCCTTATGCGGATGTCCCACACTTCCAGGAGTTGCCGAGGAAGTCGAGTCAATCGTGGTTCCAAGGTGATTGGCTGTAATTTCCAGAGCAGGACCTCCAACGAAACTCGTGGTGTGGTAGCCGGAAATTGATGCCTGGCTGGTGCAGCGTCCTTGTCCCACGGCTGCCTGATTGGCCCAGGTGATCGGAGCGTAGTCAGTGGCCGTGGCAGGCGGCTTCGAATTTTGCAAGATCCGAAAATCTTGCTGACAAAATAGTGTGAGGAGTTGTGAGCTCCTCTACTAGAAAGTTATCTGTCTTGGCTTTTGACTGTAAGCGAACACACTTATTGTCGGTTGAGCCGTGACTCGATGGCTTGGTGCTGCGTGCGGTTTTATATATCTTTCCTGCGATTTCCCACTCACGAGAAGTCGATCGTCCGTTTTGCCATCTAGTGGCGAGGCGTAAAGCTCGTGGGGGAATCCCCTAGTGCGTCGCGACAATCTCGGGTAGCGTGTGTGGCGCGTGGCCTATCGGCAGGTGCTTGCTACTGTATGTGGCGTGTGGTTAACCGCCACACTATTCATTATGTGTGCGTTAACCACCACACTATTCATAAGTGCAGAAAACTACAATACGCTGTGGTTCTTCAAGCAATCTGTGATGCAGATTTATTTTTCATAGATTGCTTTACGAGTTACCCAGGATCAGTAGGGGACTATCGAATTTTCCGCAATTCAGATTTATATAAGGAAGTTCAAAGAGATCTTCCTGCTTTTTTTCTTGATGGAGAATTCATTGTTAGTGATAAGGCATATCCTGTTTTGACTTGGTGCATTCCCGCTTTTCGAGATAATGGGCGTCTTACACAAGTAAGTCTAAAAAAATAACTTTATAAGACATGTTCTATCATAAATATCTAGAACAATATTCTTTTTGCTCTTTTATTAATATAATGGGTTGTTTGTTTTAGGAGCAGAAGACTTTTAATAAGATAATATCACAAAAACGACAAGTTATAGAAAGAGCATTCGCTCTTTTAAAGGGAAGGTTCAGATAAGGTTCAGGTTCGGTTAAAGTTTCTCAATATGTCTCGTAGACTTAATACCATTCTTTATCATAGCAGCGTGTGTCCTTCACAACATATGTCTAGAAGGCATTAATGATGATGTGGAGGACTTTATACAAGAGGGAATTATTAATGAAGAGGGAACAGAATTACAAGAGGAAGTACATTACGAAGAAAATGAAGAGTATAATGTTGAAGAAGCTGTATTTGCCAGTGGTGAAATTAAGCGAAACTATTTGTGTTTGCGAGTTGCTGGAAGACTGTAACCTGCATTGTTTAATCCTTTTGTACCTCCGGCTTTCCCAAAAGAGATGTATTTCATATGAAGACAGTTTTATAGGTGTTTGGGGGTGCTGATTCCAAATTTACCATCAAAATTTAAATTCAAAATGGCAGATCCAAGATGGCGACTATAAAAGGCTTAAATATCAATATATTTAAAATATAAGCTTAGATCTAGAAATTTCATTTTTTTAAATGTATATTATGTTTTTTCCTGAATATGCACACACACATTCAATTCGTAGCATTGTTATACACTTTTTTTTGCAAGCCGCTCATCTGCCGCGAGATTTGAATGCCCGTCGCACGCGTCGTCCTATTTTGATTACACATATAAAGTATTACAATATTTATCATAATAAAGTTGTAATCACATTTAAATAAAACTTTAAGTTTATAATTAGCGCATAAATTCTACGATTTCTCGATTAATACACAATTAATCTTCATTCTCTAAAAGTTTGATTTTTTGCAAAGTTTAAATTATATTTTATTGTAAACATTACATTTCAAAGTGCGCGATTTTTTTACATGTAGCTTGAATTTTCTTCTTTAAAACAAGCCAAGGTAAAAGTCGATAGGATTATTTGTTTAAAAGTTATGACTCTTTTCGTAGGTGGGACATATGTATATGTCCCGGAGGACATACATGTCCCACCTACGAAAAAAGTCATAACTTTTAAACAAATAATCCTATCGACTTTCACCTTGGCTTGTTTTAAAAAAGAAAGTTCAAGCTACATGTAAAAAAATCGCGCACTTTGAAATGTAATGTTTACAATAAAATATAATTATTTAAACTTTGCAAAAAATCAAACTTTTAGAGAATGAAGATGTCCCGGAAGACATATATGTCCCACCTACGAAAAAACTTTTTTCGCACGTACGAAAGGGTTAAGAAGAAGTAAATGTTATATAATGTATGTAAATGACATATAATAGTATTATAAGTATAATAATATAAGAAATGTAGTTCTAATAGTATAATAAATATAAGAAATATATATAAGACTGTAGGAATAAGGAAGATATATATATATATATATATATATATATATATATATATATATACAGGGTGACCCATTTTAACTTAGGCAGCCAAATAACTCGAAAAATAAGCAAGATAGAGAAAAATGTTTTAGACAAAAGTTGTATGGTTTCGAGGGGGCCATAAGATTGTATCATTGGTTTGACCTTGAAGAGTCATTTGAAGGTCACGTGAAGGTCACTTCAATTTTTTTAAATGGAATACCCTATATATTTTTGTACATTCTTGTAGCTTATTTCGAGAGCTTTCCAAAACACTATAATTAAGTACCTTTCCGTTAAGTACTTTTTGAGTTATGATGCTTGAAATAATTTCTTAATTTTACATAAACCGTAAAATATCTTGTAAAATATTCATTTTTCGATTATCTTACCTTAATACTTTTATGTACAAAATAATGAGAGGAATCAATTGGTGTAAAGAAAACACATAGTTGTTTTTAAGAAAAAATATGGAATTGTTAATTGCAAATTACATATTTTTTCTTCGAAACAACTATGTGTTTTCTTTACACCAATTGATTCCTCTCATTATTTTGTACATAAAACTATTAAGGTAAGGTAATCGAAAAATGAATATTTTACAAGATATTTTACGGTTTATGTAAAATTAAGAAATTATTTCAAGCCTCATAACTCAAAAAGTACTTAACGAAAATGTACTTAATTATAGTGTTTTGGAAAGCTCTCGAGATGAGCTACAAGAATGTACAAAAATATATAGGATGTTCCATTTAAAAAAATTGAAGTGACCTTCACGTGACCTTCAAATGACTCTTCAAGGTCAAACCAATGATACCATCTTATGGCCCCCTCGAAACCATACAACTTTTGTCTAAAACATTTTTCTCTATCTTGCTTATTTTTCGAGTTATTTGGCTGCCTAAGTTAAAATGGGTCACCCTGTATATATCTTATATATATATACCCAGATAGCAAAGTCTGTAGAAAGCATATCATGCCAAGTGTCTGCTATCAACTAATGTTAGCAAAACGGCTACAAATTTGGTACTGAAGCTGTTATTACCAATTAAGTTGACAAATTGATGTCAAAAATCGAACAGAGTCTGCCCACAGAATCTGACGCAGATTGGTGGCAGAAACCAAGCAGAATCTGCTAACATGACTTGATATCAGATTGTCGGCAAAAATCAAGCAGAATCTGCGTGCGCGTAATTTGACTGCAGATTGACAGCAGAAGTGGAACAGGGTTTACATGCGTGATCTGATGGCAAATTGGCAACAATCTGCATTTGATTCGATAGTTCCTTCGCTTACCGCTATGTGATGTATTTTCTCGCAATCAAATTTCTGTCAGAAATATATATAAAGTCGCTATTATTAATAAAAGATCAAAAATATAGTAACTATATCTATCACTTTAATTTCTGATATGTGATACAAGCAGATAAGATTCAGAATATTAAACTGATTGGAATCAATAGGATAAATGGAAAATTATTCATTTACTGCCTATTTGAAGCATAAAGGAAGAATTTAATTCTAAATAAATTATATCTCAAGTTTTGTAAGTTAAATTTAATTATTTTCACCATTTACTTTATTATTAATTTAATTAAATTGAGTCCTTTACTATGTGAGATATAACTACGATATAACATATTACATATTATATGTTGTATTAGAAGAAAATTAACCGATAACTCGCTGATAATAGTCTTATTTAACATTTGTAGTAATTAATTTTATTGTATTTATATTACTTATTTATATGAATGACCAGAAGCTGCAGATTCTGCTCGGGATCTGCTGCCAATCTGCCGTCAGATTACGCGCGCGCAGATTCTGCTCGGTTTCTGCCGACAATTTGACATCAAGTTGTTAGCAGATCCTGCTCGGTTTTTGCTAATAATCTGCTGTCAGATTCTGTGAGCAGGTTTTGCTAGCAAATCGTGAGCCTATTGCGGACATAACGGATGCCAATCTGCTAGCAACTTTTGTGGAAATCTGTCGCCAATCTGCTGGCAAATTGCGCGCATTTTGCTTACCGGGTATATACAGGGCGATCCTGAAAAACGTTATGTCTTTAAAATGACGTATTCCTGACACCATTCTAAGACAATTTTTCCTTTACCAAAATTTGATTTGAAGCGTAGTTTTTGAATTATGAGCAAAAATAGTAAATCACGCGTCGGGTACAGAAGGCAGGCAGGAGCGGCGCGGCGTGCCGCGAGCGCGGGCGCAGCTGACCGCCCGACGGGTGATTATCACCGCATGAGTCGCTAACTATTTTATCTTATAACATAAAATTATGCTTTAAATAAAATTTTGGTAAAGAAGAAAATGTCTTAGAATTACGTCAGAAATACGTGTTCCTTAAAATAACGTTATTTTAATAATGAAAAGTTGTTCCGGATCGCCGGCCGTCCGACGTTGCAATCAGCTGATTGCTACACGCGATGTGTGTATGGCGGAGTGTGAGCGTAAGAGAGAGAGAGAAAGAGAGAGAGAGGGAGGGTAGGAGGGACAGACATTCATACACACGCACGCACTTTTTTTCTCGCTCTCTTTCTCTCTTTTACGCAACACTCATACACTCTCTCATTCAGTCTCTCACTCACACTCTCTCGGTCACTCACTCACTCACTCACCTGCTTACTCACTTGCTCACTCACCTTGTAGCAGCGTAGCGAATCTTCATGCTATGTATTGTTGTTATCTGCTGCACGGTTATGATTGCTAGAGATGCGCGACACATCGAAATTTTTTCGATTATTAGTCTCACACTCGATTGACACAATACAGATTACACGATAACGAGTTTACTGTTTATTCACTCACTATTGATTTATCGATACCAAAAATTACTTTCAAAGAAACGCGAATGCAAACAGCACATGACTCGACGCGAAGCGACGGACCGCGGAGACTGCGCGACCACAAGAGTTATGTTGCCAGAAACGCGACACGCGACATCTAACAAACGACTTGTGCGTGGCGCGTGATTGACGCGAGATAAGACGAACGATCGGCTAAAACCTTCGCATTGCGAATGCGGTAGAAAACATGAAACGTATAATGACATACTTAAAAAATTAATTATTTATTATAAATAATAACTATTTCTAATTATAATAAATAATTATTATTTTAAAAAGCATGTGTTGTACGTTATTACGTTTTCGAAATTATTGCATTCACGATGCGAAGATTTAAGTCAATCGCAAGAATAATGTAATTAAAATTACATTTGGAAAAATTTATTTTTATTCTGCTCACAATGAAATGTTCCAACGTGAAAATGTATTGGTCGCTCTGAAAAGAGCGGATTGACTAAAAAAAATTTTAAAGCAGATGCTCAAAATGCCCGCCATCCATCCTAATGCAAGCTCTCATGCGTTTTAATAAGTTTCTTTCGACGTTTTCCATTATTTCTTTGTCAATATTCCAAATAGCGAATCGTAATCTTGTCTCCAGATCTTCAATATCTTCGGGAAGCGTTTTATAAATTACTTCCTTGCAGTATCCCCATAAGAAAAAATCTAGAGGATTGAGATCCGGAGATCTTGCGGGCCAACGTATCGGGCCGTACCGACCCATCCAGCGTCCGGGAAAATTCTCGTTTAAGTAATTCGTAACGATCCTGGCGTTGTGTGGCCCAGCACCGTCTTGTTGGAAGATAATATCGTTTCTTTCAAATAATGGCACATCTTCTAAGAAATGTGGTAGATTTTCTGTTAATAAATCGACGTAGGTTCTTCCAGTTAAAATATCTGGAAGAATAACTGGACCAAGTATTTCAGTGCCCATTATTCCAGCCCATACATTAATCTTCCAACGAGTTTGAAAATTTCGAAATCGCGTGACTCTGGGATTTTCTTCGCTCCAAAAGTGCATATTATGCACATTAAAAATTCCTTCTTGTGTGAATAGCGATTCATCGCTGAATATCACACGAGAGGAATATCTGGGATCTCGATCGACGTTTCGCAGAAAATTTTCGCAAAACGATTTATTAACAGAAAATCTACCACATTTCTTAGAAGATGTGCCATTATTTGAAAGAAACGATATTATCTTCCAACAAAACGGTGCTGGGCCACACAACGCCAGGATCGTTACGAATTAATTAATCGAGAATTTTCCCGGACGCTGGATGGGTCGGTACGGCCCGATACGTTGGCCCGCAAGATCTCCGGATCTCAATCCTCTAGATTTTTTCTTATGGGAATACTGCAAGGAAGTAATTTATAAAACGCTTCCCGAAGATATTGAAGATCTGGAGACAAGATTACGATTCTCTATTTGGAATATTGACGAAGAAATAATGGAAAACGTCGAAAGAAACTTATTAAAACGCATGAGAGCTTGCATTAGGATGGATGGCGGGCATTTTGAGCATCTGCTTTAAAATTTTTTTTAGTCAATCCGCTCTTTTCAGAGCGACCAATACATTTTCACGTTGGAACATTTCATTGTGAGCAGAATAAAAATAAATTTTTCCAAATGTAATTTTAATTACATTATTCTTGCGATTGACTTAAATCTTCGCATCGTGAATGCAATAATTTCGAAAACGTAATAACGTACAACAAATGCTTTTTAAAATAATAATTATTTATTATAATTAGAAATAGTTATTATTTATAATAAATAATTAATTTTTTAAGTATGTCATTATACGTTTCATGTTTTCTACCGCATTCGCAATGCGAAGGTTTTAGCCGATCGTTCGTCTTATCTCGCGTCAATCACGCGCCACGCACAAGTCGTTTGTTAGATGTCGCGTGTCGCGTTTCTGGCAACATAACTCTTGTGGTCGCGCAGTCTCCGCGGTCCGTCGCTTCGCGTCGAGTCATGTGCTGTTTGCATTCGCGTTTCTTTGAAAGTAATTTTTGGTATCGATAAATCAATAGTGAGTGAATAAACAGTAAACTCGTTATCGTGTAATCTGTATTGTGTCAATCGAGTGTGAGACTAATAATCGAAAAAATTTCGATGTGTCGCGCATCTCTAGCAATCATAACCGTGCAGCAGATAACAACAATACATAGCATGAAGATTCGCTACGCTGCTACAAGGTGAGTGAGCAAGTGAGTAAGCAGGTGAGTGAGTGAGTGAGTGACCGAGAGAGTGTGAGTGAGAGACTGAATGAGAGAGTGTATGAGTGTTGCGTAAAAGAGAGAAAGAGAGCGAGAAAAAAAGTGCGTGCGTGTGTATGAATGTCTGTCCCTCCTACCCTCCCTCTCTCTCTCTTTCTCTCTCTCTCTTACGCTCACACTCCGCCATACACACATCGCGTGTAGCAATCAGCTGATTGCAAAGTCGGACGGCCGGCGATCCGGAACAACTTTTCATTATTAAAATAACGTTATTTTAAGGAACACGTATTTCTGACGTAATTCTAAGACATTTTCTTCTTTACCAAAATTTTATTTAAAGCATAATTTTATGTTATAAGATAAAATAGTTAGCGACTCATGCGGTGATAATCACCCGTCGGGCGGTCAGCTGCGCCCGCGCTCGCGGCACGCCGCGCCGCTCCTGCCTGCCTTCTGTACCCGACGCGTGATTTACTAACTATTTTTGCTCATAATTCAAAAACTACGCTTCAAATCAAATTTTGGTAAAGGAAAAATTGTCTTAGAATGGTGTCAGGAATACGTCATTTTAAAGACATAACGTTTTTCAGGATCGCCCTGTATACAGGGTGTCCCAAAAGTCCCGATACGGTCGAATATTTCATAAACTATGCACTTTAGAAAGAAATATTTCAGACAAAAGTTGTGTAGCTTGAAGGGGGCCATAAGATGGTGACAATGATTTGACCTTGGAGAGTCATTTGAAGGTCACGTGATGGTCACCGTCAATTTCTTAAATGGAACCCTCTATTTTTTATTACATATTCTTATAGCTTATCTCGAGGACTTTCCAAAACACTATAATAAAATATTTTTCCCTTAAGTACTTTTTGAGTTATAAGGCTTGAAATCATTTCTTAATTTTACATAAACCGTAAAATATCTTGTAAAATATTCATTTTTCGATTATCTTACCTTAATACTTTTACGTACAAAATAATGAGAGGAATCAATTGGTGTAAAGAAAACACATAGTTGTTTTTAAGAAAAAATATGGAATTGTTAATTGCAAATTACATATTTTTTCTTCGAAACAACTATGTGTTTTCTTTACACCAATTGATTCCTCTCATTATTTTGTACATAAAACTATTAAGGTAAGGTAATCGAAAAATGAATATTTTACAAGATATTTTACGGTTTATGTAAAATTAAGAAATTATTTCAAGCCTCATAACTCAAAAAGTACTTAACGAAAATGTACTTAATTATAGTGTTTTGGAAAGCTCTCGAGATAAGCTACAAGTGTGTGCGAAAATATATAGGGTTTTCCTTTTAAAAAAATTGAAGTGACCTTTACGTGACCTTCAAATGACTCTTCAGTGTCAAACCAATATACCATCTTATGGCCCCCTCGAAACCATAAAACTTTTGTCTGAAACATTTTTCTCTAAAATGCTTTGTTTCCGAAATAATTGCGTGCGTTAATTAAAATGGCTCACCCTGTATAAGATAAACTATATAAATCTATATAAGTAACTTTTGTATAAAACAAGAATTATTCATCCTTGATGAAGGATAGCAAACATAAAAAAACTTTTTATGAAATTAAACTACATTATGTGATAAATCACAAATAATTATAGCAAGTAAATTAAAGGCAAACAACAAATTTATAATTTATCGATCAGTTTTTCCATTTGAACTTCATATGAATCAATAGCTTTAGTAAAGATATTTAACATTTCTTGATGTCGTTTCTCTCGAGCAATTTCTCTTGCACTGGAATCCTCTTTAAATGCCGATAACCATAAAAGAGTATCTCTTTCAAGTTTAGTTTTTTTCTTTTTTTTGATAGGTCCATATTTTAAATTTTCATCAGAGTCTGATTCAATATCTGGAAAATTTTTGCAATTGCGAGAAAATGCAACGATTATTGGTTCAACACTTGGATTCTTTTTAAAAATTTCATCGAGTTCATCATAAAACTTGCATGTTATTTTTATTGCATCACTACTTTTATCTCCCATATTATCTTTCACTTTCATATATACTTTACTTCATATATGCTTGTAGATTTTTCCACTTATCTTCAGCTTGTTTCCATGTATATTTAGCGAAACCTACATTTTCTATTTCTTTAACTATATTTTTCCACACTTCTTCATTTCTAATAGTTGTAAAATTAGACGAATTTTTTTGCCATTGATTAATCAAAAAGAGTGTAGCATCCTTGGACCATCTTTCGGTCTTTGCACCTGAATGATTTGGACTCTTACTTGTATCTGCAACATGTGATGAATCAGTAAGATTCGAAGAATCCGTTTCGAATGAAGATGTAGAAACAATTCCCAGTAATATAAGATTATCTTCTGTAGTTTCATATGCACAGATTGAACCATCCCAGATAGCACAGGATGTCCTATGGACATCCATTTTATGTCCATTTTATATCCGCACGTCCATGGACATGAAATGGACGTCCATCGTACGTCTGATTCCAGACATCCGTTAACGGCCAATATTTGGACGTCCATATGATGTCCGGTCTTGGACGTCAAAGTTTTGCGCGAGCACACAAGGATGTGTTAGTTCGTTCGTTTACCGCTACGCGACGTGCGATGCGCTATCATTCTCGTATTTAAGTTTTAGTTAGGAGAATTATATAAAGTTTGCAAAGAGTAACAAATAACATTAAAGATATACTGTTCAATTTAATTTCTGATCTCAATGCTTCAGATATTGTTGATTTTATAAGTCGAACAAGTAAATGTCCGGCGCATAAACGAAAATAATTCATTATCTATTTAATATGTAAAGTGCAATACGCAATAAATATAAATAAAATAAATATAAATAAATATAAATAAAATATAAATAAAATAAATATAAATAAATATAAATATAAATAAAATTTTTATATGAAATTTTTATGTAAAATTTTATATAAAATAGATAAATTATATTATTTAATTTTATTGGACCAAATGTTTTATATATTATAAAGGATACATAATGCCATCCACTTATATATAATCAAAAATAATTTTATCTATATACAGGGTGTCCCATTTTAATGTCCCACCCCAAATAACTTTCTTATTTTTAATTTTAGAAAAAGATGTTTCAGACAAAAGTTGTATGGTTTCAAGGGGGACATAAGGTGGTATCATTAGTTTAACCTTGAATAGTTGCTTCAAGGTCATGTAAAGGTCACCTTCAATTTTTTAAATGAAACCCCTTACTTTCTATTGCATATTCTTGTAGCTTATCTCGAGAGCTTTCCAAAACACTATAATTAAGTACCTTTTCGTTAAGTACTTTTTAAGTTATGAGGCTTGAAATAATTTCTTAATTTTACATAAACCGTAAAATATCTTGTAAAATATTCATTTTTCGATTATCTTACCTTAATACTTTTATGTACAAAATAATGAGAGGAATCAATTGGTGTAAAGAAAACACATAGTTGTTTTTAAGACAAAATATGGAATTGTTAATTGCAAATTACATATTTTTTATATATATACGGGTGGTCTGGGATATATATATATATACAGGGTGAGCCATTTTAATTAACGCACGCAATTATTTCGGACACAAAGCATTTTAGAGAAAAATGTTTCAGACAAAAGTTTTATGGTTTCGAGGGGGCCATAAGATGGTATCATTGGTTTGACCTTGAAGAGTTATTTGAAGGTCACATGAAGGTCACCTTCAATTTTTTAAATGGAACCTACTATTTGTCATTGCATATTCTTGTAGCTTATCTCGAGAGCTTTCCAAAACACTATAATAAAATATTTTTCCCTTAAGTACTTTTTGAGTTATGAGGCTTGAAGTCACTTCTTAAATTTACATAAACCGTAAAATATCATGTAAAATATTCATTTTTCGATTATCTTATCTTAATACTTTTATGTACAAAATAATGAGAGGAATCAATTGGTGTAAAGAAAACACATAGTTGTTTTTAAGAAAAAATATGGAATTGTTAATTGCAAATTATATATTTTTTCTTCAAAACAACTATATGTTTTCTTTACACCAGTTGATTCCTCTCATTATTTTGTACGTAAAAGTATTAAGGTAAGATAATCGAAAAATGAATATTTTACAAGATATTTTACGGTTTATGTAAAATTAAGAAATTATTTCAAGCCTCATAACTCAAAAAGTACTTAACGAAAAGGTACTTAATTACAGTGTTTTGGAAAGCTCTCGAGATAAGCTACAAGAATGTGCAATGACAAATAGTAGGTTCCATTTAAGAAATTGAAGGTGACCTTCATGTGACCTTCAAATAACTCTTCAAGGTCAAACCGATGATACCATCTTATGGCCCCCTCGAAACCATAAAACTTTTGTCTGAAACATTTTTCTCTAAAATGCTTTGTTTCCGAAATAATTGCGTGCGTTTATTAAAATGGCTCACCCTGTATATATATATATATAGGGTATCCCAGACCACCCCTTTTAAAATGAAAATAAATGGCTTTTGTCAAAAATCGCGAACAATTTTTAAGTAAATCGGGTACGCTCTATCAAATGGTGATATTTTCAACTTTTGATTCCGACCGAAAATACGCCATCCGGATCGGAAGTTGAATTTTTTTAGGGGAACATGGTACTTTTTATTACAGATTCGAATTGTACATGAAAAAAATAAGAAACTTTTGTATTAAACGTTTTTTCTGAAAGTGCCTCTGTCAATCTTAAAATTGACCTTGAAGGTAACTGTGATGAACTTTTCAATTAATATTTCTATATAATAATATTTCTATATAATAATTAATATTTCTATTATTATTACAAAAATCGTTACATGGAATAGGATTTCTTTATTTAATTTACTGCGCTCTACCTCCTCACAAGTGCGTGAGCTCATGCTCAGGGACACCCTGTATATAACATAATTATATATAAACCATTTTCCCACGTATTCATTTAAGATCCAAAATTCGTCCATTTAAGACCCATAATTTGTCCACTAAAGGACGTCCGATGGATGTACACAATGTCCGACATGGACGTCCATTGTACATACATAGGATGTACTTGTGCTTCTTGGGATCTATAACAGAATATTGTGATTTATTTTCATGTTTTATGATATCATTTTAAATAGAACAATATTTTTATAAAATGTAGTATCACAAAATATTAAATTATTATTATTTATAAATTATATATTTATTATATATAATTTATAAAAAATAATAATTTAATATTTTGGAATATTACTGAATATTTAGAACAATTTTCATAATTAATTGATAAATATAATCTAACCTAACATTCAAGTCATTAGGAAAATGAAAATATTTGCTTACCGGATTTATCAGTTAATAAAATAATATATCTTGAATAATATATTCTCTATTATATAAACGATAAGGGATGTGACGTCCCGCAATTGACTTAATAAGAGATAAACATAAAGAAAAGCTCTCGAAGAATCAATTAATCAATATAAAAGGCAAGAGCATATAAACAAGTATAAAGGCAGAGAGCATATAAACAAGTAATATTGCAATCAAAATGTAGGAAAGAATATAAAACAAATATAGTTAAAAATACAGTAATTTAATAAAGCAAAAAAAATACAAAAATAGAAATCGAATTATAACGGACGTTTCTGGCTCTTGTTTTGAGCCTTCTTCAGCGCAAAAAAATTAAGCAATATAGGAAGTTACAAAGATAAAAACAGAAAAAAGAATGAATTAAGATCAATAATCTAATTTAGACGAGGTGTCAATAACGCATGAACGCAAAATTAATAGGCGTTTATCCAACCGTTGGCTCTCCAGATTAAAAGAATAACATTATTGTTTGGCGGAAATGAAGAGTGCAGAATCAAGATTTGAAAACATTGACAAGTGCCTCCTAAAAATGGCACCATCCGAATTAGTCCGCTAATAAAATATGAAATACAAAAAAAAAAGGAAAACTTACAATAAATTGTTCTGCCAGAATATGATCGTTGGAGAGGCAACGTGATATGTATGACGATCGATTACTGTCGAAAGCACGTTGCTCGTGTCATGGATGAGACTATGGAAAGTTCTTCTTTTTTCACGGTTCCTTTTTTACCTAATATTACAGAGCGGTTCAGAAGCATCTTTAAGGACTTAAATGTCAAACTATCTTATTTCAGTCTAAATAAACTTAATAAATTCATTAAAGTACATAAAGACCGGGTTCCTATTAACTGTAAAACCAATGTAGTCTACAAGATTGATTGCTCCGATTGCGATGCGTCTTATGTGGGTCAAACTTCCAGAATGTTGAAGACTAGAATTTCCGAACATAGATCCCAGATTAATAGAAATTATGTTAATCGCTCAGTAATTACTAATCATAGACTGCAATATAATCATGATTTTCTTTGGGATGATGCTGAGATTTTGGATGAAACGTCACTGTATAGTAAAAGGCTGATATCTGAAATGCTGCATATTAAAAGACAGAAAAATGGTTTAAATTTGCAAACAGACACAGAAAATTTTTTTTTTTTTTTCTGTTTATCATAGTTTTATAAACAGTCTGCCTAAGTATTGATATGTCATACTTAGGTATATGTCATACTTAGGTATATAGGGTATATGTTTATTTCTCATTAGCGTTTTCGACAGTAATCGATCGTCATACATATCACGTTGCCTCTCCAACGATCATATTCTGGCAGAACAATTTATTGTAAGTTTTCCTTTTTTTTTTGTATTTCATATTTTATTAGCGGACTAATTCGGATGGTGCCATTTTTAGGAGGCACTTGTCAATGTTTTCAAATCTTGATTCTGCACTCTTCATTTCCGCCAAACAATAATGTTATTCTTTTAATCTGGAGAGCCAACGGTTGGATAAACGCCTATTAATTTTGCGTTCATGCGTTATTGACACCTCGTCTAAATTAGATTATTGATCTTAATTCATTCTTTTTTCTGTTTTTATCTTTGTAACTTCCTATATTGCTTAATTTTTTTGCGCTGAAGAAGGCTCAAAACAAGAGCCAGAAACGTCCGTTATAATTCGATTTCTATTTTTGTATTTTTTTTGCTTTATTAAATTACTGTATTTTTAACTATATTTGTTTTATATTCTTTCCTACATTTTGATTGCAATATTACTTGTTTATATGCTCTCTATTGTCTTTTATATTGATTAATTAATAAGAGATGTCACAGTGGTTTCCATTTCGAGTAGACCAGATTAGTCAAGATCATTTGTTTTATATTTCGCGCTAAAATAGTGGGGTTACTTTATAACTCCTGAAAATTCTAAAGTTAAAAAATTAACCTTAGGGTATACTCTGACGTTTTTACCTGGCATTTCCGAACGCAACTAGTGTCAATCTTGTCTTAGCCGGGTTAGTTTTTGAACGACGGCGAGTAACTTTTTAACCCAGGGTAGGATTTCTGAACGCAGCCCTAAAGATTTTACAAGAACTATGCATAATAACTAAATATCGCTATTTTCAAAACAATTTACTCAATGAAGGAACACTTTCTATTTAATATTACCGAAGCAATGACTAAAACTAAAATAAGTAGATTAGATAACATGCGAATAATTTTGATCCACACATATTAGATTTAGAAGAACAGTTTCATTGTGCAATAGCAGTTGTCACACCAGAAATGGTCCAAGTATATAAAAAAATCTTATCCGCAATAACGATATTTAGTTATTATACATAGTTCTTGTAAAATCTTTAGCAAAATAATAAAATAGCGTATATGTTCAAAACTGCGCAAGCTGTGCGCGCGCCACCTCTGATTCATGCGTAATTTAAAGCGCTTATTCATTAGCTTAAAGTTGCTCTCAATAAAAAAGTAATATTTAGACGCAAATTTGCCAAAAGAAAAAGTTGTTTCTTTTAGTACGAACTATCACGCTATGCATTCCGTATCCGCGAATTCTGGTACCTTCTGTATATAAAATTATATGTATATATTGTATATAAATATAATAGTATATATATATATATATATATATATATATAAACAATAGTATATAAATATAAACATGTTATATGTATACAAATTTTAGTAGTGATAACATAGAGATTCAGTAGAGATTCGTACGAATCCTCTTTTATAAAAATGATTATAAAATATCATAAATTATAAGATTAATAAATATAACTATAGATTATATTATAATTATAATTATAGATTATAATTATAATATAATCTATATAGTTATATTTATTAATCTTATATTAGTACAAAATTATTACATCTTATTACGCATTAGTATTATTTCTTGCAATAGGAAAAGAGAGAAAAAATATTTCAAAAATACCTCGATCATCATTAAACGGAATACTCGTATGTCTAGGTGCAAACGTTACGACTGTGTTGCGTTTCGCTGGATATTCCTCAACAGTATTAATTTTCTGAGTTTGAGCAACATCTATTTCTTCGATTTCTAAAATAATATAAAAATTTTCTTCAGAAAATATTATTACTTTATATCAGTGCTGGGATTTACTTGCAACTTTCAGCCAGATTTCTTAGCTTACGCCTACTGTTCCCCTCTTACCGTTCGCGCCGCTCGTAACTAAGGAGCGCTCAGGAACGTGCGCGTCACAAATGTAATGTGGCAATCTATCTATCTAAGTTCTCTTTATTGTAATTACGTTTCAAAACACAAATATTTTTAATTGTTACAGAACATATATGTAATTAATAATAGAATAATTATTTTTATTATTAATAAACAATAAAGAGAACTTAGATAGATTGCCACATTACATTTGTGACGCGCAAGTTCTTGAGCGCTCCTTAGTTACGAGCGTCCGGCGGCGCGGTTGTTGAGGCACGAACGGTAAGAGGGGAACAGTAGGCGTAAGCTAAGAAATCTGGCCGAAAGTTGCAAGTAAATCCCAGCACTGCTTTATATAATAACCAATTTCTTTTGATTATGTATATATAAATCATTCAATATACAAGGTGTCAGGCAATTTTTGACCTTCACGAAGTAAGAAGGTAGACTGGCTCAAATTAAGAAAGAAGGTACTATACTATTTTGCGATATTCGCAATAATTAACGAAAAATTAATTAAAGAAGATCGGCCAATGCGCGTGGCTAGAAGCACACGACGGCGAAGGCGGTCTGACTGTAACATAATGGCGGCGCGCGGCGAAGCGGTGATTGGGGAGGGGAGGAGCGATGAGTGTGTAAGCGCGTGGCGAAGGCTCCTCCCCTCCCCTCGCCGCGTAATGGCGAAGCGAAGGAACACATTTTAAATATTACCATTCTAAATATAACACATTCTAAATATTATAAGAACCATACAATATTACAGAAACATACAAATATAAAACATTTTTTAGCACTTTTTCATCTTTTTGAAAGATTTCGGAAATATTGCAAATGCAATATTATAAAACGTGATGCAGGTATATTTCTGAAATATTTCAGATACAAAGTTACAATTGAAATGTTAATGAAATATTTCTCAACATTACATTTTAATAATATTACGTGCCGATTGATATTACTGGTAAGTTAATTCTAATTTCCCGTAAATATAATGTTGCATCTGTTATAATTGTTACATTCATAGTTTACTTTATATTGATTCATATAAAATATTGATCACATACAGTTGGTAATTAAATAAATAAAATAAATTATATGTATATTTATTAATACCATTATTACCAAACTTAACTATTTATAATATTTCTAAAATCTTTCAGAAAGATAAAAAAGTTTAATATCTAAAAAAATTTTATATTTGTATATTTTTGTAATATTACATATTTAGAATGTGTCTCTTCGCTTTGCCGGTATGCGGTTTTACACCAAATTTAACTAACTCGTATTCAATTTTTCATCATGAAATATATAAAGAACTAGTAACACAAGATCCAAAGTATATTTCTTTTTTTTAGTCAGTTTAACTTCTGATAAACTGACTTAATTTAAAATAATTTATTTGTTTAATAATCTGGATCCGTTGTTGGAATTCAAAATATTAAACATTATTATTTGAAATTAAGCCAGTTTATCAGAAATTAAACTGATAAATGAGAAATAACCCATTTATTGAAATGAAATTAAACGGATAAATGGGAAGTAGCCCATTTATTTCGTATATTAAAGTATTCTTACCCAGGTAGCAAGCACATGTTATTTTGACGTTCCAAACTGGTCATTTTTGGTCATATGTCGTCAAAATGACTGATTTGTTACATGACTTTATATGTATTGACGTCTTGATATAACATTATTTTGACGTCATTTTTCAGTCATGAAGTGACGATTATTTTATTATTAATGTCATTAGTTAGTACATTGATCTCATAAAAAAATCTTTTAAAATTTTTTATATAACATGACTTTCACGATCAGACTTTAACAATTGTTCTTTCGATGCATGCGTTTATTTGTGCACGATTCATGTTGCATAGTTAAAATATTAGCTTTATCAATCGAGTGTAATTAAAGTGCCAAAAAATATATACATTTTTTAAATAAATAATACAATTGATTGGCAAAACATATTTTTATAAAACGCAGGCAATGAAAGACATTATTTGTTAAAATTTTGGTAATTATGCATAAAAAGAGCCCACCTTCGCACAAATGTGTTATTGACGTATGTTGTGAAGATGTTATCCCTGATTAACATTCTGAAGGTTTTAGCCGGCGGTCGTTCTTTATTCAAAAGTTATTAACAAATAAATGTGAGAAATATTGACATAAAGATTCTACTTTATTTGTTCACCGATTTGCTTTATTTTTAAATATGTTATAGGGAAGATTTTCCCAAGTAATTTCGTATATATATATATATATAAGGGTCGGACTCAAATAGTTTTGGAGATACAGGTTGAAAAAGGATAAAAATAATAAATACAAAAATAAGATAAACTTTCGGAAAACCTATTTATATGAAATAATGGGTAAGAATAATTTTCTACGTATTTTTACCTCCTGAACACGAATATGAAACTTAAAAATAGCGGTCGAACCACAGACATTTATACTATATACTAGACCGCTAACTTCCGTCAAATACATGTCCACGAAATTTATGTACTAAATTCTCACGCATGCGTAACGTAGGTGGACAGTAGTCACGTTTGTGATTGGTTGATGTTATGTACAATGTACATAAGTATGTAATTTGTGTATAAACTTACAGTTGAATATAAGTTATTTTTAAATAATATATAATGTTCTTCGTTTTTAATTAAAATTTATCACAGCCTTTAAAGATAAAATATATCAAAATATATTTAAAAGGTATATGATATAATTAAAATCAAGATTAAAAATATATATAGAAGATTAAAAATATATAAAAATTAAAAATATATGTATATAACATTTATATATATATTTATATTTATTTTATTACAAAATTAAAAGTTTATAATGTAAAAAGTACAAGTTTTAAGGTGAAAACTTAAATATTAGCTGGCTACAAGTGTCCACCATATTAATTTTCCACCAATATTACGCATGCGCGACAGCCATATTACATGATTTTCGGGGACACATTTTATGTACAAAATCAATGGGAGTTAGCGATCTAGTTATAGTATAGATATCTGTGGGTCGAACTCGCAAGTCGAAGAAAAACACAAAAAAAGGTAAATTAAAGGTAAATAAAAAAAAGGTAAACAATTTAAATTTATATAGAATTTAATACAATTTAATACAATTATAAAATATCACAAATGTATGTGTACACACACACACACACGCGCGCGCGCGCGCGCGGGGGATGCAAGGGGGGCCTTCGGCCCCCCCTTCCGCAACCACCCCGCCGGTAGGGGACGCATTGCGAAGAGTTCAATCACAATGGATATATGCTGTAAGTTGTAAAGCGAGATCCATCTTGCCTACCGGCGGGGTGGTTGCGGGAGGGAGGCCCGAGGCCCCCCCTCGCATTCCCCGCGCGCGCGCGCGCGCGTGTGTGTGTGTGTACACATACATTTGTGATATTTTTTAATTGTATTAAATTGTATTAAATTCTATATAAATTTAAATTGTATTAAATGTATTTAAAATTATTATTTTTTCATATAACAGCTAAAATAGTAGGTTTATGAAAAAAATGCATATAACCTTTTTTGTAGAGTTTTTCAGCGGCTTTATTTTTTGCTTAAAATTTTTTTCAAATCAATATTTTCGGAGATAAAAAGCATTAAAATTGTGAAATTCTTTTGTTAATAACTTTTTAATAAACAACGACCGCCGGCTAAAACCTTCAGAATATTAATTAGAGATATGACCTTGACAACATATGTCACATTTGTGCGAAGGTGGGCCCCTTTTATGCATAATTACTAAAATTTTATATGATATTAGATGTGTTTTTTTTTATTTACGTTTAAATAAAATGATAATAACAAATATAAAATTTGTGATCTTTTTTCTTATCATATTTGAGTTTTCCAATGTTTTCGAATAAAGCAGTTTAATCAATCCTTTGAAGAATAGAATAGCTGTAATTGTTCAATGATGCTCTCGAATCGGTTAATCTGCTCTCTAAAAGTGAATCAGTGAAAATGTCACTAATTTAAACAGTAAAATAAGATTTCACTGAGAATCAGTGAGTATTTTAATAATCTTCAGTGGAAACGCTTATTTTTTTGTTATTTTATCTTACATCTCACTGATTATGGTCAGTTAAAGTAAAATTCACTGTAAAACCAGTAATCGCTAGTTCGTTCGTTTACCGCTATGATCTCTATCTCTCTCGTATTTAGTTTTAGTCATAAGAATTATATAAAGTTTGCAAAGAGTGATAAAAATCAGATAAAAATTAGAAATATTACTTCGATTTAATTTCTGATACAATCTCAATAGAGAGGTTTCAGATATTAAATCGATCTTATAAGTCGGACAAATAAATGTCTGGCGACTTAATGAAAATTATTCGGTTGTTATCTATTTAAAATAACAAGTTCAATATACATATAATATAAATAAAATAAAATTTTTAATATAATAAATATTTAGTAAATATAAATAAAATTTTTAATTTTATATATATTTATTTATTTTTATATTTATTATATTTATATTATATTTATGAAATAGATAGAGAGATGAATTGTAGTTTAATATTACTGGCAATAACGAAAGAAATATTAATGATATTGAGAAATATTACTGAGATATTACTGATTAAAATAGTCAAAATTATTAACTGATTCTTTCAATAAAATATCACTGATTTACAGTGCTGTACTTATAACTGTAATCAGTGCTGTACTTATAACTGTAATCAGTGACTATTTACTGTTTTTCAGTGATAATACACTGATTCACTTTTAGAAAGTGTTTTATTCGACAACGCTATTAAATATTTTATTATGCTAAGAAAAAGACGTCAAAATATGGTACATTTTATGACGTCAAAATGCGGTACATGTCATGACGTCAAGAATCTATGACATTAGACCGTCATTTTTACGTCATAAAAACGTCAATTCGTAACGTCAAGAATAGACAGTGAATGACCAATTTAAAACGTCAAAATGACGTATGCTTGCTACCTGGGTATGACCGATCGTACTTTTATAAATTTCCAAAATATTCATTTATTAGAAATGAAAAAAGTAATATTTCAGTAATATTATCGAAATATTACTGAAATCTTTCAGCAAGGTTGTATTTGAAATAATTAAAGACATTGAAACATTGCAGAAGTGTTGCACAAACGGTCGTAAAATATTTCTGTAATACTATTGAAAGGTATAATATTTCATGTGAAATATGGCAGCAATGTTTCAATAATATCACATGCCGAGTGAGTACTTATGCATATTACTTGTAATATTCTTTTTAATATTAATATAGCAATGTTTACTGAGATGTATGTAATATAAACTATAAATGTTTAGTACTAAATATCGGAACGTAACTCCATAATACATGTGTTACACTATTATATATTTCAATATCTTGATAATATTTTAAAATGTTGCAGCAACATTGCTGAAATAATATTGTAAAATAATGTCTTTGCAATATTTCTGCAACATTATAATATGCAATGTTGTAACAAGCAATGTTGCTGCAAGTTTCTATGCTGTATGGGTCCTCAGAAAACATAAAATAACAGTAACATAACATCAATGTTATAATTTCCCACTGAATAATGTAATTGTTATATACAAGATATGTTATTATACAATTATATTGTTAAGTGAGAAATTATAACATTGATGTTATATTACTGTTATTTTTGTGTTTGCTGGGTGTATATAAACTTTTTTTAAAAGGGGAAATCGCTTTCGGATACTACGCAAACGCAAAAATTCAACATTAGGATTAAAATTATCATTATAGAGATGATATATAACCTTGAATGCTTCGTGAAATGCTTGTTTCTCTCTCAGTAATAATGTCGATTATTTTCGATGTCAATTTTGTAAAATCCTTATCCTCTGATATATCATTGGTGATCATTATGCTAAAAATAGAGAGAGTTATATCTATGGGAATAGCTATTTCCATGATGTAGATGGGAATCACATTCACGATATCTTTATAAATTAAAATTTGATAAAAAAATTTACGTTATCTAATTTATTTATACATGATATCGATTTTAGAATTTATATACATAGTTTAATTTTTTTAAATATTATAAAGAGACATTGATCGTCCCTTTTCTAAAAATCTAAAAAATCTAAGATATCCAGTTTTGTATAATTATGCAAATTTGACACATTTTTGAAACTATAAAATTGTAATATATAATTGTCATTTGAAGTTGTCGATAATTCAGAGATTTATTTGCACAGATATCTATACTATAACTAGATCGCTAACTCCCATTGATTTTGTACATAAAATGTGTCCCCGAAAACCATGTAATATGGCGGTCGCGCATGCGTAATATTGGTGGAAAACTAATATGGTGAACACTTGTAGCCAGCTATTATTTAAGTTTTCACCTTAAAACTTGTACTTTTTACATTATAAACTTTTAATTTTGTAATAAAATAAATATAAATATATATATAAATTTTTAATCTTTATATATTTTTAATCTTCTATATATATTTTTAATCTTGATTTTAATTATATCATATACCTTTTAAATATATTTTGATATATTTTATCTTTAAAGGCTGTAATAAATTTTAATTAAAAACGATGAACATTATATATTATTTAAAAATAACTTATATTCAACTGTAAGTTTATACACAAATTACATACTTATGTACATTGTACATAACATCAACCAATCACAAACGTGACTGCTGTCCACCAACGTTACGCGTGAGAATTTAATACATAAATTTCGTGGACATGTATTTGACGCAAGTTAGCGGTCTAGTATATAGTATAGATGTCTGTGTTTATTTGGCTGTGTTCCAAAATTGGGTACGTTCCGTTTCACGCATGGATCGCATGGATTACAGCCATAGACATCTATATTATATACTAGACCGCTAACTTGCGTCAAATACATGTCCACGAAATTTATGTATTAAATTCTCACGCATGCGTAACGTTGGTGGACAGCAGTCACGTTTGTGATTGGTTGATGTTATGTACAATGTACGTAAGTATGTAATTTGTGTATAAACTTACAGTTGAATATAAGTTATTTTTAAATAATATATAATGTTCTTCGTTTTTAATTAAAATTTATTACAGCCTTTAAAGATAAAATATATCAAAATATATTTAAAAGGTATATGATATAATTAAAATCAAGATTAAAAATATATATAGAAGATTAAAAATATATAAAAATTAAAAATATATGTATATATAACATTTATATATATATATATATATATATATATATATATATATATATATATATATTTATTTATTTTATTACAAAATTAAAAGTTTATAATGTAAAAAGTACAAGTTTTAAGGTGAAAACTTAAATATTAGCTGGCTACAAGTGTCCACCATATTAATTTTCCACCAATATTACGCATGCGCGACCGCCATATTACATGATTTTCGGGGACACATTTTATGTACAAAATCAATGGGAGTTAGCGATCTAGTTATAGTATAGATATCTGTGATTACAGCGCATCATATGAGCGCATTGACTAATTCCCTTTTTCCCATCATTCTTACTACACACAGTGTTCCGATTAGGGATTCCGTGCGCGCGCATGTGCGGCTCTGCGCTTGCGCGACCGTGAGATTACAATGTAATTTCAAAAGTAATATATTTATATTTATAATATATGTAAATAATATATTTATATATATTATAAATAAATAATCAATATTATATATATAGATAATATATAAGAAATATTATATAAATTATAATAATAAATTTTATTTAAATTAAAATATTAATATTATAAATAATAATAATTACAATGATATAAAATTATAATGATAAATTTAAATAAAAAATAGTAAATATGAAAAATTATTTTGACATATTATTTAGAAAAATTTTAAAAATTAATTTTATATGTTACTAAACCTCACAAAGATATGATAGATCTGACATCTGACAGATCTGAAATCTAGAGTCTCTGCATAGATCCTACCTATATTATATGGCTGATGGCAGAGAACGAGACGTAAGCGCTTACATCTGTCGCAGTCGTGGACGTAAAGTAAGGCAAAGAAAAACTTATATGCAACTTATCTGTCTTGTTCTCTGCCTTTAGCCTATCTCTCTCGCAAGATTTTGCATAAACATGGACGAAACATGCTCTCAATATGCGCTCTATCTGATGGCCAGTCTCTTATTAGAAGGTCTCTAGCTAATAGTACTAAAGCAGCTATCAAATTGAAACGCTACTTTTAATGCTGCCAGCGAAAGCAAACGATAATAAATTAATTGCAAAAATATGGTAGAAAATTTGTAGAAAAAGTTATTTGAAATAATTTTAAAAGTAATAGGTGAAGATTTGAGCGAAGTCTAGCGAGTCAAACTCAGCAGAAATAATAAATAATTATTTTAAGCGTGTTCCTATAAAATACGTTGCAAAAATTACATTGAAAATGTAGTTCGGCAATATACCCCGATGTTGATTTTGAAAGTCATTTTCGGTAAGTTACTTATTAAATTATTTGGAAATTTAGATTTAGAACAAACCTAGCTCTCTTCGATTATTTTAGCCTTGACATATCAAAATTATTGCCTTAAGTCATATTCGAAAGATTTTAGTTGTCGCTTATTATTTATTAAAGAAAGTTTTAACCCAAAAAATTTGAAATATTTGATGTACTTTAATATTTGAAATGTTTTGCATAGCCTCAGTCGACCAACATTTAGGTTTTTATTAGAACTATTAAGTCCACAATTGTCAAAGCAACCTGTCAGATGTGGCAGATATACTATATCATCGGAAAAGACATTATTAGCAATATGGATGATGGCAACTTCTAATTCATACAGATAAGTAAAATTTATTAATGATATTTACATAGCAATTTAATAATCCAACACTAATAATTACAACTAGAAAAGAGTTAAATCAATTTAATGCTATTCATATAAACATAGACTATAGGCTCTTCTTTTTTATTGATTCTTTTTTATTGATCTATTGTCGTATTGGATATTAATTATATTATAGATGTGTTGCTGATCAATTTGGTGTTGGCAAAAGAATTGCTTGGAGATGTGTCCAAAAAGTTGTAAATGCTTTATATTCGCATCTTGACACATTTATCACATGGTCACAGAGAAAGAGCTGAAGAAATATGGACATGTGTTAAAAACAGATATAAATTTCCAAAAGTTATAGGCTCGATAGATTGTACTCATGTAAAAATTACAGCACCAAAAGTACATCCTGATGCTTACACAAATTGGAAAGGGTATCATTCCATACAGTTGCAGGTATATTTAAAATTGTTACAGATATATTGAACATTCAAATTAGGTATGTACACTGCGCGTCAATGATCCTGTCCTACGCGGGGCAAGAGGACGCGCAGTGTACTTAATATGGCAGAGAAGTCATTTGGACACAATACGATTGAACACTCATATCGACCAGTGCCTTTTAATTTTCTTTCTATTAACAATTGCAGACTTTAAATTTTAAAATGCTTATTTTAAATTTAAAACACCTAGCCCAAATAAATGAATAAATTATCAATTATTAAAAGTTAAAATATAACTTGTAAAGATTTAAAATATATATTATTTTTATACATGTCTATATTTAGAATTTGTATTTAACATTTTTATAATTCTATATCCTCTTTATAAAATAATAATTATTGTTTTTTGCAGGTCATATGTGATTATGAATTGAAATTCACTCATGTTTATGCAGGACAGGTAGGATCAGTGCATGACATGAGAGTTTTTCGTTTATCAGGTGTTGAAAACTTGTGTACACCGCAAAACTTCCCTGAAAATAGTCATTTGTTGGGTGATGCTGCACATACAAAAATATATAATGGTCCCATTTAAAGATAATGGGCATTTAACTGATGCACGAATCACGTATAATATTCGTTTCTCAAGCTAGAATGATGATTGAAAGAGCAATAGGTTTATTGAAAGGAAGATTCAGAAGTCTTCTTGATAAATTGCCTATGACACGAACTGATTTAATTCCAAAATATATTATTGCATGTTGCATTCTGCATAATATATGTTTAATGAAAAATGACCACATGGGCATATCTATTATTGTGCAAGAAAATGAATTTGAAGAAAATACTGCTCAAAATAGAATGGTCGAATTTTTGCGACATTGACAAACGCAATGCAATTATATATTCTTTACAAAATAAAAATTATAATTTTTTAATAAAATTTTCTATAACAAAATTACAAGTGTTTTCTTTAATAAAATTAATGTAATCTGTATTATAATAAACTTATATATATCCCCAATAGCCAAGTCTGCTAAAGCAGATCTTGTCAGGTAATCTGTTACAAATTTTTGTCGACAGAAAGATTACAGAATTGATGCAGGTTCTGATATATCATGTGATGTCGGCAGAATGTCAACAGAAATATAACAAAATCTGTTCACATAACTGGACAACAGATTATCAACAGAAACCGAGCAGAACTTGTTGATATAATTAACGGCACATTGATAGCAGAAACTGAACAGGATCTGTGCGGCGCAATTTTGACAGCAGATTGGTAACAAAAATCGAGCAGGATCTGCGCAATGAAATTTGATATCAAATTGTCAGCAGAACCCGAGTAGAGCCTGCTGATGTAACTGACGGCAGATTGATGGCAGAAATGGAACAGGATCTATGCGGTGAAATTTGATGTCAGATTGCCTGTAGAAACCGAGCAGGATTTGCGCACACAATATCTGATAGCAGATTGACGGCAGAAGCAGAACAGGGTTTGCATGATTCGATAGTTCCTTCGTTTACCGCTATGTGACATACTTTCTCGCAATCAAATCTCTGTCAAAAATATATATAAAGTCGCGATTATTAATAAAAGATCAAAAATATAGTAACTATTTCTATCACTTTAATTTCTGACATCTGATACAAGCAGATGAGATTCAGAATATTAAACTGATTAGAATCAATAGGATAAATGGTAAATTATTCATTTACTGCCTATTTGAAGCATAAAGCAAGAATTAATTCTAAATAAATTATATCTCGTTTTATAAATTAAATTACTTTTACTTTATTATTAATTTAATTAAATTGAACTAGTCCTTCGTTATGTGAGAATAATTACAATATAATATATATTATTATACATTATGTCATATCAGAAAAAATTGTAATTAACCGATAACTCACCGATAATACTCTTATTTAGCACCTGTAATAATCAATTTTATTGCATTTATACAACATTAATATAAGTAAGCCCAAATCTTGTTCGGTTTCTGCTGTCAATTTGCCATCAGATTGCGTGCGCAGATCCTGCTCGATTTCTGCCGACAATCTGTTGTCAGATTATGTTTACAGATTCTGCTCGGTTTTTGCCGCCAATCGAGCGTCAAGTCATGTTTACAGATTCTGCTGGATTTCTGCTACCAATCTGCTGTCAGATTCTGTGAGCAGGCTCTGTCAGCAGAATATAAGCTGAATGAGGACGCAGTTGATGTCAGTCTGCTGATATACTTTGATTAAATCTGTTACCAGTCTGCCGACATACTGCTAACATTTTGCTTACGGGGTATTATATATATTATAATAAACTATCATAGCGTCTTAAAACGAATATATCTTTGAACATAAGACAAAAATCTGTAATACTGTAAGATAATATCACACAAATTCAAAGTTTTATATAGCAACAATAAGATTATTTATCAACCATCTTTACCATTAGACTTTCCATTTTTATTAAGTAGACCATTTTCTCGTCATATCTTTTTTAAGTATTGCTCTCCTTTTCTTCTTTTAGTTTTATAGATTTTGCAAAATAGTCTTCTATTGCATGAATTATTTTTCCTTTCTTTGGCACTATAACTAAAAGTAAAGTAATTAAACTAATTAAAGGAATAAGTAAACTAATTAAAGGAAAATGATATATACGAAATGTTATAAATTTAAAAAATTGTGTACATATATATTTTAATGTACACTGTCCGTTAATGATTTATTCCGTTTTCCTAATGAAGGTTGGTAATATCCCATACAGCACAGAAGCTTGCATCAATATTGCTGCAATGTTACAACATTGCTCACTGCAGTGTAATATTGCAGAAATAATGCAGAGACATTATTTTGTAATATTACTTTGGCAATGTTGCAGCAACGTTTTAACATAGCGAAAATGTATAACATGTATTTCTATTGTTACTTGCCGCTACGCAGCGATACCAAATTTAACTAACTCTTATTCGAATTCATCTAAAGTGGATATAAGGTCTACAAAGGACTAATGTAGTATTTGTCTTGTGTCAGTTTAATTTCTGATAAACTGACTTGGTTTATTTAATATTCTGAATCCTAATGAGGGATCTAGATTATTAAACAAATAATTTGTTTAGTAAAATCTGGATTCCTCATTGGGTTTCAGAATATTAAACAGATTTTTCTTAATTGAATGGGTAAATAGGAAATAGTTCATTTATTGCACGAATTAAAATATTCTAGTGTCGAATGTATGTTAAATAATTGTATGTATATTATTGAGATAAATATTTAAGAAACATCTAATAAAAAACACTAATAGATGTTTTTTAAAGGCATTTTTTCCTATCTTTCTTAAACATTTTTTTATATTTTCAAAGTTTATTTATTAAATTTAAAACGGTGTCTGCATTTGTAGCAAAACGGGTTTTAATATTACAAATACGTTGCACCGTAACATTGCTACAATCTTACATTGCAATATTCCTAAAAGCGGACAATTTAACGTTGCTGCAATCCCACAACAATGGTACAGCAACATTTTGCAAGTGAATTTGCAACATTGCAATATTGCGGTGAAAAATTGCTGCAATGTATATGCAATTTTTGTGTGCAGTATGGGATCTATCCTTTGCTAATGTATAAGAATCTTATGCTTATATCTTATCTTAGTTAGAGAAACGGAACGAATCGTTGATGCGTATTGTACATACATGTATTTTATATAATTATTCCTTTTTAGAGATCTTAATTACTTTTAAAAAGTGTATTGAGTCCTAGATTCAGTAATTACGTCATATAATAATCCTGAATAAAATACTTTTTGGATCTTCGTTTTCTACGTTATTGTTACATCCAGGCCCGGAGAAGGATGGGCATAACAAGCAAGGGCGTAACACAGATATTTTTCCGAAATCGTAGTAGGAGGTAAGCGACTCGGGTCGAACGAACTTTAAGGCTCGAAAACAGGTAAATGACTCTCTTTGAGTCGCTATTAGGCCCAGTTCCACAACTTACTTTAACCGAAGTTTAACTCGTTAAAGAAGGATTTACATTGCGTTCAACGTCCGATGTATGGAGTGAGTCCCGATTGCGCACATTCCCGATCGGACACGACGACATTTTCCGATTGGACACAGTCCCGATCGGACACAAACCTATGTGAAATCGTACAATAATAGACTTCGTTTTGCACTGAAAGCACAGGGCGGTGTGAATTGAACTCATTTCGCGTGTAAAGTTGCAAACCCATGTGGAACCGTACAATAATAGACTTTATTTCGCATTAAAAGCACAGGGTGAAAGCATGTGTCCGATCGGATCTGTGTCCGATCGGGTCTGTGTCCGATCGGGTCTTTTGCGAGCGCTCGAATTCAAAAATGTATTCTTGAATCAAAGATGCATATTCGCACGGTTGCGTATTCGCAAATTTTCACTTGCAATGCAACGAGTGGGTATATAAAGCACTCGCATCTATAATTGCGCATACAAAATAATGGATTTTATAAATCAAGTTATTGTATTAAATGAATTAGAAGCTGCAGAAATTGCTGCAGAACGAAATCCTCGACATATTTTTCAAGAACGTGATCCCTTTGAATTAAGTGACGATAAGTTTATTAAGATATTCAGGCTGTCTAAAAATTTAGTTAACGAGTTCATTGATGATATTCAACCTTTTATGCAACAACCATCCAGAAAATCTGCTTTAAGCATACAAAGAAAGGTACGTATAAGAAATGTATATTTTTATAATTTTGCATTACACATTATTCAATTATTTTAATAATTTACTTATATTGTTTGCCTAGTAGGTATTCTCTGCATTACGTTTGTTTGCAAGCGGTAATTACCAAATGGATATAGGTCATAATGTAAACATTGCTGTTAGCCAATCTTCAGTATCAAGAAGTATTCACAAAATAATTAATGCCGCTAATCAACCTAATGTGATAAATAAGTGGATACAATTTCCTCGTACTAGAACAGAATTTTATAATCTACGTAATGGGTAATTCACGTTCTTATATGAACGGTAAAATATATAAATATGTACATACAAGTGACATATAAATATTTTTGTTTTTTACATATAGATTTTACCGAAACCACATATTTCCAGGTGTATATGGGTGTATTGATTGTACGCATATTGCAATATTACCTCCTAAAATTAATGATGAAGTTTATCCGGAGCATGTATATGTTAATCGTAAAGGGTACCATTCAATAAATGTCCAGTTAGTACGTATACTTTTTTACAATAGCAATATTTATTTTGTATATATATATATTTTTTTTTAATGGCTGCATTTTTCTTTTTAGATATGTGATTACCGGTTAAGAATCATAAATGTAAATGCACGATTCCCAGGAAGCTCGCATGATGTATATATTTGGAATAATTCAAATGTTAGACAACTAACGGAACAAATATATACAAGGTATGGGAGAGATACATTCTGTTTGCTTGGTATACATAATATTCTGAATCCTCTTTTATCGATAAAAGTGCCTCTAAAAGTGGCATATAAGCCACTTCTGATTGGCTACAGGCCACTTTTAGAAGCACTTTTATTGATAAAAAAGGATTCAGAATATGGACCAATATATATTTATACAATTTTTTATTTCATTCATGCGTTTTCATATGTACGCTTTTATATAATAATTACATTAATTTGCAGGTGACTCAGGATACCTTTTAGTCCCGATCTACAATAGATAATTTAAGCCTTAAGCCTTAAGAAATTGACCAATCACAGCCGAGTATTCTCTTCATACTTGTTGACTGTGATTGGTCAATCTCTTAAGGCTTAAGGCTTAAATTACCTATTGTAGACCCGGCCTTACGACCATGGCTGTTAACACCTATTGCTAACACAGCCGATGACCCTAGAGGCTCGATATAATGAACGACTAATGTCTTGCCATTCGTTAATTGAAAGATGTAACGGTCTTTTAAAAATGAGATTTTGTTGTTGCCTAAAGCATGGAGTGTTACACTATTCTCCAGTTATAGCATCTAAAATAATCAATACCTGTGTCATTCTCCATAATATGTGCACACAATATTCCAGATCCATTACCGGAAGAAGGAGACAACGTATTAGATTTTGGAATGTATGATGATAATATTCCAGAAATTGATATTCCAGAAATAAGAAATGCACGTAGAATAAATCCGGATTTAGCAGCGGGCCGATTAATACAAAATCAAATAGTTAGAAACTATTTTACTTGAATTACAATATATTTTATAATGTCTTTTCTCGCCGTGTATTTACATATTTATATAGGTCTTCTCAACATGTTTGATTAGAAATACACTATTTATAGAAAATTACATTATAATACATTTGTCAAAATTTTATAATTATTACATATAAATTAAAAAATATTCATTTCATAACATTGTTTATTTATTATTAATATTAATTCTTTGGTAAGTTTTCGTAATACATTTACATACGAATATCACAATAGAGAAAGACATTCCTTATAGAAAGGCATTCCTTAAATAAAAGCATCGATTAGTAACATAATCTTACTCTTTTTGTAAGTTAAAACTACTTATGTAAATAAATATAAAATTAATCATCATATATCACGTTACATGTATAAAATTACGAACTTAAAATAAACAAAAAATATTTCTTTAGAAATAATAATCTGAAACTCCTTTAAAAATAATAATCTCTTGAAACTAAAAAACGTTTAAATAAAAAAACAAAAAATAAAAATTATAAAAATATAATCACATTATTTTGCAGTTCTCTGTTGCACATTTCTCTGCAACTGTTGCTATTCGTTCCTGAGCTTTGCCTTCCTGTTCTTTTTCTACATTGTACAATCTCTTCGCAGAATTTCCTCTTTAAAAGATATGTTTTTTCTGCAACTTCGGCTATAATATACGTAGAATCTTTTATTTCGTTAACCTTTTGCCTTGAGCATAACCGTTTCAACTTTGTACGCGTAGATGGATCATAATTTTCAATCTCCTCGTTATAATTAACGTTTGATGTTTTGGTTGCTTGTATAGAGGAAGTAGCTAATGAAGTTTGAACGGCATCGCAGTCATCATCAAGGAATTCTACTTCTGTTTTCGTTAATGGCAAATTATCCTATAGATATAAATAACAATTCATAAGTATAATTACTAATTATTAAACTAAATAAATATGCATTTTGATCACAAACCTCTTCGCCAAAAGTCATGTCCATACATGACTCTAAAACATCTGCATGGCCCTTAGTTAATGACGATGGAATTAATTCTAATACTTGTTCTTCATCTGGTGTAAGAACTACATTGCATTGTGTCCCACCTCCAGTTTTACGCCGTTCTATATTTATTTCTGCTTGCTTCGTTTTGCTACGAGAACGATAATTTTGCCAACACTAGAAATAAAATATGTTTGAAATTTATGTTATAAATTAATATCCTGGATTATTTAATAATTAGTGAATATTCTATAAATATGAAAAAATTAATAGATAATTATTATTGTAATTACCTCGCGCCATGATTTCCAATTTTTCTCAGCACCGTTGCAAGCATTCAAAATTTCCGTCACGTCTTGCCATAACTTTGCAGCATGATCGTACGTAAAGGTTTTAGAAAACTCCTGATATTAATTCTGGATGAGCTTTCATAAATTCGATGAGCAAACATCTTTGCTTTTCTGTTAAATTACTGCTTCTTTTCTTTTTATCCATAGTGTTGTAAGATATATGTTGACATATGCAGAACAAAAAGGTTATATGTAAGAATATTAAACATCAGTTAGGTTAGTATTTGCACTGTTACCAGATTTAATTCACGTTCGTAAAGAAGCGTATACGCACAAGTTTCGAGTACACGAATCTTTCGTTCGAGAATAGCAATTAACGAGCGTATTCGCATTTTCGACCGCTTGAATCGTTCGTATGCGCAAGTTTGCGAATGATTCGAGAATAGCGCCCCTGTGTCCGATCCAAAGCTGCCAGATCTTCTCCGCAAGCAACATGCAACACGTAGGAGGGAGTAACGAGGATGTGAACGTAAGCGTACGTGTGAGCTCGGCGCTTCGGCTAGCTTCGGATAGTAGAAGAGGACAAAATACAGTCTTCTGTCTCCTTCCTACCAAGCTGGCAACGAAAGACGGGCGACGCGCGACGATTCTCGCTTCTCGATATCTCAATGCGTGCGACAACGTTAAATGTTTTTCCCTTATAGCTTTCTATATTATACACATATTTTTTAACTGATAAATATATTTTTTATCTGATAAATATTAATCTATTTAATATATTTTTTAACTGATAAATATATTTTACATATTATACATTTATCAGTTATAAGAAAATATCGATATATTTTTTCATGTGAAAAATAAAATGGCATAATTTTTAATAAACAAATGTATATATATTTATATTCATTTTTAAGAATTATACGATTTGATTTTTTAATATGAAAAGATATCACAATATTTTCTTACAATTAGCAAATATATATAATATATTTATCAGTTATAAAAAATATCTAATATAACAAGCTAAAAGAGAAAAACGTTTAACGCTGTCGTACGTATCGAGATATCGAGACACGAGCAGCGTCGAAAATTTACATGCTTGTTATGTATCTAGCGGAAAGAACGAATTTTAAACTAAGAGCGTAGCGCAGTGGATAAGGCACCTGATTAGTACGCTGCGTGTCGCTGGTTCAAATCTTACCTTTGACTTTTTTTTATTTTATTATTGTGCTATATATTTTTATTATTTTAATAGACAAATTAGTATTTTAATTATAAAATATACTTAAAAATCATTGAATTTATTTATTTGCTATGCAAAAAAAATTTAATTAAATTATGTTTATTTCATAAAAAACTCAAAATTAATTATTATTTATAATTCCCATTGCATAGCAAATAAATAAATTCAATGATTTTTAAGTATATTTTATAATTAAAATACTAATTTGTCTATTAAAATAATAAAAATATATAGCACAATAATAAAATAAAAAAAAGTCAAAGGTAAGATTTGAACCAGCGACACGCAGCGTACTAATCAGGTGCCTTATCCACTGCGCTACGCTGTTAGTTTAAAATTCGTTCTTTCCGCTAGATACATAACAAGCATGTAAATTTTCGACGCTGCTCGCGTCTCGATATCTCGATACATACGACAGCGTTAAACGTTTTTCTCTTTTAGCTTGTTATATTGGATATTTTTTATAACTGATAAATATATTATATATATTTGCTAATTGTAAGAAAATATTGTGATATCTTTTCATATTAAAAAATCAAATCGTATAATTCTTAAAAATGAATATAAATATATATACATTTGTTTATTAAAAATTATGCCATTTTATTTTTCACATGAAAAAATATATCGATATTTTCTTACAACTGATAAATGTATAATATGTAAAATATATTTATCAGTTAAAAAATATATTAAATAGATTAATATTTATCAGATAAAAAATATATTTATCAGTTAAAAAATATGTGTATAATATAGAAAGCTATAAGGGAAAAACATTTAACGTTGTCGCACGCATTGAGATATCGAGAAGCGAGAATCGTCGCGCGTCGCCCGTCTTTCGTTGCCAGCTTGGTAGGAAGGAGACAGAAGAATGTATTCTGTCCTCTTCTACTATCCGAAGCTAGCCGAAGCGCCGAGCTCACACGCACACTTACGCTCACATCCTCGTTACCCCCTCCACTACGCGTTGCATGTTGCTTGCGGAGAAGATCTGGCAGCTTTAGTCCAATCGGGAAATGTCATCGTGTCTGATCGGGAATGTGCGCAATTGGGACGATCCCGATGTATGACGTCTGATTGGATACAATGGGTTTGGGACGCAATGTAAATCCTCCTTTAACGAGCTAAACTTCGGTTAAAATAAGTTATGGAACTGGGCCTTACTCTGTTTCGAACGTTCGTTCGGTGGTCCCCTTTTCGGTAAGGGAATTTAATCTCTTTTACACGGGACAGGATCAAGTGCGATCCTTAACAACTAGAAATGAGAGCAGGGTAATTAATCAATAGAGAAAATTAATCACAAAAATTTAAATTTATTCATAAAAGCAATTGATTAAATTTAAACATAAAGGTAATGATATAATTATATTTTTTATAATTAATAGCGCTATATCAAGTGTAATGAGAGTGTGAGTGTGAATGTATACGTGTTTTCACGCGGGTATTACATAAGTACGGAGGTCGTCAGTCGAACAGATTAAGGGGTGATGCTATTTTTATCTTTATGCTCGACTGGAGCTTACAATGATTTTTTCTCTTTTAATAAATCAAAATTAATTGTGGATGTGTGTAGAAGATGATGGGGACAAAGGAGGATCCCATTAAGAGTCAACGTCAGATTTTAAAATATAAAAATTATAAGCGCAAAGAAGAGAGAAAAGAAATAATTTAAAGATCAGTTAGAGTTTTGCAATAAAGACTTTAGTGGTGATTGAGTTGCGACTCTCAATGGATTCTCCTGGCCTTCAGCATCGAGGATGACGGGACGCTTGTGGCACTTGTTCGATGACCGAAAGTGTCCGCATCACGCAAACTGAAGATGAACTGTTAGAAACCAATGACGAACTGAACTGACTATGAATGATACTGATGTGACTGATTGAACTGACTGATCTGAAGTGACTGACTGAAGTGACCGATGCTTTTTGGAAACTTCTCTTTTTATACCCGATTTGGTTTACTTTTACGTATCTTATCCTTCGATTAGATTTTAGATTCACAACATTTGTTCAGGTGTCTAAGATTTCGAATTTTTGTAAGATTTATCTAGCTATTGTTGATTAGATTTGTCGGTTTAGGTCGGCTAAATTCGTCATCGATTTTTTATTTTCTTCCCTGACAAGTTTCGAAATGTTACTATTTCTATTTACAGAGGGAGATCTATATTGTTTTGTCATCGATATATTTCTCTATTGCTCTGCCTGTATTTTTTATTTTCAGGTAATTATTTGTTAAAGGGATCGGTGTTGCTTCATTGTTAACATTTCTTGCGTGTTTTTTCGTGATTACTCATAGAAATTAGATGACAAATATAGATTATTATGATGCACGAGAGGCTCTATTTGATCAATGATTTTGCTTATTACTAATCGAACGATTCTTGCCGCAACTTCGTGAAAGGAAGGAATCGTAGAGACGGCTGGCGTAACATAAATATCATCCTCCTTTTTATCATCGGGCAGCGAAACTGCTCTGTCATTTTTCTTACCTGCTCTAACATTTCAACCTAGCTACCCTTAGTAAGCCTTAAGCCGTAAGATATTGATCAATCACAGTTGAATGTAAGAAGAATAATTGAATATGATTGATATACCTATTGCGGATCAGTTGGGTATGAACTGATAGGTACCGATCAATTGATAGACCAACATTCTGTAAACAATAAGAATGATAATATGCTGGCAGGGGAGAGATTCATTTAAACACAGTGCGATTGCATACAACCATTCAAATCGACCGATATCTAGTAGCGTTTTCAAGTGGTCGGGTTTAATCGCTCCGGAGTAGTTCATTAATCATTGACCAATCATAGTCATTTTTCAGAAGAATGTAACCATATAGTCTTCAGAAAAATAGCTGTGATTGGTCAATAACATCTAGTAAACTACTCCGGAGCGATTAAACCCGACCACTCGAAAACGCCATAAGATAACCAACACGATCAATGGCCGCATTCAGCAGACTCAACAGTTGGGCAACATTACTAGATTTTCCGATGTAATCCGACACTGATTAGTCGGATCTGAAAGTAGAAACCAATCATGTTCAATTGCTACTTAGCAGTTGAGTCCACTCAATTAGAGGACTTTATTTTCAACTGGTCAATAAGCAGTGTGTGTAATTTACATACATCCTGTTAACAGTACTATTAGTAAATTTTGGAACGTAGCCATTAATGTAATCTGATACGCAAAAATGTTTCACGAACACAGCGGCTCATTTAATTCCATTTATACTAATTCCATTCATTCCATTTCATTATGCTTATTTTTATGTGCCTCTTCAAATTTGTAGAATAAGCTTCGTATAGACTTTTTATTGAATGCTATCGGCTCCTGCACACAGAACGCGGCAACGCGTTATGCGCGGCGGAAGACGATGCGGTAAGCCAATACAAAAGTTGGATTGAGTTCAACTTTGACGCGCGATGGACGTTATGTATCTGCTGATTGGTTATCGCGTTAGCTTCCGCCGCGCAGAACGCGTTGCCGCGTCCTGTGTGCAGGAGCCGATAGCATTCAATAAAAAGTCGCGTGGCGAGAGGCGGCGCGATAGCCAATTAGCAGATACATAATATCCGAGCATCAAAATTGAACTCGATCTAACTTTTGTATTGGTTTATCGCAGCGCCTCTCGCCACGCGCAACGCGTTCGAGAAGAGATCAAAAGATTTTTCGAAAGATTTTTTTGAACAATATTTTACACATATTTTTAAGAGTCGGCTGGAGAGACAGTGGAGACCTCCCGCGGAGAGTCGGGAACTACCAATTCGTAAAAGCATTATTTTAGCCAAAATATAATACAAAGAGAATTGTATTAAAATTATGATATTTGTAATCAGCAGAATCATTTCTAGCTCGCCACAGTCATTTTTTGGAAAAAAGATTTAAAAAATTTTTCAAGTTGCGTGCGGAACTATGCAGCTACTCGCGGGTCAGGTGCAGTTAGGTATCGTCCGTGTATTTTATTTATTATAAATTTTTAAGAGCCAAAATGCAAAATCCGACTCTGTGGCGAGCTAGATAATTTTATAAAGAATATATTTAAAAAAAATTCATGGAAAAATCTCATTTTTTCGAAGAGAAAAAATGTTTTTACGAATATTACTAGATTTATCTAAGAAACAGCTCATGGGGAAATTTCCGTGGTAACATACTGGCGGCTTGACAAGGAGAGATTATTGCTCTGTCTTTGTCTCTCTTTTGCAGTTCATATGTATGTAATGTCTGTGTTGGTACAAACACCAATATACTGCGTACATAAATGACTATTATTGAAGGATAATGCCAGACAAGAATGGGCTATTATCCTTGTTCCTGTCAGCAACCATAATCATAATTTTACAAACCAATAATGATATTTTTTCAATTATATCGATATAAACATATACATATATATACTGGCACATAAATCTTAGTAATATAAAGTCGTAAACGAGTAACATGTAATGACATAATGTGAGGTGTTCAGTCTATCACCCAGTAAATTCAAGTTCGAGTCCGTGCACGTCAGCAAGTTTTAGTTATATATTTTATTTAAAAAAACATACTTTTTGTTATAAATTTAAGAATAATTTGGAAAACATTGAAAATATTTTTACTTATTTATAATTGTATATATGTATAAGATATGAATAATAATTATATAATTATAAATAACAGTTTAATCAGCATATAATTATTTTTAATAATAATACATTTGAATATATAAAATATATTAAAAGGTATTCTCTCTGGAAAGACCATAAATTTAAAAAGAATATTTAAATTTAAAAATAATATTAATCTTTTTCTTTTTACAGTTGCTATCAATTTATTACCTTAAAAAGATATGTCAATGTAATTCAAAAAATAAGTTTTTTACACACACACACACACACACACACACACACACACACACACACACATACACATATATATGTATATATGTATATATATAAGTAAAAATATATACTTTCGATGTTTTAAAAATTATTTTTAAATTTACAAAAAAATGTAATAAGTTTTAAATGAAATATTACATAAAAAACTGTTAACGTACACGGACTCGAACTTGAGTCTATAGGATGATAGGCTGAACATCTTGCACCTCACCATTACGTGTTATTCATTTTATATTACTAATAATATTTTTATGTGCCAGTATATATATGTTATATCGATATAATTGAAAAAATATCATTATTGATTTATAAAACTATGATTACGGTTACTAAAAAATAATATCAAATAAAGATTGACCTCACGCTATCTCTCTATATCATTAACATGATGTACGAAGTATCGATAATGTGAGAACGCAATGAATTACCAAGGTCTAATAGACACCCGTATCTTACATATTACATATTTGTTCACCCTATTATCTATAATTCTACTGTTATTATTCATCAACATACAGGGTCCATTATGAAAGTAATGCGCATTTTCTGGGAAAAATATATTTATTGATCCTATCGGTACAAATGCTTAAAATTCTTCGAAATAGTCCCCTCCTGCATCAATGCACTTGCGGAGACGTGTCTGCCACGCCTGGAAGGCACCCTGAAACTCCTCCACAGGAATGCCTTTCAAGAACGTTGTAACATGCGTTTGGATGTTTTCCACGGACTCCCAATGCTTTCCTTTCAGCTCCCTCTTCAGTCGGGGGAACAAAAAAAAGTCACAGGGCGCTAAATCGGGACTGTAAGGGGGCTGGGGGACCACTGGGGTGCTGCTTCGGGCCAGGAAGTTGGTTACGATGAAGGCCATGTGGCTGGGGGCATTGTCGTACCGCTGTTCAAGCGAACCGTCCATCACGCCGTGTTACAAAGACAAAAAACACACTTCACGCAAAGACACGTCCTTCCGCTCTCACTGCTCGGAGCGAACTGAGACCGGGCGCGTTTGAACGGGCAGACCTCACACCACATTTTCCGACCGGTCCGAGCGCGCTACGATGGATAGTCGCGTCACAATAAAATCATGCGCATTACTTTCATAATGGACCCTGTATAATATCTAATCGCATATATAATTTTAACTATAATTTAAACATACAGGTATATATACACATATATATATGCAAATATAAAATTCACAAAAAGTGGGCGCCCGTTAGTCTTGTTACATTACTGCTTTCTGCCATGAGAGGCCAGAAAGCATTTTCAGGCCATATCTCGGCCGTAAAACGATATGCTAGAGGAAGAAGGATAGCATGATTGTCGATCTTTTGCCCTCTTTCTTCTCTACGGTGCGTCCGCGCGAGCAATGCAATGGTGTTTGTACGTATACGGACATACACCTCTACATAAAGACCGAGAATTTATTTCTTAGGTTGGTAATCCTAAAACCGAAGTTTCGCATTGTCACCGCGTGAGGTCTCCAATATCAATTCGGAGTTTGCCCGTCACTCCAGCCGACCCTTAAGCTGATTTTTCATGGGTAATGAACAATAGTAGCATTTTACTAAGTTATTGGCCGCATTCAGCGGACTCAACCGCTAAGTAGCAATCGAATATGATTGGTTTCTACTTTCAGGTCCGACCAATCAGCGTCGAATTACATCGGAAAATCTAGTAATGTTGCCCAACTATTGAGTCTGCTAAATACGGCCATTAACATTGGCTGCGTTCAGCAGAAAAAGCTGCTTTGCAGCTGTTGTAAAATTCGTGAATCTGATTGGTGTATGCTCTTAAATTCAGTCAAAATTAAAAGCATACACCAATCAGGCTCACGAATTTTACAACAGTTGCAAAGCAGCTTTTTCTGCTGAATACGACCATTTATTAGTTACTAGGATTTATTAGTAAATTACTAAAATCTTTTTTTAAATGATTTAAAATTTTTTTATAAGTTACTAAAATGCTGCTGCTGATCACTTCTTATGAAATATCATCTTTAAGGTACGAAATCGAGATGGCATGTGGCTTAGGCGGCAAGTTACTTGCCTGCCATATGAAGAGTACCGGGTTCAAGTCTCGCTGAGGCAAGAATTTATTTCTCTCTTATTAATACTTTTATGTACAAAATAATGAGAGGAATCAATTGGTGTAAAGAAAACACATAGTTGTTTTGAAGAAAAAATATGTAATTTGCAATTAACAATTCCATATTCTTTCTTAAAAACAACTATATGTTTTCTTTACATCAATTGATTCCTCTCATTATTTTATACATAAAAGTGTGAAGGTAAGATAATCAAGAAATGAATATTTTACAAGATGTTTTACGGTTTATGTAAAATTAAGAAATGATTTCAAGCCTTATAATTCAAAAAGTACTTGAGGGAAAAATATTTTATTATAGTGTTTTGGAAAGCCCTCGAGATAAGCTACAAGAATATGCAATAAAAAATAGAAGGTTCTATTTAAGAAATTGACGGTGACCTTCACGTGACCTTCAAATGATTCTCCAAGGTCAAATCGTTGCCACCATCTGATGGCCCCCTTCAAGCCATACAACTTTTGTTTGAAACATTTTTTTATTTAACTCACTGGTTTAGAGATATTTGAGCGTATTATTTAAAATGGGACACCCTGTATGTCCCGAAGATACGAAAGGGTTAGAGTAAAAATAGCTTTGCATATAAAATTTTCAATTTACATATTATAGCTTGTTTATTATTTACTTGCTCATTTTCTGCGTATTTAAGTTATATACATAATCACTATGCATGAAAAGCTTCAAGTGAACTCTGTATAAGTGAAAAGTGAAAGATGAAAAACAAAAAGTGAAAAATGAGAAATTTAATGTAAAATTACATGATCAACCCCCTGATTTGTTATCACGCCGCTCCGAAAGTGGGAGCCTCGGGGGTCCAGGGGGCCCCCTACCCTTGAAAAGGAGAAAGGTGGCAAGGAGGAACTCGAAAACAGCAGCGAGTTTTCCCCCCAGTCGCCGTAAGGCGAAGGGTGTGACCTTAGGGCCTAATGGGAGATGCGCTGGGGGGGCCGGATAAATCGGCTGGGTCGTCCGCGGGCTCAGCTGCAGAACCCCGATCGGAACGGTTCTCCTTTGCGCATGTGGTTAGAGGGGTAAAATCCCAACAGGGCGGCAGCGGCGGGCCGGCTAAACCGTTTCCTATGGGCTCAGCCACAGGCCCCCGGCTGGACTGGTCGGCCGAAACATCCGCGCCCAAAATATCCACCGGCGCCGAACTCGTAGAGATACGGCTCGTGAGAATGTGCTGGCTCAGTACTGGGGATCTCTTTTTAGAGGTCCCTGTACGCGAGCTGCCCAGTGAGGACGTGGGGGTCGCTAAGGCGTAACCTGCTCCTTCGAAATCCGCGGCTAATACAGCCGCACGTGTGCGCAAGTACTGCGCGGATCGTCTCTCGGAAATTTTGTCTCGAAAGTCCCGCGCGGTGCTACAAATGCTTGGCAATAGGCTATATCGCGAGTACCTGCCGGGGGACCTGACAGGAGGAGGCACTGCTACCGTTGCGGCGCCTCCTCCCACAAGATACATTCCGTGCGGTGTCCCCGAAATATCCACTGTGTGTGGACATGGGACTCCCGACGACACACATCCTGGAGGCGGAAGGCTGTGCCTTCCCCCTCCCCCGGGAAAGAAGAGAGGACGACAGAAAGGTCATGATAGCGGGGATCCTAATTCCTCCGCTTAACGAGTGAAACGGTACGGGGTCCCTTCTTTGAGGGAGTAGGGCCCGCTACTGGTCTTCGATCTGTGTGTGGTGTCGGGGGGGGGGATGACCGTGGACCTCTCGCGGACCCTCCCCCTCCGCTGAGTGGGCTCCTTAATTGGGACATGCCGACCGGTCGCGGGGTAATGCGGTAGCGGGACCGATCCTTGGTGGCTAAGGTTGACGAATAAGAGGGGGTTTTTAGTTAATATATCTAGAATTGCACACCTGGGGGCGGCACTAGGTTGTCTCTTAAGGGCCACAGAATCCAACACAACCCCCGACGCGCCGAATGCGTCGGGGGTGTGCGTAATGCATTTTCCCCCTCTTTGAACAAAAAACCAAATTTGTTTTAAATCAGGAATAGATTTAGGTTAGGTTATATCTTACGAAAGTGGAGCCCCCCATAGAGGGGGGGGGGAGCAGAACCCATTGTATCCATGCATGTACTTTGTAAGATAAAAGAAAATTTATTCTACATCTTACTTCTTACTGAGAGTACAGTTTAAGCAGATTTATCCAAAATAAGTTCAATGGTCTCGCATGGGTTTTCAATTTTTTACATGAAATGAGGTTTACTCTACAGTGCCTACCAAAAGTTCCGGGCCACCTAAATAATTTTTAAATGGCTTGAAATATAAGATTGAAATTTATAGGGATACAATGGGATCACAAAGTCTATTATTTAACCACAAAAACACCCACCTCCACACCCCCGGGGGACGGGGGGAGGGGGAGCAAAAAAATCTTAAATGGCATGTGGGGTTGAGTGAGGGCTCGTTCGAAAGGGCTTTCCGAGACGAAAACAACGCGAAGTCGCCAAGGTCTCTACGATTTATTTTCGCAGAGTTATGATCATTTGAACATTTCTATTGAGATTTTGCGATAGCGAGGGCCCACGGCGACAACAGAAGAAAGATAAGGCTTCACGCGGGCACGCGCGTTCCTCTGTGTGTGTGTGTGAGCGCGTGTCCGGCCAACCAAGGCAAGACCGCTAGCGTGTCCGGCCAACTAAGGCAAGACCGGGATGGGAACACTGATGTATGTGAAGGAGTAAAAACACTAATTATTTTATCAAATGTTTAAATTGATGTCCTTCGACAACTTGGCAGTGTCCTAAGCGAACGTAAAACGTATCGATAACGTTAGTTAAAAAATCGGGTGTGATTGAATTTAAAACGTTCACTATTTTTTCCCGCAGCTCTTCTAAATTGTCGGACCTAGTCTCATAGACCTTTGTCTTCAAATACCCCCAGTAAAAGAAGTCTAATGGGGTCAAATCTGGTGATCTCGGTGGCCATTCTATTGTGCCTCTTCTACCAATCCATCGATTAGTAAAAACATCGTTGAGAATATTTCGAGCTTCCAGAGAAAAATGAGCCGGAGCCTCATCCTGCTGAATCCAAACATTGAGGAAAGCTTCTCCAGCAATATCCTGAATAGCCGGTATCACTTGGTTTCTTAGCAAATTGCAATAATTTTGAGAATTTATGTTTCCTTCAATAAAAAACGGTCCAATAATACGATTAAGCATTATTCCGGCCCAAACGTTAACCTTCTGAGAATACTGCGTGTGACTGTTTCTCATCCAATGCGGATTTTCATCTGCCCAATACCTCATAAACTGTCGATTTACAGAACCATTTAATTCAAATGTTGCTTCGTCAGAAAAACAGATTCAGTTGAAAAACTGACGATTATCAGCAAGTCGTGTCATCATTGTGTCGCAAAATTCTATCCAATGATAGATCATTTTTAGTCTGTATACTTTACATATGTATATTTTATACATGTACTGTTTAAAATACTATATTCTTGAGGTAACGCAAATCCGATACTAATCTACAATAAAACTAATGGACTGTATATACTAATAAAATGAAAGAAAATCCCTTTGATTATCTATGAACATTAATGAAAAGGTTTGAAATTTCAAATAGGAAATCTATTAAGAATGTTTGAAGTAACAAATTCGGATAAAATTATAACATAAGAAACATTAGCAAATTATAACATAAGAAACAATTCAAATATATGACATTGCATATCTAAGCATAAGGAGAGGTTGACATGTATCTAATCACTATGATCAGCGAGCAACAGATGAAAGAGAAAGTAAACAAAAAAAAAATAAGTATAAAGAAATTCAAAAGTGCGAAGATAAAAATGAGCTTAATATCAGAGCTGTATTATCTATTAATGAATTAACAAGTATTATTGTTTTGTTGAATTCTAATTATGGTTAGTTTGGCTACATAAGAAAATAGGACATATATATGTATGTATATAAATAACCATAAATATTTGTGCTTGACGACGAAATTATACCTTAGTTGAATACAATATGTGTTACTTAACTGAGATATATAAAGTTTAATATGTTTGTGTGTATCAACTTAAGACTAAAATGATATATATACACGTAACTAGAAATTAATTCTCTGACTTTTATTTACTGTACAAAAATTAGGTGAATGTGAAAGACAAATGGATCTCTTATGGATCTTATCGAATAAATCACATAAAATAAACCGAAATAATTATGATTACTTTTATAAAGGATAATTTCTCAGGCACACAACGCTGATACTTCGACAATAAAAAAAAAGGATGATTAAAGATCACGCAATATGATATTGATCTCACGCTTCGTGAAGAAATTATTATCTCTGTCGATGAGATATTCCAATAATATCTATCGTTACCTTTAAAGGCGCTCAATATCGTATAGAGAATGCTTATGCCAATTAAAACCTTCCAATAAGTCTTCCGCATTATTCCTGTCCGGTTCACAACGAGAATTAATGCGCACGTAAGTCGTAATGGCGGCCCGTACACGCTTCCGATGCTCGCCCCTTTAGCGGCCGGTTTACACCTTCGGTCTTTGATGTCAGGAATACTCTCACTAAGATTGATCCGAAGTCCTTTTCAGATATAATTAATATTCACAAGACTATAATCTATCGACACTTCGCTGAGAGTTCTTCTACAGAAACTAGAGCGGACTTTTTCGCTTCTCTCGTTCGTCTTGTCTTCTTGTCTCTTCTTTTTTCTTGCCGATAGGAGCGCCGCGATTTCGGTCGATAACGTGGTCGATAACGCGGGATGTTCTTTACCCACCGTTATCAACATTTCTATTTTTAACATTCCGTCCGCCTTCATTAATTACTATAATTAATGAACGAATCAGTTGTGTCCGTGTTTATCGGTAAAAGACATAATTTGGTAATGGGTCGTTTATACTCAGACATCTGTGTCTTAACTGTGACGACTCTTATTAGTCCGTCCTGTCCCGGATGAACCTGAACTACGCGCCCCAGTGGCCACTTAGCGGGTGGATAACGCTCGTCCACAATCAGAACCATGGAACCTTGTTTAATAGGAGTTGTAACTTCGTTCCATTTATAAGTAGAACCTTTGTAAATATTCAGTCGACCATCTCGATCACAATGAATCCAGCATTTTCCGGAGTAGCTGCCATCTGGAAAGCCTGGTTGTTTTTTCATCTTCAAGTGACGGCTCAGGTATTACAGTGGGAGCGCATCCCATAATAAAGTGACCGGGTGTGATTGCTGTTAGATCTTCAGGATCATCCGTCATCGGACATAAAGGCCTCGAGTTTAGAACTGCCTCAACTTGGGCTAAGAGTGTTGTCATCTCTTCAAATGTGAGTAAATTCTCGCCAATGACTCTTGTTAGATGATACTTCATCGATTTAACCCCTGCCTCCCATTTGCCCCCGAAATGTGGCGCTGAGGGGGGGTTAAATTTCCATTGAGTGCCGTCTCGTGCTAATAGTGTGGCTAATCTGTGAGATTCTTCGGTTGCGGCTGAGAAAAGACGCTGTAATTCTGCCTCAGCTCCTTTGAGATTAGAGCCACAGTCGCTTATGAGAGTGGCACAGAGTCCCCTACGATTTGAGAATCGTTTGTATGCTGCTAGGAAAGCTTCAGTCGTATAATCAGTTACAAGTTCTAGGTGGATTGCGGATGTGGAGAAGCAAACAAAGAGTACTACATATCCTTTATATGTGCGTGCGTTCCTTCCTTTCCAAGTCTTAATAATAAAAGGACCCGCGTAGTCCACTCCGGTATTTAAGAAAGGCCGTGAAGGTATGACTCTCTCCGAGGGAAGCTGGCCCATTAACTGTTGAGCTCGTGTCCTGCGAAATCTGGCACAAGTTACACAATTGTATATATGACTACGAATTGTGGATCTGCCTCCTATAATCCAGAATTCTTCTCTTATGAACGAAGATGTGAGTTGAGTGCCTCCGTGTAGTGATCTCAAATGAGCCCAGGAAATTATTAATGTCGTTAATGTTGATTTCTTCGGTAAGATGGCTGGATGTTTGGCTTCATATGTTAAGTTGGACGAACCAAGGCGTCCTCCCATGCGTAGGATTCCCTTTGAGTCGTTAAAAGGGGTGAGTCTAACCAGAGAACTGGTTTTCGGTAACGATTTTCCCGACGATAAAACCCTTAATTCTCGAGAGAAGTTATAACGTTGTACCTCTTTAGTCCAAAATTCCTTTGCCTGCTTAAGTTCAACAGGGCTTATGGGATTTCTCAATGATGAATCTGGTGAACGTTTAAAGCACTTTGCCGCTCTTTGACAAACAGCTGTGATGCGTATCAATTTATCAAGGCTCGAATATCTATCGATTAGATTCCAATTTTGAGTTGACTGAACCATATTAGTTGACACACCAACGGATCGTTCTTCCAATTGAGTTTCATGTTGTTTCTCACAAGGAGTTGAAGGCCAGTATTGCGAAGGCTTGGTGAGCCATATAGGCCCGTGCCACCAGGTTGATAATTCCGACAGTTGTGATGGGGTAACTCCTCTAGTGGCCAAATCAGCAGGATTTTCCAATCCCGGTAAAAATCTCCAACTTGCCATGGGTAGAGTATCTTGTATAAAGACCACTCTGTTATGTACAAAATCCCTCCATTGGGCCGGATGTCCGGTTATCCATGTGAGAGTAATGGTTGAATCAGTCCATAGGTATACTTTAATGTCTTCCCTTTGCAGACTTGTAATTACACGTGCTGTTAACTTAATCAAAAGAACGGCTCCTGTTAATTCTAATCGTGGTATCGTTAAGCGTTTCAAAGGAGCTACTTTCGTCTTTGCACATACAAATTGAATGGAGACTTGCCCATCTGAAGCGATATTCCTGCAAAACACGACGGCGGCCATTGCGTTAAGTGAGGCGTCGCAGAAGCCATGTAATTTCAGTTTGCTTGAAGAAGAAGTACCGATCCACCTAGGGAAATCTAACTTGGACAATTCTTGAGAGTTATTCACGATTTTAGTCCATTTCTGTAATATATTAGGAGGTACCCTTTCATCCCAATCTATCTTTTCCATCCATAATTCCTGTATCAACAATTTTGCTGTTACTGTAACAGGTGACAAGAATCCTAATGGGTCGAAAATCTTAGCAATTGTAGATAGCATAACTCTTTTAGTTACTGTTTCCTTTGGCCCATATTCTGAATCCTCTTTTAGCAGCGCTTTTAGCGAGCTGATTATAAAAGTGGCAATGGTTGCTAAAATCGCGCTACTAAAGTCAGTCATATTCTCAATATACATTTATAGCGCTTTTAACTTAGATGTTACTTTTGACTATGAAGTCACCCATCATATTATTGTATATTTATGATCGCTAAGATGGCGGCTAATGAACGCGCTATAAGTAACAAATTTGACTTCATAGTATTATGTGGAAACATTTGTCTTACAATATTTTTTTTATTACAATACTAAAACTGCAAAGTAAGTATTGAAATACGTAATATATTCTCATAAAAATAGTAATATAATGTAAAGCTATTTATGTATGTTGTGTTAGAGATGACTGAAAAGCAAAGAAAACGCGAAAATTTCTCTCAAGAAGAGAAAATGTTAGTAGTACAATTTGTTAAAGAAAATCATGTCATAATGGAAGATAAAAGCAGTAATGTAAAAACACAAATAGCAAAAAAAGATAAGTGGAAGGAATTGGCTCAGCAAATGAAAGCAACAGGTTCTAACAGAGAGTGGACTGAACTAAGGGCAGCATATCAACGTTGGAAAGTAAGAGCAAGAAAGACAATAAACAATTATAAAAAATACTTAAGAAGTACTGGTGGTGGGCCATCCGCGCCAATGCCCTCAGACATTGATTATAGCATAGCTGACATATGTCCTGAAGATTTTGAAGAAGATCAGAATAATAATGATAGCGATGGCCAAGTAAGTTTTACGTACAATAAAAATTTTGATTTTAATATTACAAACTTATTAAGTCTTTTGCCGTTTGCAAAACAGACACTGATATTATGTAAGTTATCAATAATTAATTAAATTGATGTGAAATATATATATATATATATATATATATATATATATATATATGTACATTTGAATTTAATATAATGGCAGTGAGCATTTATCCATTATATTTGCATAATTATATTGTAGCATTATTGTTGTTGGATGTTTACTAAGATTTTATTAATTTTTGTTGCAGAGACGTAGAGTACAAAATATGAATTCTAATGAATCTTGTGAAGATGAGATAATACTGGATCCTATAACTGGGTAAGATATATTGGAAATGGTTTTTTATAGTAAAATTAGATTTCATATAAGCTATACTTTAGTGTTTTAATGTTATAAAAAAATATGATATTATTTGCTTTAGAATGTTTGTATTTAGAGACGAAAGAAATTCGTCAGTAGAAGGTTCTTTAGTAGATCCTCCAACAGTAACAGATATAGAAGAATGCACAATCTCTTCTTCGGAGAGATCATTAAGAAATACTTTTTCTAATCAAAATAATGAAAATATATCTAGTACATCCGTAAGAAGGAAGAAAAAGAAAGAATTAACTGCATATGAAGAGATTTTACTGGAACTTCAGAAGGAAAAACACAAAATGACTATAGAATTCATGCAAATTGAACATGAAGCAAAGCTAAAATCTATTTCGACAGAACATACACACAGAAACCAACTACACGAGTTACAAATGAAAGAACTCCTATTAAGAATAGAAAAATATCAAAATGATGACATGGCTTAAGCATTTACTAATGATTATTTTAAGATCCAATACTTTAAGTTTGATGTTATGCTAGCAAATTTCTTGATTCTTATATTATTTTGTTGCCAAGTTTTATTTCTAGTTTTTTAAATTACTCTTAAAGTAATCCTATATAATGATGTTACTGTATTTACATGATATTAGGTTTTTTTATGTTATTTATCAGTATTTTATTTATCTGTGATATGTACTGTGACCGTTTATTTTTTTGATACTGGGCTGATAATTGTGGCCGGTGATTTTGGCCCACGGCACACCTTCGGCGCGATTTCTCTTCAAAACTTCAACTCTAAATCTGCATGGGCGCCAGGTGCGGGGATACGCACCGCTCTAATAAAGTCTTTGGACGATATACGATACTTAAAAGAAAGCGAAAGAATTTCAAAGCTATCGCGACGGACACTCGGCTAGCCCCGTATCGAGAATGGTAGAGGGGCGGTCCGTTTAATTTCCAATTTAATTAGGAAGGATCGAGAATACAAGGTCGCTGAAAATAACACAAGCTATTAAGATAATAAAAGTTAAAATATATTTGGCGTAGATAATTATGAACATTAATATTGGATATCAAATCGACGCGGGCGGTTGGAGAAGAAAAATTATACAATCGATTTTAGTTATTTTATCATCGGCAGCAACAGGCCGGTGTACGGGTACAAGCACCGCGGTATCACATGTCCAGCATTGACAAAAAGCGTTGAGAAAGTTTTTGGAATTCCGCGCTATGCGAGGCTTGTCGGAGCCTCGACATCCCGCCATGCAGAGCTGGTTTATCTGGTTCACCAGTTCTTGAGCTTGAGGAATGGAATCTGCGCCTCCAAACAGATCGTCCACGTACCGACCTCTTTCCATAGTGGTAACGGCCTTGGGGTATTTAGATCCTTCGTCATGTGTAAGTTGTTGCAACATACGCAAAGCCAGAAATGGTGCACATACCAAGCCATATGTGACTGTTGTCAACTCGTAGATGACTGGTTCGAATTGTTGATCGTGCCATATTATGCGTTGATACTTCCAGTCTTCCTCATGCTGGTTTATTTGCCTAAACATTTTCTCAATGTCGGCTGAGAATACAAAGCAGAATTGCCTGAACCATAACAGGACTTCAAAGATGTCAGTTTGTAATTTGACTCCTGTATGAAGGATGTCATTTAATGAATACCCCGAAGAAGTAGGGCTTGACCTGTTGTAAACTACTCTCAACCTAGTAGAAAGGCTGTTTTCTTTCCAGACACCGTGGTGGGGAAGATAGTAGCAACAAGATGGTTCCGTTGCAATGTTTTGGACTTGCCTCATATGATTCAACTGTTCATATTCTTTCATGAATTCGAAATACGCTTGAGTGTACTTGTTATGCGTTGAAAGACGTTTGATTAGCTTGTTGTGTAATAGAATCGCACGTCCCTTCGAGACACCTAATTTCTCAGTGGAGTCCTTGAAGGGCAACCTAACAATATATCTACCTGAAGGATCTCTTGAGTGGGTCCTTTTAAAATGCTCTTCACATTCAGCCTCCTCAGCTGTCATAGTTGTTTGAGGGATTGTCGGGACAGATTCCAACTCCCAGAATCTCTGCATTAATTTACAAAGTTTTCCATCATATGAGACATGATAGCTTCGAAATTGCCGTTGTGAAGTGTCGGTTTTAGTGGGCCCTGAGATGATCCATCCTAAATTGGTATATTGAGCTATAGGTGTGCCGTCTTGACCTTTAATAAGTCCCTCCTTTATAATTTGTCCATATAAGTCAGCTCCTATTATAATATCAATGTTTCCTGGAACGGAAAATTGAGGATCCGCTAACTGTAGGCCTTCCAAATGCGACCAGGATTTAGCAGAAATATCCGAAGAAGGTATTGATGTGGTAAGAAAGGGGAGAATATGAGCCGAAATCAAGCTCTCAAACTCTGATGGAAAATAAGATCTAATTTTGAATTGAACAAATCCCTTTGATTTGTTTGAAGATTTTGCTCTCAATCCAACAAAAGTTATTGGAGAATGAAGTCTAGACATTTTAAGTCGTTATGCTAATCTCTCTGTTATAAGAGATATCTCGGAACCTTGGTCCAATAAAGCTCTAACGCGTGTACTATTACCATCCGGAGACAAGACCACAACTTGGGCTGTAGCCAACAATATGTGATGTTGAGCTGTTCTGTTAAAGGCTTTCGAATGTAATACTCTAGCTTCGCTTGTAGATGTAACAGTAGTATTATCCTTTGAGTTCTTAGAATTTTCAATATTTGACTTATTAGGATCAGTGTTTATCTTCGCATCTTGAGGTGCATCAAAATGAGTGGAAGTATGATGCCTTTTACCGCATCTTTGGCATCTTCTTGTCGATGTACAATTGGAAACTCGATGAGTTCCCAAGCAGTTAAAACAAAGCCGATGTTTGCTAATAATGGCAAGTTTTTGATTCCGTGTTTTTGTACGATACTGAGGACATGCCGTGATATAATGTTTGTCTGTGCAAATGATGCAGTTTCCTGTTTCATTAGATTTACCATCCTTAGTTTTTCCGTAATAACAGGACTTGGCAGTTTTAGGATTAGCTTGAGTATACAATTTTCCAGCTCTTGTTTTTTCGAATGCTTGCAGGGATCTTAGCCGAGTGAGGAGAAAGTCACTGAATTGTGCCCATGTGGGTGGGTCTCTGGTAGAACCTAACTGCTGTTCCCATGTCTTTACGGAATCAGCATCCAGTCTTTGAGTTGCAATATATACCAGGAAGTCATCCCAATATGCCACTGGTCGTTGCAACGTTTCGAACGATCGGTAAATCTGCATAATATTCGTATACAGTTGTTCCAGTTCCGTAGCCGACTCTTTTGCCATCCTCTTGACGTTTAATAGTGAGTGAAAGGCTGCGTTTACCAATAAACGCTTGTTTTCATAGAAGGATATCAAGGCATCCCAGGCCTTCTGAAAATTGTCCGCAGTTAAAGTTGTATGTTTAAGTAGTTGAGCGGCCGAACCTACTAAACTGGTCTTCAGATACTGAAGTCTTCCGACTTCCGTCAAAGTAGGGTTAGATAAAACCAACGAGTTGAATAGGTCCTTATATGACAGCCATTCCGATGGATTCCCATTGAACCTCGGTAGATCAATACGAGGCAACCTTGCTTGATGAAAACACGTGGTCGCAACGGTCGAAGAGGTATTCGACGATTTCTGAGTCGTCACCTCTTGATTGGTTCCATGTTCTGACCGTGAATCGAGCAATGAACGCATCTTCTCTGTATTAGAGAGATAACTTTCATATGCAGTAGAAAATAAGTTCTCCGTATAATACGAATGTGTCTTTATTCTTCCTGCCTCCGCTTGAGACAATTCCTGTGTCGCTATATTAATAGCATCATGAATCAGAGAGAATTTTTGCCATATTTCGTCAAGAGAATCGACTCTCGTTTTAATCCGTAAAACCGTTAAATTAACTGAGTCGACCGCGATCAAAAGATCGTATGAGGTTGAAATGAGATTAAACAACTCGTATTGTTGCCCAATGCGAGCCTGGATATGTGAGAGTCTCATGTTTGGCTGATTCATTAAACATACGTATCCGGCTCGAAGGACCTCTATGTTTAAAATACTATATTCTTGAGGTAACGCAAATCCGATACTAAACTACAATAAAACTAATGGACTGTATATACTAATAAAATGAAAGAAAATCCCTTTGATTATCTATGAACATTAATGAAAAAATTTGAAATTTCAAATAGGAAATCTATTAAGAATGTTTGAAGTAACAAATTCGGATAAAATTATAACATAAGAAACATTAGCAAATTATAACATAAGAAACAATTCAAATATATGACATTGCATATCTAAGCATAATGAGAGGTTGACATGTATCTAATCACTATGATCAGCGAGCAACAGATGAAAGAGAAAGTAAACAAAAAAAATAAGTATAAAGAAATTCAAAAGTGCGAAGATAAAAATGAGCTTAATATCAGAGCTTTATTATCTATTAATGAATTAACAAGTATTATTGTTTTGTTGAACTCTAATTATGCTTAGTTTGGCTACATAAGAAAATAGGACATATATATGTATGTATATAAATAACCATAAATATTTGTGCTTGACGACGAAATTATACCTTAGTTGAATACAATATGTGTTACTTAACTGAGACATATAAAGTTTAATATGTTTGTGTGTATCAACTTAAGACTAAAATGATATATATACACGTAACTAGAAATTAATTCTCTGACTTTGATTTACTGTACAAAAATTAGGTGAATGTGAAAGACAAATGGATCTCTTATGGATCTTATCGAATAAATCACATAAAATAAACCGAAATAATTATGATTACTTTTATAAAGGATAATTTCTCAGGCACACAACGCTGATACTTCGACAATAAAAAAAAGGATGATTAAAGATCACGCAATATGATATTGATCTCACGCTTCGTGAAGAAATTATTATCTCTGTCGATGAGATATTCCAATAATATCTGTCGTTACCTTTAAAGGCGCTCAATATCGTATAGAGAATGCTTATGGCAATTAAAACCTTCCAATAGGTCTTCCGCATTATTCCTGTCCGGGTCACAACGAGAATTAATGCGCACGTAAGTCGTAATGGCGGCTTCCGATGCTCGCCCCTTTAGCGGCCGGTTTACACCTTCGATCTTTGATGTCAGGAATACTCTCACTAAGATTGATCCGAAATCCTTTCCAGATATAATTAATATTCACAAGACTATAATCTATCGACACTTCGCTGAGAGTTCTTCTACAGAAACTAGAGCGGACTTTTTCGCTTCTCTCGTTCGTCTTGTCTTCTTGTCTCTTCTTTTTTCTTGCCGATAGGAGCGCCGCGATTTCGGTCGATAACGTGGTCGATAACGCGGTCGATAACGCGGAATGACCTTTATCCACCATTATCAACATTTCTATTTTTAACATGTACATATGTATAAAAAAGCTGAAACAATATATACCATACATATGTATGAGCGGATCGCTGTGCGATCCGCTCGAATAATGAATTCAGCGAATCATCAGCGTATCAAAAACGGCGGATAGTCTGTCATTGGTCGGAGCTCGATACGCCCGATACGCGCGTATCGCAATACGTGCCATAGGACGTCATCCTGAAGGCGAACAGCAGAGCACAATCCGAAGCATCCTAAAAGCGTTAAAAGGCCAGCAGGTAGTGAGAACGCCGCTATACCTCCCACATACATCCCTATCTTTCTCTGGAGGCCTGCCCCGGCCCTATCTTAGGGTCCATCCGCCACTGCTATTTGGTACAGTGGGGATTTTAGTATATACTAGAGGGATCTTGGGGGATGTGGTCACTCTACGGCGTTGTGCTCGTCGGTGCCGTTTCGTACGGAAGACCAGTCGGAAGCCAGCATGCACGCGAATACCTCCACCGGCACTTATTTGGTCAGCGAGCGACCTTTCAGGGATTCTCCGTGGCAATCGGCATTGCATCCATCGAGTGAGATACCAACATCGCTCTGGAGTCGCATATCACTGTGTTAAAAAGCAGCATTAGGTGTGAGGTCTGGATAGCTCAGTGGTCTAGAGCAGTTGCCCGGAAAGCGAAAGACTCGGGTTCGATTCCCGATCCAGCCACTTGCGCCTCACATATTTTTCTAGTCTGCGAATATTGTTTTCTAGCAATTATTCGTTAGGCTGAAAAATGTGTGAATGCTCTCTCCACAGGATATGCGTCAATGCCGTTGCCACGGATGGATTCTGTCGCTCGTTGATCAAATGGGCGTAAAGACACGTCCGACCTCCTCCCACATACATCCCTATCTTTCTCGTGAGAAATGGCAGAAGCTCATTTTGATAAGAGAGTGAGTCGGTTCAGATGTGATAACGATCGAGAATATATCTCAAATGAAACTAGAGATTATTTCGAAAGTAATGGTATACAGTATGAATTTACTATAAGGTATATTCCGCAGCAGAACGGTGTCGCAGAACGAATGAACAGGACGATCATAGAAAAAGCTCGCTGTATGATACTCGACTCAAACACTAATAAAAGTTTTTAGTCTGAAGCAGTACTAGCAGCAGTGTACCTGATAAATCGCAGTCCAACGAATGCCCTGCAAGACAAAGTACCGGCAGAACTGTGGTACGGTGAGCGGCCAAATCTTCGGAAATTGCGAGTATTCGGAAGCGTAGCCTATCTACATACTCCTAAGGAAATTGTAGGAGAATTCGAATCTCGCTCGAAAAAGTGTCACATGATGGGATACTGTAGAGGCGTGCAAATCTGCTCTCACTCCCTCTCGTTCCCGACAGCGAGACTGGATTCTCGAGACTCAGATTATCGGGAGCGCTGTTATCAAGAATAGAGGCTCGAGAACGAGCGAGTCCCGAGTCTCGATGCTCTATTAGACGGAGTGGGGGTAGATTTCTATCCCTACTCCGTCTAATAGAGCATCGAGACTTGGGACTCGCTCGTTCTCGAGCCTCTATTCTCGATAACAGCGCTCCCGATAATCTGAGTCTCGAGAATCCAGTCTCGCTGTCGAGAACGAGCGGGAGTGAGAGCAGATTTGCACGCCTCTAGGATACTGTCCGAATGATTATCGATTATGGTGTCCGGAGGACAGGAAGTTACTTTTCGGTAGAGATGTTATATTCGATGAGACTAAATTCAGTTTTGAAGCTGAAAACTTCTATGATAAAAGTTTGCCAAATCAAATGGAGAAGCAAAATCAAGGAGAAGCGGGAATTTCAAAGAACGGCGATGATATCGGAAATCGAAGTGACGTACTGGCAGGGGATCAGTCAGAAGATACATCGAATGTAGAATCTGAAGAAGAAATACGAGAAAAAAAGGAGCGACAACGTAGAGCCTCGACGAAGTACTAGAACGCGAAACAGGCCAAAGCATCTAGATGATTACTGTGCAATAGCACTCAGCGCGGAAAACTTTCTCGATGAAATTCCCACAAGTCTTAAAGATATAGAAAATAGAGAAGATAAGGATCACTGGAGGAAGGCAGTACAAAATGAGATAGATTCCTTATTGGAAAACGAGACATGGGATTTGGTGAAATTGCCACCAGGAAAGAAAACGATTGACAATCGATGGATTTTTAAATTAAAAAGAGATGAAAATGGAGATATTGAGCGCTATAAAGCGCGTTTGATGGTGAAAGGGTGTTCTCAACGAAAAGATTTCGATTACTCGGAAACGTGTGCACCTGTAGCTCGTTTAATCACCGTTCGATCTCTACTGTCTGTCATTACTCACGAGGACTTGTTGACAAGTCAAATGGACGTCAAGAATGCATTTCTACATGGTCGTATCGAAGAAGAAATTTACATGAAGCAGCCTGAAGGTATCAGCGAAAGTCCAGATCTCGTGTGCAAGATAAATAAATCCCTGTATGGACTGAAGCAGGCACCACGCGCTTGGAACGAAAGATTCGATAATTTCATGAGACGTCTAGGATTCAAAAGATCTGAAATTGATAAGTGTTTGTATACTAATACGAACGGAAATTCCAAGACCTATTTGTTGCTGTACGTAGACGATATTGCCATTGCAAGTAACAGTGAAAAGGATTTACAAAAATTAAAGGCTGACTTAAAGAATGAGTTCTTTATGAAAGATTTGGGAAGCTTGCACAACGTCCTGGGAATTAAAATAGAAAGAACAAAAGCTGGAATGTTCCTGAGTCAGACGGTCTATATGAAAAATCTGTTATCTCGTTTTAATATGGACGAATGTAAAGCTTCGAAAAGTCCAATGGAAGTCAATCCGTGGAAGAATCAGGATAATCAAAACAATGAGAATTTGGAGTGCATCATCGAAAAGAAACCGTATCGAGAACTCGTCGGGTGTCTCATGTACTTGATGTTGACCACAAGACCGGATCTAAGTGCCTCAGTGAATTACTACAGTCACTTTCAGAGTAATGCCACTGATCTGCACTGGAACGGTTTAAAACGTATCCTACGCTACGTAAAAGGTACTCTTAACTATGGACCTTTCTATCGACGGTCTGAAAGCAGTAACGAGACACTCCAAGGTTATGCCGACGCGGACTGGGCAGGTGATGTGGACCGAAAATCGACCTCAGGATTCCTGTTCCAAGTGTACGGTGCTACAGTTTTATGGGTGACGCGCAAACAGATTACGGTGGCCTTGTCCTCTACAGAGGCTGAATATGTGGCACTAGCGAGTGCTGCTACAGAACTGGTTTGGATGCGAAATTTATTGCATGATCTTAATGTTAAAATTGATGGCCCCACTGTAATTTTTGAAGACAATCAATCGTGCATTCAGTTACTCGACAAGTGGTAGACTCAAACATATTGACGTAAAATATAATTTTGTCAGAGATCTCTTTACAAAACAAGTAATTCGTGTAAAGTATGGTTCCATCTACAGAACAAGTGGCAGATATTTTTACCAAAGGTTTACCACGAGAACAATTCATTAAACTACGAGAATCTCTTGGTGTTGTTGAAGTATGATTAAAAAAAAAAAATATTTTATTATCATTTTTGTTTGTTTGATGAAAGAGAACTTTATTTTGTAGTTTTGTACGTATGCCATTTTGGTATATTGAGGCGGAGTGATAAAATAGGCAATATGCAAAATGTCGCGTGTTCATGTATGAGGAGTGCGCTCGCGTACAGTTCGTTTTTTATGTTCTTTTAAGTATCTGTGTATTACTTATTCCATGGCGTGTGCGGCGCCACTGCTGAGTTTCCTATCTTATTTTATAGTCTTTGTCTTTGTTTTTCTTCTCAACGACTTCTTTTTACTTTTTTGTGCAATGCAGTTACGTCGTAATTAAACTACTGTTATATTAAACGAATACTTTCTTTTTGCCCTACCAAGTATTGAGGTCCAAGCGTACTTTGTCAATATAAAATTAATAAGAAATATTCTTACTATTTATATTTATACCTCAAATAAACAAGAAAATCGTGCAACTTATTTATTCTGTATTTTCTGTTATAAAAAATAAATTTTCTTTCCATTATCTAATATATTATTACGAGCCTTACAATGTTTTCGTGTCACGATGTTATGCCGCCCGTTGCGGTAAAAGGATCATCTTTTATTAATCCTTAAGTAATTATTATCTTCTATTAAATTTTTACTTACTATCATAACATTTAAAGAATGATATAATTTTCTGTTTATATACAAATATCCCGTGAGGGGTTGCTAGTTCCCCCATCGGGCGCCTCCCCAGGTGGCGGATTGGGGAATGCTCACCAGCTAGCTGGAGAGTACCGGGGAAATAAAATACCCGGGGTGGACCATAACTAGCACCAACAAACAATGGATAAAACACAAACGGAAATGATTACCCCAGGTGGCACACCAGTTGAACTGGAAAATCCACCCTCCTCGGAGGCAGGCCTCATGGATTCTGGGGGAGGCCAACCATTGTTTTTTAAAGATTCTCGAGAAAAAAGCAACCTACTTTGGAGTCCACATATTAGACATCGGTCAAACTCTTTTAGTGAATTCAGATCACTGAAAACGAATAAAACTCCTAAAGACAAAAATTCCTCGCCAGTCACTGCTAAAACAAGCAAGGCAAAGATTGAGAAAGAAGGAAAATGGACAGAAACAACCTCAAAAAGAAGATTACAAAATAGTCCAGATTTCTCTCAAGGGAAATGCAAACAATCTAAGCTGGATGGTTACTGGCTAAGCGCACCGGTACCCGTGTCTAACAGATTTGTATCCCTTGAAAATAATGATTGTCAAGAAAAAATAGCTAATTCCGTTGAAAAACCTATCAAATCCCCTCCAATATTTATTGACAACGTAATTAACATCCAACCCCTAACGGAATTACTAACAGAAAAAGCCAAAGGGGATTATGAAATTAAGATCCTGCGGGATCATCAAGTCAAAATCCAGTCGAAATTCACCCAAATATACGAAATAATCGTGAAGGAACTTCAGGACAAAAATACCGAATTCCACACGTATAAACTCAAGCAAGACAGAAGCTTTAGGGTGGTCCTGAAAAACATGCATCCCCTTATTGATGTAGAAGAGATTAAAACCGCAATAGAGGACGAAGGACACAAAGTTGTTATCAACATTTGGAGTATCAAAAACCGGGCAACAAAACAACCTCTACCAATGTTTTTTGTAGACCTTAAACCCAGTCCAGACAATAAGACAATATATGCTATTAAGCACCTTTTACATTGTCGAATCGTCTTTGAAGCACCTAGACCTAAACGAGAAATCCCGCAATGTGCCAATTGCCAAAGATATGGTCACACCAAACGATATTGTCACCGGAAACCTCGATGCGTAAAATGCGCGGAGGAGTACCTAACAGCAAACTGCCCAAGAAAAGGACGATCTGACCAAGTCAAGTGTGTTTTATGTAACGGAAACCATCCAGCCAATTATAAAGGATGTGTCGTATTTAAAGAACTACAAAAATCCAAATTTCCTCCACTAAGACCAAAAAAAGTAATAAACGCTGGTGAAGATAAAGCCCATCAAGATAAAGATATCAAAAAAAAAGTAAAACATAGATCTCCTTCCTATGCCGGAGTGGCACGTCAAATGCAAAACAAGCCCACAAACGAAAACCCTCAATCACAAACTAAAGCGCTGCATCAATCTAACTATCTTCAAGATATCAAGCACATACTCCAGACAGTAACGAATCAAATGATTGCCATCACTAATTCGATGGCTGATCTCATGACCAAATTGGAGCAGCATTCAATTCATTAAACCTAGCACTTTGGAACGCCAATGGGCTATCACACCACGCGGAAGAGCTAAAGCTCTTTCTAAATACATACAATATTGATGTAATGCTCGTCTTAGAAACTCACTTCACTGAGAGAAGCCACCTCCATATTCCCAATTACTATACTTATTACACAACACACCCGGATGGTACCGCTCACGGAGGTACAGCTATACTGGTTAAGAATAAAATAAAACATTATCAGGTTAGCCCATATCGGAAGGAAGAAATTCAAGCAACATACATTATTCTGGAGGTTTGGTACACTCTTATAACCATAGCGGCTGTCTACTGTCCATCTAAGCATAACATAAAAGAAGATCATTTCATTAATTTCATCAAAACCTTAGGAAATCGATTCATTGCCGGCGGTGACTACAATGCTAAACATGTCTTTTGGGGATCGAGGTTGACTCTACCTAGGGGATGTGAACTCTTTAAGGTTGTTGAAAATCTGGGTCTTGGCATTGTGTCTTCGGGGCATCCTACGTATTGGCCATCGGACACTGGAAAGATTCCTGACCTCTTAGATTTCTGTATAACAAAAGGTATCTCAAGTAATTACATCATATGCGAATCCTCCCTAGAATTATCTTCTGATCATACGCCCGTACTTGTCAACCTAGCAGGGGAAATCACAAAGCAGCCAATGAACTGTACTCTATACAATAAAAGAACTGACTGGACTCTCTTCAGGGACATTATTAGTCAATCTTTAAATTGTAATATAAATCTAAAAACTGAAAATGACATAATCGATGCAGTGGAACATTTTAATAACACCGTCCAAAATGCTGCTTGGGAAGCTACTCCTGTAAACGCAATAGTAGAGGCTAAACTACATTATTCTAAAACCATAGTTGACAAGGTATCCAAAAAAAGGCGACTGCGGAAACTGTGGCAACAGACCAGATGCCCCTCCCTAAAAACCAAATTAAACTATGCTATCAAAGAACTTAAACAGTTACTAGAAAACGAAAAAAATAATGGTATTCAAGCCTACCTACAGAACCTTGATGCCATTGCTGCAATCGACTACTCCCTTTGAAAGGCCACCAAGAAACTGAAGCAACCTAAAACCGTCTTCCCACCACTGCGTCGACCAGATGGGACTTGGGCTCGTAGTGACGAGGAGAAAGCAGCAACTTTTGCAAACCATTTGCAAACAGTTTTTTCACCGTATTCGTACGAAGGGTCACCCGAACATCTATTAGAAGTACTGGGTATTCTTGAAAACAACTACATAGTGGATCAACACATAAGAGGATACGCTAGGGGTGAGATACTGAATATCATAAAAAAATTAAAAAGCAAACAAGCTCCGGGCTACGACCTGATCACGGGTCGAGTTTTGCGAGAATTGCCATCTGAGGGAGTCGCCTATCTAACACTGCTCTATAACGCAGTTATAAGAATGAGTTTTATACCTCCACAATGGAAGGTTGCGCAGATTAAAATGATCCTTAAACCTAATAAGAGTCTTGATGACCCAAAGTCCTATAGACCTATAAGCCTGCTTCCTGTCGTAGCCAAGGTGTTTGAGGCTCTACTGATGACAAGATTATTGCCCATTATTATGGATAGGAAGCTTATTCCTGACCATCAATTTGGTTTTCGTCAAAAACACAGCACTATAGAACAAGACACAGACTTGTGGAAAAAATCCATCAATCTCTCGAACGGAAATAGTATTGTTTGGCGGTCTTTTTGGACATCTCGCAGGCCTTTGACCGTGTCTGGATGAAGGGCTATTATGTAAAATCAAGCAGAACCTTCCAGTAAGCTTCTTCACCATCCTGAAGTCTTACCTAGAAGATCGCAAATTTCTTGTTAATCATGGAATAGCACAAACCGGACTACATAACATCCTAGCTGGAGTACCTCATGACCTCGACAGGGGGCGGTAACCCGACCTCCTCTCCCCCGGCCGAGGAGAGATGAGGGGTGCTGCCCCGAGCGAAAGCTCCCCGCGGCTCCCAGCACTCCACGGCAGACGAGGTGGAGCCCTCCTGGGGCGTGGCTGAATCCTAATCCCATAGGGAAAAGTAGGGAGCCCGCCCCTGGAAGGACACGGAGAAAGAGCCCGGGGTGCTGCCCAAATCCCAACCCCTCTGGGAAAGGAAGGGTGGCCCACGGGCTCGGGGCTCGGGGGGCCGGGGCTCGAGCGGGAGACTCCGGGCCCCGACCCCGTCCCCCGGAAACACCGAGGAGGGCGTGGCGTGGAGGCGGTGCCCCTCCGCGCCACAACTAGAGCAGATACCGCCGCGCAAGTGGCGATGTGGGCGGGCCCCTACCCGGCATATTATTATGTTGGAAGGGGTCCGCCCACGAGGTTAAGTCGAGTGGGTGGGGGGAGGATGTCCGGTAGACATCGCTAAGCGCACCCGATCCTCCCCCCAAACACCCGAGTTGGCACCCAGTGGGTTTTAGTGGGTAAACCGGTCCTTCAGACCGGGAGTCCCACATAACCCGCCCTCCCTCCCCGGAATAGGGCGGGTATCCGTAAAGGATTTCCCCACCGATATAAAAAAAAAAAAAAGCTGGAGTACCTCAGGGTAGCGTACTAGGACCGATACTCTATCTACTATACACAGCAGATCTACCCATAACCGAAACTGCTATTACCGGGACGTTTGCTGACGACACAGCAATCTTGGTAACCCATGAAGACCCTAAAATAGCTTCTTCGATACTACAACGTAACCTAAATGGTATATCTTCTTGGCTCAAGAAGTGGAATATCAAAGCTAACGAAAGCAAATCCGTTCAGATCACTTTCACATTGAAGCACTCAAACTGTCCACCCGTTACTCTAAATGGCATTCAGGTCCCGCAGGCTGAACATGTGAGATACCTTGGAATACACCTCGACAGACGCCTCACGTGGAAAACGCATATTTTCATCAAGAGGAAACAACTAGGACTTCAACTAAGGAAAATGTATTGGTTGCTAGGTCGAAATTCTCAACTTAATATGAAAAACAAGATTCTGTTATACAAATCCATAATTAAACCAATATGGACATATGGGATTCAGTTATGGGGAACCGCATCTCACTCAAACATTGAAATATTACAAAGATTTCAATCTAAGATTCTTCGTATCATAACGGACGCACCTTGGTTTGTCTCGAACAAAACCCTGCATCATGACTTAAACATCTCCTTTGTCAAGGAGGAAATTGTACGATTAACCAAAACTTATAAAGATAGAATATCAGAGCATCCAAACAAACTAGCTAGTCATCTTATGACAAATAAATCTACAAAACGCAGATTGAAGCGGAAAATCCCCCTTGACTTAATCACTATATAGTAATGTAATCCTTACAACTTGACTATGATAAAGACTTCCTTGGGAGTATCAATGGATTCTCACCAAGCAAGACGTATATACTTATTACAAAATCTTTACTGAATATCCTTAAATGCGATAGATTGTAAAGGATAGTGGGAGTTTAAAAAAATCAAATATTCTCCTCTTCTAACAGGTGGCCAAATCGCTGTGTGTGTCCATCAACAGCTCCTATTATGCCTGGGAAATTAGCATTAGTCCAAAATCTGAAATATGATGTATTATATTTTAATATTTTATAATATAAAAAATTTCTTATATTGTAAATATCGTCCTTATAAAATCGGATAATTAAAAAAATTCAAAAATTATTTTTTAATGTTTGAAAAATGAGGAAAATGATAATTTGATTGAACTCACTGTTGTTGGATTGCCTCAATCTTATTAGCTTGCACAGGAAATTTTATCCATTGTGGCATAATGGCATTTATTGCATTTACAATTTCATGTAATGCTCCATTAATAGATGCTTGGCACATACTGCTTAAAAAATTTTGTCCTACTCTTTTTTGATAAGACCCTGAACTTAAAAAATTTAACATTGCTAAAACCTTTAAAAAAAGAAATAATTAAGATATGTTTACAAAATAATTACATATAATACCTTATATATATTTATATATAAAATATATTTATATATATTTATACCTTTAATTCAAATGGAATCGCTGTTGGTCTTATAACTCTTTGCACATAAGGTTGTATGTTTTCGCATAATGTGAATACAGCATCTTTTGAAAGCCTATGTATTAAATATTTTTAAAATATACTTAATCATAATATATTTACGATGTTATATACAATAAAATAAGCAAGTATATAATAGACAAGACAAGCTATAATAAAATGAAAATTTTATATGCAAAAACTATTTTACTTTAAAATATGTAAATCACTATATATTTATGCAACTTATACTTATATCATTTATTTTTCGTCATATTTTTTTATTTTTAATTTCTAATTCTTTATTTTTAATTTTTAATTTCTTAAATTTAAACAGGCCATAAGAGCTAAACGCGGATGATAGTGCGTAAGTTCAACGAGAAAATAAGTTTTTCGTTGAAACTTATTTGTGTGCACAGGGCACAAATTTTCTTGGTACGATACCAAGCAAATTTAAATAATTCTCAATTCGAGAATTTATTTAATTATTATCCCTCTTTCCCCCCTGTAATGTTGTAGGCGAGAAAAATATCGGGCCGAAAGTCGCTGAATCGGGAATCGAACCCGAGTCTTTCGCTTGCCGGGCGACTGCTCTTACCACTGAGCTATTCAGACCCTTCAACTCGATACTTCTCGGTCGCCTACAATTATATATTAATTAGAGCAGTCGCCCGGCAAGCGAAAGACTCGGGTTCGATTCCCGATTCAGCGACTTTCGGCCCGATATTTTTCTCGCCTACAACATTACAGGGGGGAAAGAGGGATAATAATTAAATAAATTCTCGAATTGAGAATTATTTAAATTTGCTTGGTATCGTACCAAGAAAATTTGTGCCCTGTGCACACAAATAAGTTTCAACGAAAAACTTATTTTCTCGTTGAACTTACGCACTATCATCCGCGTTTAGCTCTTATGGCCTGTTTAAATTTAAGTTTATGTTTTAATACACAGAGCCTAATTTCTTATAGTTATTTTAATTTCTTGTTAAAGTATTTTTTACATACCGACATAAAGAAAGAAATTGTGTCTGGAATTTCGAAAGGATTAATTGCATTACGCAGTTGTTTTCTTTGTATCCTTAACAAATTTCTTTCTTCTTCATATTCAAGGTATAAAATCCACCATATTATAATTATATTCCCTATTCTCGAGGCCTTTAGCCTCGTTGTCGAAATTTTCTTTAAGGAAATGCTTTTGACGGAAGAAATATGATCTTTAATGCAAAATAAAGTTTTTCGCATTATTACGACGCATAAGAATATTGCACGATAGCGGCATGACATAGCGCCGCAGCGACGGAGCGCTCACGCACACTATCAGGTGCGCGACTTAGGCCCGAATTCATAGTCATTTCTCAAATCTTAGATCTCATTTCCAATCTCAAATTTCAGCCATGAATCTATATTATAGATCCATGGCTGAAATTTGAGAAACGACTATGAATTCGGGCCTCACTGACATGCGCCCGGCTAAAGGTCGGTGCTTATTGGCACAACTTTACTCAATAATTACCGCTATATTAAGCATTATAGAAAAAAATGGTTTAGAACTTTTCAACTCGATTTTTAATCAGGAATAACGCTATTTGCTCCGTGGGCGCTTTTTCAGTTACACCCTGTATATTAAACATATATTTCATCAAATATAACTTCTTAAACGTACATGCTGTCGCAAAATCATATTATATTCATTAAACTTTTTTCGTTAATAACTTTTTAATAAATAGTAAGCGACACTTAAAACTTTTTGATACTTACTCAGGACAGTGAGCTTGACAACATATGTCAAGATCATTGAAATCGGTGAGATCGTCCGTAAAGTTCATAATTACCCCTCTTTTTTACTGGGCAGTACTAACGGACAGAATGTATCACACTTATTCTAATTCCAAAGTATCTTTAGTAATTCTCTAGATTTCCGCCACCAAGTTTCATGGCGAAAAAGTTCACGTGAAAAGTTTCATATTTTCGCGGTTGGGAAAGTTAATACATGATAGTGCAAAATCGTTCATGATCATAAAGTTCACGTGAAACTTTTCATTTTTCATGTTTCCGCCCTAGGGAAAAAGTTACATGATCGCTGCCCTGGTATACAAAAAATACGTAAGCAGTAAGACAAAAGCAGTAAGAAAATCAACAAATTGGAATTCTTACGTTTTAATATGGCTGCCTTACTGCTTGATCACGATTGATCGATTTCCTTACCGCTCACGTATTTTTGTGTGCCAAGGTCCTAAGAATTCCGATTTGTTAATTTTCTTACTGTTTACCATTGAATAAAGAATACCAGGAAGGAGCATGAAGCGAAACTTCAGTAGTGGGAGTGCAACGGATTTACGTTATAAAACTGAACCAATTCTATTAGTGACACCTGACGGGTTACAAGCTAAGTTTGTAACACAACCTCAATTTCGTTGATATGATCGAGTGTGTCAATAAAAAAATTAAAACAATTTTATGATTTATAATAAGTGAATTGGTAGAAAGATGGTAAATTGTTATTTATATGAATATTTAAAAATTGAGGGACATACCGAAACGTCTCATATGTAAATATATTTATGTTAATAAGAGATTTGCAAATTAAATATAAACGTTTGAAATTTACTGCTGTCCTTTCGCTTCCGATGACGTCATAAATACGTCATGAATACGTCATAAAACTAAACCATTCCGGGCCCACCCGTATTGGGACATGCTCCTGCCATAGTTTACGTGACATACACTATAGATTTTCAGTACTGGCAGTGAATATTGGAACATAGCCCTGGTATTCTTTCAATGCTGCTTACGTATTTTTGTGTGCCAAGCAATGGCGTATATAACTACCCGGTAAGCAAAATGCGCGCAATTTGTCAGCAGATTGGCGACAGATTTCCACAAAAGTTACTAGCAGATTGGCATCTGTTATGTCCGCAATAGGCTCACGATTTGCTAGCAAAACCTGTTCACAGAATCTGACAGCAGATTGTCAGCAAAAACTAAGCAGGATCTGCTAACATCACTTGATGTCAAATTGTCGGCAGAAACCGAGCAGGATCTGCGCGCGCGTAATCTGACGGCAGATTGCAGCAGATCCCGAGCGGAATCTGCAGCTTCTGGTCATTCATATAAATAAGTAATATAAATACAATAAAATTGATTATTACAGATACTAAATAAGACTATTATCGGTGAGTTATTGGTTAATTACAATTTTCTTCTAATACAACATATAATATGTAATATAACGTTATATCGTAGTGATATCTCACATAGTAAAAGAGTAGTTCAATTTAATTAAATTAATAATAAAGTAAATAGTGAAAATAATTAACCCTTTCATACCTCCGGGACATACATGTCTCACCTACGAAAAAAATCATAACTTTTAAACAAATAATCCTATCGATTTTTACCTTAGCTTGTTTTAAAAAAAAAGGTTCAAGCTATATGTAAAGAAATGACGCACTTTGAAATGTTTACAATAAAATATAATTATCTAAACTTTGCAAAAAATCAAACTTTTAGAGAATGAATATTAACCATATATTAATCGAAAAATCATAAAATTTATGCATTAATTATAAACTTAAAGTTTTATTTAAACGTGATTACAACTTTATTATGATAAATATTATAATATTTTATATGTGTAATCAAAGTAAGACGATGCGTGCGACGGGCATCCAAGTCTCGGCAGATGCGCGGCTTGCAAAAAAAAGTGTATAACAACGCTACCAGTTGAACGTGTGTGTGTATATTTAAGAAAAAACATAATATATATTTAAAAAAATAAAATCTAAGCTTATATTTTAAATATATTGATATTTAAGCTTTTCATAGTCGCCATCTTGAATCTGCTATTTTAAATTTAAATTTTGGTGGTAAATTTGGAATCAGCACCCCCAAAAACCTATAAAACTGTCTTTAAATGAAACACATCTCTTTTGGGAAAGCCGGAGGTACGAAAGGGTTAAATTTAACTTATAAAAGTTATAAAACTTATAAAACTTATAAAACTTGAGATATAATTTATTTAGAATTAAATTCTCCCTTTATGCTTCAAATAGGCAGTAAATGAATAATTTTCCATTTATCCTATTGATTCCAATCAGTTTAATATTTTGAATCTCATCTGCTTGTATCAGATATCAGAAATCAAAGTGATAGAAATAGTTACTATATTTTTGATCTTTTATTAATAATCCCGACTTTATATATATTTCTGACAGAAATTCGATTGCGAAAAAATGCATCACATAACGGTAAGCGAAGGAACTATCGAATCAAATACAGATTGTTGCCAATTTGCCATTAGATCACGCATGCAAACCCTGTTCTACTTCTGCAGTCAAATTGCGCGAACGCAGATTCTGCTTGGTTTTTGCCGACAATCTGATATCAAATCATTAGCAATGTTCGGAAATTGACAGTTTAAGACAGAATGAGGACATTAAACGGCATCTATGCTTTCCTTTTCTATCGTACAAGAAGCAAATGACCGTTCTAAAACTATCAAGAGCTATATATACCCAGGTAGCAAGCACACGTCATTTTGACGTTCCAAGCTGGTCATTTTTGGTCATATGTTGTCAAAATGACTGATTTGTTACTTAATATTGATGTCTTGATATAACATTATTTTGACGTCATATTTCAGTCATGAACAGACGATTATATTATTATTAATGTGATTAGTTAGTACATCGATCAAATAAAAAAATCTTTTAAAATTTTTTATAACATGACTTTCGCGATCAGACTTTAATAATTTTTCTTTCGACGCATGCGTTTATCTGTGCACGATTCATGTTGCTTAACTACTCAAGTGTTCATTAAATTAGTGCACAGTGAAAATATTAGCTATATCAATCAAGTGTAATTAAAGTGCCAAAAAATTACACATTTAATACACATATTTTTCTACAATTGTTTGGCAAAATATATTTTTATAAAACGCAGACAACGAAAGACATTAACCATACAGCACAGAAGCTTGCATCAACATTGCTGCAATGTTACAACATTGCACATAGCAATGTAATGTTGCAGAAATATTGCAGAGACATTATTTTGTAATATTACTTTGGCAATGTTGCAGCAACATTTTAACATAGCGAAAATGTATAACATGTGTTTCTTTACTTGTCGCTATGTGGCGACACCAAACTTAATTAACTCGTATTCGAATTTTCATCTAAAGTGGATATAAGGCCTACAAAGGACTAATGTAGTAATTATATTTCTTGTCTTGTGTCAGTTAAATTTCTGATAAACTGACTTGATTTATTTAATATTCTGAATCCTAATAAGGGATCTAGATTATTAAACAAATAATTTGTTTAATAATCTGGATCCCTCGTTGAGATTCAGAATATTAAACAGATTTTTCTTCATTGAATGGGTAAATGGGGGAAATAATTCATTTATTTCACGTATTAAAATATTCTGGTATCGAGTGTATGTAAAATAATTGTATGTATATTATTGAGATAAATATTTAATAAGATACATTTGATAAAAAACACTAATAGATGTTTTTTTTCAAAGGCGGTAAATGTTTTTTTCCTATCTTTTTTAAACATTTTTTTATATTTTCAAAGTTTATTTATTAAATCTAAAACGGTCTGCATTTGTAGCAAAACGCGTTTTACACCGTAACATTATTAAAATCTTACATTGTAATATTTCTGAGGGCGGACATTTCAACGTTGTTGCAAGCTTGCAGTAATGTTGCAGAAACATTTCGCAACTTCTATGCAATATTGCAATGTTTTTGCAATCTTTCGGTGCTGTATGGGTATTTGTTAAAATTTTATACGATATTGGATGTAAGTTTATTTACGTTTAAATAAAATAATAATAACAAATATAAAACTTGTGATCTACCCAAACAGCATTAAGTCGACTGTTACTTGACTGCCAGTCGGCAGAAAAAGTCTAAAGTCGACTTCAAAGTCAGACTGAATGTCAATTTAAAGTCGACTAACAGCCGACAAATGATTCGACTATAGTCGACTGTCAGTCAGCCAATAAGTTGACTTAGAAGTCAACTTTATGGCGATTATAAGTCAATTTTCAGTCAATTTTCAGTCAATTTAATGTCATCTCCATTATCTACTAAAAGCCAACTTTACATTTGTGTTAAGAATTGTTTAGATATTCTTCATAGGCTTAAAGATATCCACGAATATGAAAAATAGCTATTATAGCTATTGTAGATATCCAAATGTCCGCAATTCGAGGTTTCATAAATATCTACAAAATATGTAAACCAATATCCTGTAAATATCTGTACAACATTCAGTGGATATTTATCATATATAGATACATTTTTTATTACGTATATATTGATATTTATTTTTGGGTGGATATTCATTTAATGTTCTGTATATAGATACATATATAATGGAATTAGAAAATAATTAACCGTCTGCGGTTAATTATATGGAGCTCTGGAGCTTCTTGCAAAAGGTAGCCTTTGCGAGAGAAGATACGACTATAATAGTCCGCGCTCTTTAACCGATAAGCCGTAATTCATGGGACTGCAGAGCTGCCAGATCCGGGACGCAAGCAACATGCAACACGTAGTGGAGGGGGTAATGGACATGTAAGCGTAAGCGTACGTGTGAGCTCGGCGCTTCGGCTGGCTTCGGATAGTAGAAGAAGACAGAATACAGTTTCTGTCTTCTTCCTATCAAGCTGACAACGAAGGCGACGGCGGCGTCAACGCTGCTTACTTCTCGATATCTCGATATGACTCACAGTGTTAAATGTTTGTCTCTTACAGCTTTTTATATTATATATTTTTTCATACAAAAAAATCAAACCATGTAATATTTAAAAACGATGTATACATACGTATACATATATATATATATATATATATATATATATATTATTTTATTTATTTATTTTTTTTTTTTAATATGAATGCAATGAGCAGCGACATATTTTTTAAGAACAATTATATGTTTTCTTTACATTAACTGATTCCTCTTATTATTCTATACATAAAATTATTAAAGTAAAATAATTGAAAAATGAACATTTTATCAGATATTTTATAATTTGTATAAAATTATGTCAACTTAAAGAATCAAATATCTCGTTAACTATTCAATTTTTGACTATCCTATCTTTATAACTTTTTACACGGAATATTGCGAGGAATCGATTTATATAAAAAAATTAGGATGGTTCCATTAAAAAATATGAAGATAATCTTGAAATCTCTGAAACGCTTCCACTTACGAAAACAATATTACTAGCATATCATGGTCCTTTTAATCATACAATTTTCGTAATTACAATTTTTTCATATCTGTAAAAATAGCGTAGATATTTCAAGTGAGCAAAATTATATATATATATGTGTGTGTGTGTGTGTGTGTAGCGTATACGGGAGTTATGTGAGCAAGCGAGAAGGTAATAAGAGAGAACGAAATGGCAATAAGAGCGAGCGAGATAGCAATAGCACGAGCAACGAAGACTCGGAAATCGAGTTTTTCTTGCAGCCTGGCATACTATTTCTCTCTCGCTCGCTCCTATTACTATCTCGTACTCATATACTGTCATGCTCATCTCGTTATCAAATCTGCCGTTGGCAAGCGGCCGATGACAAATTGTGACAAATAAATAAGTTAATTATTTTAAGATATATTTAGAAGGGTATGCGAGTAATTTTAATGGAATAATGAAAATTTTGCGATTAAAATAACATCAAACACGGTATCAATCGGATAAATGTAGTTAAATATAGTTAAATATATATAATCAAAATTTTTATTATCAGACTAATTAAAAATTATTCGATTTACGTCGTGTTTGATATAATTTTTATCACAAAAATTTCAATAATTTTTTATTTTATCGATATGAAAGTAATTTTAATTAACAATTCCATATTTTTTCTTAAAAACAACTATGTGTTTTCTTTACATCAATTGATTCCTCTCATTATTTTGTACGTAAAAGTATTAAGGTAAGATAATCGAAAAATGAATATTTTACAAGATATTTTACGGTTTATGTAAAATTAAGAAATTATTTCAAGCCTCATAACTCAAAAAGTACTTAACAAAAAAATACTTAATTATAGTGTTTTGGAAAGCTCTCGAGATAAGCTACAAGAATATGCAATGACAAATAGTAGGTTCCATTTAAGAAATTGAAGGTGACCTTCATGTGACCTTCAAATAACTCTTCAAGGTCAAACCAATGATACCATCTTATGGCCCCCTCGAAACCAAACAACTTTTGTCTGAATCATTTTTCCGTATCTGTCTTAGGTACAAAGAAATTTGGGTGCATAGATTAAAATGGCCCACCCTGTATATATATACAGGGTGACCCATTTTAACTTAGGCAGCCAAATAACTCGAAAAATAAGCAAGATAGAGAAAAATGTTTTAGACAAAAGTTGTATGGTTTCGAGGGGGCCATAAGATGGTATCATAGGTTTGACCTTGAAGAGTCATTTGAAGGTCACGTGAAGGTCACTTCAATTTTTTTAAATGGAATACCTTATATATTTTTGTACATTCTTGTAGCTTATTTCGAGAGCTTTCCAAAACACTATAATTAAGTACCTTTCCGTTAAGTACTTTTTGAGTTATGATGCTTGAAATAATTTCTTAATTTTACATAAACCGTAAAATATCTTGTAAAATATTCATTTTTCGATTATCTTACCTTAATACTTTTATGTACAAAATAATGAGAGGAATCAATTGGTGTAAAGAAAACACATAGTTGTTTTTAAGAAAAAATATGGAATTGTTAATTGCAAATTACATATTTTTTCTTCGAAACAACTATGTGTTTTCTTTACACCAATTGATTCCTCTCATTATTTTGTACATAAAACTATTAAGGTAAGGTAATCGAAAAATGAATATTTTACAAGATATTTTACGGTTTATGTAAAATTAAGAAATTATTTCAAGCCTCATAACTCAAAAAGTACTTAACGAAAATGTACTTAATTATAGTGTTTTGGAAAGCTCTCGAGATGAGCTACAAGAATGTACAAAAATATATAGGATGTTCCATTTAAAAAAATTGAAGTGACCTTCACGTGACCTTCAAATGACTCTTCAAGGTCAAACCAATGATACCATCTTATGGCCCCCTCGAAACCATACAACTTTTGTCTAAAACATTTTTCTCTATCTTGCTTATTTTTCGAGTTATTTGGCTGCCTAAGTTAAAATGGGTCACCCTGTATATATATATATATATATATATATATATATATATATATATAGAGAGAGAGAGAGAGAGAGAGAGAGAGAGAAAGGATCGCAAATTCGTCATTTCTCATTTATATTAAAATTTATTTGATATACGTAAGCATCTTGCTATACAGCACTGGTGCTACCGACATTTTCGCACATAGCACGGAATAGATCCAGAAATTGTGCACCTTATATGTTACCCTCTGAGAACATTCATGTACCTTGGTTTCGTAGTTTAGGTGCACGTTTCTAAGGTCCACAGAGGGCGTATCGCTTTCAGGGATCACCTAAAAGCGGGCCGTGACATCTCTCATTCTTCTCTCTGATGGCCTTCATGGTCTTCACACATAAAATTCCATAAGCACGTAAGACGTAAGCGTAAGGAAATCGACCAATCACGGTCGAGCAGTAAGACAGCCATATTAAAACGTAAGAATTCCGATTTGTTGATTTTCTTACTGTTTACGTCTTACGTGCTTATGGAATTTTATGTGTGAAGGCCATGACCAGAGAGAAACCTGAAAGCGGCCACTGGCCTCCAGAAGCAAATTTCTCGACGCTTGACGCGCCGTCTGAGAAAGTGGACGTGAACTATGTACGTTACGCTCGGTAACAATACATGGTTCGTGTCCATTCTATGGTTCATATCCGAACTAGATAAGATGGACAGAGTCAGACAAAGACGGACAATCAATCGCTCTGGCTTTGTCTCACCAACGCATGAGCAAACCACGCGGCGAGCTAATAGCGATTTGTCTTCCCCGTCTCGTTTTTAACTTATTGATATTTCGAAAAGGATAAGAAATATCGGAAAAAGATAGGAAATATTGGAAAAAAAAGTTTCATATATATATTTAAAATTTTATATATTTTACTCAAAAATTGTATTTAGGAGACGTGTTTTATTATGTACATGTTTTTTATTTCTCATAATAAAATATCTTTATGTCATCACTTTTGCCTTCGCCTGCACCTCTACCCCGGCCTCTACCTCTTCCTCTACCTCTACCTCTACCTCTTCCTCTTCCTCTATCTCTCCATCCCCTTCTATCCCTCCATCTTCCTCTTTGGACAAAAATATTGCTAATTACAGTTTGCAACTGTTCTGTTTGCAACAAAAAAATAAATATATTATGTAATAAATATTATATTTAAAAAAATAAATATGTGTATAATCAATATTATATTACCGTAATATAATATTAATATGATAAATATTATATTAACTCTAAGGCAAATTCTGAAATATCCGCGTGCAAGACGTTAAATATGACATATACATGACAGATAAAAACAATATGCTTTCTTAAATATATATGAAAGTGAGACAAAAAATCAGGCAAGATAAAGCAAAACATTCCGCGATTCCTTTTATTAACACTGTCAATCGCACACGGATAACATGCGATATATGCGGCCATCAAAATGTTAATTATAATATGAATATTGGTTATAATATAAAATTTATTAATTTTTTACTTACAGTTAATATAATTGGCTCGGTTGTCAACACCGTCGGGGCCGTCGGAGTCGTCGCCGTCGTCGCCACCGAAGCTGCCGTGGCCGTCGGGACCGTCGGTGACGTCGCCGCCACCATGGCCGTCGAGACTGTCGGCCCCACCGAGGCCATCGTGGCCGTCGGGGCCGTCGCCGTCGTCGCTACCGTGGCCACCGTGGCCGTCGGGGCCGTCACCGTCGTCGCCACCATAGCCGTCGGGACCGTCGCCGTCGTCGCCACCGAGTTTTTTTTAGATTTAAATTTGCTTACTTACAAAAAATACATAAATGGATAAAAAATAAATTAAAAAATGAAAATTTACATTTTTTACATTAATATTACAAATATAATTATTAAATATATATTAATAAATTTATTTATCGTAAATTATTATATATTAAATTAATAATTTAAATTAATTTAAATATTTATATATTAATGGATTCTTATTAATTAATTTAATAAAATTTATCATTAATATTCAAATAAATTAATAAAAAATTAAACAAAAGAAAGAGAGAAAGTATAAATCTGTAAATATAATTATATATAATTATTAAATATTAAATTTATATATAAAATTTATAAACTTATATTATATACTTCACATATTTCTACAGCATATCTGAGGTGTCCTACCGAAAGTACAAGTAGATCTCATTAAATTAAACTAAAAAGTCCTATACTATTTTGCAAACAACATTGTAAAATTTCAAGATTTATTAAAGAAAAAGATTAATTAAAGAAGAGCTGATGAGCACGTCTCATTCCTGTGGCTAAATCGTGGGATGTACGCGCTAGGCGTGCCAGCGGCGAATAATAAAGCACGATAATAAAGTTTGGCTGTACGCCGCCCGATTCTTATCTTTTCGTTGCTGCAATTGCTTGCAAAATCATATAAGACTTTTTAGTCCAGTTTGTACTTGTACGAGATATACTTTCGGTGGGACACTTTACATGAGACACACCCTGTATACGTAACACATACTTGGATTTTCCATTGCTAGCATGTCAATATATAAAATAATGACATAATTATTGCACAGAGACCTACCTGTATTGCGTATCCACATATTGCATCTTACATCTTCCTGCTTTGGAAATCTGAATAGTCGTTTTCCATGCGATTTTCCACTCTTGCACTCTTTGTACACACACCTATCATAATAACAGGGCACTGACTCGACATTGTTTATTAAAATGCGATGCGAAAAAAAAATTTAGAAATGAAGTAAAAAAATGAAAAATACTTAAAAAGAAGAAATACAACACGTGAAAAAAACAAACACAAAACCGACACGATAGAAGTATACATATACGCGTATACGCGAAAATATTGACGGGTAATCGGATGCCGGATCAGATGTCAGATAAACGAAACGGCAACACGTGTTGCAAAACACACAGATTTTACAGATCGCTAAAAAGAATATAACTTTGAAAAAGAGAGCCGTGTATACAGGGTGTCCGATTCGTGAGGGACCAAACGAAAAGTGATGATAGATTGGGTCAAACTAAGAAGAAAAGTCCTCTACCATTTTGCAAAATTCGCAATAATTATTAAGTAATAAGCAAAAATGTCACATGAAGGTTACCTTTAATTTTTTAATGGAACCTCCTATTTTTTATTATGTATTCTTATAGCTTATCTCGAGAGCTTTCCAAAACACTATAATAAAGTATTTCTTCATTGAGTACTTTTCGAGTTATGAGGCTTGAAATGATTTCTTAATTTTACATAAACCATAAAATATCTAGTAAAATATTCATTTTTCGATTATCTTACCTTAATACTTTTATATACAAAACAATGAGAGGAATCAATTGGTGTAAAGAAAAAACAGTTGTTTTTTAAAAAAAATATGTAATTTGCAATTAACAATTACATACTTTTTCTTAAAAACAACTATGTTTTTTTATACATACATACGTACATATATACGTACATACCATACACACACACACACACACACACACACACACACACACACACACACACATATTACATACTATTAACTGTGCGTAATCTCTTTTGTTTTAATACATATTAGGAATTCGAATAATTGATCATATGAGAAAAAAAATTATTTCACACTGAAAATGTTTATCATAAAATTTTGCGAGACGTCTTTATATGTGCGTGACGACACACATATATGTATAAAGATGGCTCGCAAAATTTTATGATAAATAAGTATTTTTAGTGTGAAATAGTTTTTTCTCATATGATCAATTATTCGAATTCATAATATGTATTAAAACAAAAGAGATTACGCGCAGTTAATAATATGTAATAAAAATTAATAAATGTATGATATGTTTCGTACTTTTGAGATCCACAATTATGGATCTAGCACGGACATGAACCAATCGGTCGTTTTACCGTGGCAGCGAAAAGTGGATCCGGCCACGTAGTACCGCCGGCCATAAAATGGATCCAGTTAGCGCCACTTTATGGCGGGGAAAAAGCGTTCCCTGAAAAACGGCAGCGTGACCCCTCTCAGTCTTCTCTCTGTCTCAGGCTTCTCTCTGATTGTAGAAATACAGTATATCGTCAGAAATACAATTGGTCACACTGAATTATTTTGTCATGTTGGCAACCCTTTAATCAACGATTGAGTGTCTTTCACAGACTTCTAATATAACTAGACTGCTAAAGGTGAAAGCACATAAAATTGTATAGGCGCATAACCATAAGCATAAGGAAATTGATTGGTCCACAAATATATGCATAAGAAAATGAACCAATCAATTTTCTTATGCTTATGGTTATGCGCTCCTGTAATTTTATGTACTTCCACCTTAACTCCCCATATTTTGCTTATATAAAATGTCCTCACATTTTATGTACTAACGTGACTTATTCTGCACATGCGCAGATACCATCGATATAGATATATATCATATACTTAACCTAGCTTGCGTATGTATATACATCCCAGCAAACACAGAATATTACGGCAACATTGCGGCAATATTACAACATTGCAGCAATGTTGCTACAATATTCTGTGTTTGCTGGGATATAAACATGCGTTATCGCAGAGCGCATGCGCAGAATAGAATACCTTTATATACCTATCTGTGATTTGTACATAAAATCGAAGCCGTCTTATATATAAGGAGTTAGCAGTCTAGTATATATAGAAGTCTGTGGTGTCTTTACGTTACGATTTCTTCTGTGCGTTGACTGAAGTTTAATTTTACGTACGGAGTTAAATTTACGATCTATACTTAACATAACGTAATGCGATATGGAACACCTTGTGCGGAGGCCCTTAATCGGAGCTTGGTCGAAGCGGCCCTAAGCAATTAGACTTCTTTTTGATAACATCAAATACATTTGATAAGATGTCTAGACTTTGGCAATATGGTATACCATTTATGATTTTTATACTTGGTGGATCATTTGGCCTTCGAGAATTTACAGAATTACGGTAATTAGTTATTTTTACCAAACATTTTTTACCTGAATTTTTTGATATTAAGTGAATTTTTACACTCAGATATAGGTATAAAAGAACAACTGAAGTCCCTTCGATACGGGACGAATTGGAGAAAAAAGGAATCCAGACAAGGCCATTAGAAGAAATCACCTTAGAAAAAGAATATGAGAAATTACAAAAAGTACATGCCAGGATAGTAATAGATTAATAACACTAATGTTGCAAGCTTTTTGAAAATATAACTTAATATATATGTAAAAAATAAGATTCTTCTAATTTTATTTGATTAAGATAAAATGTTTCTAAATGTCTTTTAAGAGAGAAGAGAAAATAATTATAAAGAATATAAACTTTAAATAGAAGTTTATAGAGGAGAATATTACTCCATATCAATATTCTATTCTAAAAATTTATATATATTCTCATTTCAAATATCTTTAATCATGACACATTCGTGAAGAAATATTGTAAAATATGCTCAGTTTAAGTATACTAAATAATTTAATATTGAATTGTTATTTGGCATTATATATATTTTCTTATACAGAATTATAGCTTTTATATTCAAAAAAAAATCCTACTGCAATTTGTTTTGACACATTATATATTTTTTCTTTAGGTGGATCTAGACAATTGGCAGAACATCCGAATACCAAGACCATGGGAAGAATCAGAAAGTACAAAGGTTTAATTATCAATTTTTATTGTATTTTATCATTAACATAATAAGCAATATACAATTAACATAATAAATAATATATAATTTTTATCAGTCTTCAGAAAAGATTTATGATCATCTTTAGTTATATATGAATTTTTACTAAATAATTAATTCTAAGTTAATTAACAGATAAACATAATAAAGCAAATGGTTATAATTTTGTATAATTTATTCTGCTTAATTTGAAGTGAAAAATTTAACAAAAATTACAAAATACCTATTTTTTTATAAAGAATGTTAAATCATATAATGCTAATAATCTTGGAAAAATATTTGTCTGATATTCAAGTTACTATCATAAACATATTTGTAATAAGTATTAATTAATTAGCATATAATTTGAGATTTCACAATTAAAAATTAAGAGCTCGAAAATATTCTCTGAGTGAATTGTTTTGCTCATAAAATAGAAGACTCCTTATATATAAAACTATAATTCTTGAATCCATATTCAATTTTATAATCAAATCATTATTATATAAATTCTTATGTTCAATTCTATATATAAATTAAACTCTTTTTCTCACAATTAGAAATCATACATATATAAAGCAAAGTCTGAAAGGATAATTTTGTCTTGTGAATCATATTACATAGTCATATTTAAGAATCATTCTAAAGAAATTTCATTACAAATTATTGCAAAGGAATTTTACTAATATAAAGTAAGAGATAAAATATTGAAACATTTCTTAAAGATATATTGTACATTACTAGTGTTGTTTTTTAGTTGATAATTCTTGTATATGGCAACTTCTATATGGCAGTACAGATAAATAAACAAGATAGAATTCGCATTTTTCTGCTATATTGATTTACACGCGATTTCCATCTTAACTAAATATTGCTTATATGTTTATATTAATGTCACGCTAGTTGTTACATCTCTTTAATTATAATCGAATTCTATTTACAATATTTTGAGACATTTGAAGAATATAATATCTATTGAGATACTTGCAAAAATATTAATAATACATCCAGATTTTCTCAAAATGAATGTTTAAAATTTTTTAAGTCAGTGTTCATAAATCCCTCTGCAAGGAAAATTACAAATTCCATATTCTATTTTTCATTATATATATATATTTTTTTTTTAATTTTGCATGAATTATATGTGTGTGTGTGTGTGTGTGTACACGAACTAATATATACATATATATATATATATAATACATGCAAAATTAAAAACAAAATTATTTTTATATTTACCTTTTTTTGGAATCCATACATACTCAATAAACTTTGCTGTCTTGCAACCAATGATAATTGTTTACTTTGATGCAATTGTTTTCTTTTCGTTATTGAATTAACTCCTTTTACCTGCCAAAAAAAATTTTAATTTTATTAGTAAAAATTAATTAAAACAACTGTCTTTTCTATGGATTTCAGTGAAACTTGTTTATATAAATATATATTTACCAGATTTATTGAACTTCGTTTTTTGAAAATTTTTTTCTTATGTAAGGAAGTTTGTTGATCTTTAATACTTGAGCATTCTGATAAATTATTTTGCAAACTATTTTTATAATTAATTGAATCATTAGCAACTTCCATATTAGAACTCGATGATAAACATTTATCTAAAATGTAATCTTTATCAATTGTACAATGTGATACTTCAGTTAAGCTGTAGTTACATGATTTTTTAGAAACATCTTCACAAGTGTTAGTCAAATATTCATTTTGCTCTGATAAGAGTGCATCATCAAAATCCGAGTTTATAATTTCTTTATCCGAGTTTATAATTTCTGGGTGGTTTACTACAGATAATGTTTCTAATGGTTTATGATTTGCTCTGATATCACATATGCTATCACTTGTTTCTGGAATTATATTACATTTTGTATTTTTCAAATCGACACCTTCAATTCTCTTATTCTTCAAATCAAGTACATTGATCTTTTCATCATCTTGTTTTGAGAAATATTTGCTTTCTACTATATTTTCATCTATGATAGTTCGTCTTATACGCATTAAATTTTTTCCTTTTCTTCGACTATTCCCATTGAACAAAACACTCGGCGAGGTTGTGAGATCGGATACTCGTCTAACAAATGGATTTCTGAATTTAAATAATTCTGGTGACGTATTATTTCCTGCAAAGTATAAATATTCTTCTACTTTCTCTTCAGAGCTAGAAATTAGTTTAGCATCTTGACTAGTATTATACATATCTAAAATAGCATTTTCATCTGAATCCTGACATTCTGAAAATTTATTGCATGGTATAGTCGGATTATTATGCAACTCTGATGGAGTGTTTTCATCATTTACATTTCTTTGCATAATCAGCTCTTTTTTAGCAGTACTTGATGAATTTATCGCATTTTTGGAAAATAAGATATGATTTTTTGTTTTTAATTTATATTTGGTTGACCAAATGCTAATGTAAATCAATGTCAATGTTTGTCCTGCTTCCATGTCTCGTTTCCTTTTGCGCTCCTATAATTTATAATACAAATTGATATAAAACATTTTCAATTTAATTGCATATCATATTATTTTCAAGGCAAATATAATGCAATTTAATAACAACTAATATAACAACTTACAATTTTATCTGGATTAAAATTGTGAACTATTTTTAAAGTAGACGGATCGCAATTGCCGAGGGCTAATTGGAAAGCAAGGTCCGGATCTAATTCTTTACCAGCATATTGTAATTGATCCTCGGTAATATCAGTCGTGGGTGGATTTAATCGCACTTGCTTTCTTTGTAATGGACAGAACACTAATTGATGTTTGAATGTTATATCTGCCAATATAAACGCATCTCTATATTCCTGTGTCACAACTAACGATTTCATATTGAGTACTGATCCTATACGTGTCAACGCCTTGAAAAATATAAACATTAAAGTTAGGAAAAAGAGAAGGTATACAAACATAGCTTTCTGTGTTATTACAAAAATATTTGTATAAGATTTTTGTTAAATTTTCTTTATCTTATATCAGAAAATTTGAAAATAATATATCAACTAACTCTATGTATATTATGATCTGTATTTCTTGCAATAAATTTTCGCGCCTTTGCCAATCCGATACCAGGAAGTGAAGGGAGATAATCACAACCAGACAAAATACAAATGTAACGGAACTTATTCATATCAAACTCTTCAGGTCGCATATTCATTGCTAAATGTAATCGGTCTTGCTCAATTAAAACCCCATTTCCATTAAAATCCATTTTGAAAAATATCTACAATAAAACAAGATATAAAATTGTTTTATTTATTAATAACAAATAAGTGATTTATATTTCTAAATTTTCTCTGTCATAATTATTTATCTGTCTGTCATCATTTGTGTTATTTAAAAAATTTTTTAGGAAAAATTGATAATTTTTTAATAATAAAAATATTGATAGAAGTTTTTTTATCTATAAATATCATAAGTATTATTTACATTATGTTTTACAGTATTATAAATAACTATACTTATATTAAATCATTACACAAAATATCTCATAGCTATCGATTTTAATTTCAATAATAGATACTTTGACAAATTTAAAATGAAATTTTCTTTAGTAGGAATTTCTTAATATATCTGGTTTTCAAGTAATGAGATTAAAAAAACGAGTTTATACATAACTTTAGGAAGCTAAATGATATTAATAAAATCACATTCTTCAAACAATCTTAAATGGACTTCAAGATTTAATTACAGATATATAATATTAAAATATATGTTTCAATGCATTATTTTGTATATATGTATTATTCTTTTTGAACAAAATACAATTGTAAGTTGGTCAAAAAATCTGTCATTAAAAATTAATAGAATATTGTCATGAATATCATATTTCAAAAATAATGAAATTTATTGTATATTTGAATATATTTTTATATGCATATCATTATAATAGGTTATAAACAAAAAATAAATTTGAAATTATAAATACACACACACACATATATATATATATATATATATATATATATATGAAATATACATATGAAAAAATATACTCACTTTCTTACATCCAAATAATGTCAAGTCACTATCCTCTGTGATAACAACATCAGCTATATTGCTAATATTTAAATATGCTAATTGTGCATCTGCTTCATAAGGAGCTACAATGCAATCAATATTCTCATTTTGGCAATGTTTAATTAATTCTAATGCTATTTCATGAGTAATATCTATAGCTCGTTTCAATAAATTTCTTCCCTCCGCAACTTGACCCATTTGTATTAATTCAATTGCTTTTTGACGATTTATTTGTCTGGTCCTAATAAATGATGTAATATAAATTATTATTTATTGATAGTTCAATAATTGTAAAATAATGTCAATTGATTAAATTTAAAGCAATTTTAGTATAAAATAAATCTAATTTATAAACATTCCTTAATAATATTATTTAATAATATTAGTAATATTTAAATGATTCTAACATACTGTCGTCTTTTAATTTCCGTGTGTTCCTTAGCAGGCAACCGTCGACCGTCAAATACCAAAATTGGTTTTATTTTATACTTTAAAAGCATGTCTATATACTTCATACAATACAGAACATACCTATGACATAAAAAAATATATCAATCTTTGATATTCTAAGAGTGTCAATATGTATATAATATAATAATTGTGTTCTTACGCATTTGTTGTCTGTCCCATCATCAATTTCTCAGCACAAGAGAATACACCTTTGTGTAACCAACAATATGAATCAATCGCGACAACACTACCGGAAAATTCTTTAATATTTGTCCTTTTAGAAGACTTTTCTAAGAATGGTAGCAAACCGGTAATACCCATATTTATGAATTAATTTGTTCTAAACAATTAAGAAGCAACTTAAAACAATATTTTTTCTGTGCTGAGATTGTGTCGCCGGCAATTGCCGCCAAATCACGTAAGGATTGTTCTTTATTGCTGCACTGAGTTCATACAGAGAGAAACCTGAGAGCGGCCAGGACGGCATTTTGTCTGTTACGGTTTTACTTGACTGCTTGATACGCCCCTTGCACCCATTTTCAAAGTTGGAACTATTTCGTACACCCATTTTTCTGGTACTGCCGGTAATGTCTCCACTTGGTGCGTGTCCGAGCTACACACACTTTCTGACACTGCCGATAAAGTTTATATTGGGTGCGTGTCCGTGCTACACCCATAATTTTCGTATTGAGAAACACGGGCATCGAGTTCATTTATGCGTGATCTTTTCTCTTTATATATTTCTATGAAAACATTAACACTTGTACACACGCTTATAAAATACATTACTCCCAGTAAAAAAAATAATATATTATTATTATTATTATTATTATTATATATAATTTATATGATATAATTATTATTAAATATAATTATAATAAATTCGCATAGATGAAATAAAATGACATGACAGAGAATGAAACTATATATATATACAGGGTGAGCCATTTTAATTAACGCACGCAATTATTTAGGAAACAAAGCATTTTAGAGAAAAATGTTTCAGACAAAAGTTTTATGGTTTCGAGGGGGCCATAAGATGGTATCATTGGTTTGACACTGAAGAGTCATTTGAAGGTCACGTGAAGGTCACTTCAATTTTTTTAAATGGAACACCCTATATATTTTTGCACACTCTTGTAGCTTATCTCGAGAGCTTTCCAAAACACTATAATTAAGTACCTTTTCGTTAAATACTTTTTGAGTTATGAGGCTTGAAATAATTTCTTAATTTTACATAAACCGTAAAATATCTTGTAAAATATTCATTTTTCGATTATCTTACCTTGATACTTTTACGTACAAAATAATGAGAGGAATCAATTGGTCTAAAGAAAACACATAGTTGTTTTGAAGAAAAAATATGTAATTTGCAATTAACAATTCCATATTTTTTCTTAAAAACAACTATGTGTTTTCTTTACCAATTGTTTCCTCTCATTATTTTGTACATAAAAGTATTAAGGTAAGATAGTCGAAAAATGAATATTTTACAAGATATTTTACGGTTTATGTAAAATTAAGAAATTATTTCAAGCCTCATAACTCAAAAAGTACTTAACGAAAAGGTACTTAATTATAGTGTTTTGAAAAGCTCTCGAGATAAGCTACAAGAATATGTAATGACAAATAGTAGGTTCCACTTAAGAAATTGAAGGTGACCTTCATGTGACCTTCAAATAACTCTTCAAGGTCAAACCAATGATACCATCTTATGGCCCCCTTGAAACCAAACAACTTTTGTCTGAAACATTTTTCTCTCCCGGGCTTGGTTTTCGAGTTATTCTCCATTAAAGGTTAAAATGGTCCACCCTGTATATATATATATATATAGTTTCATTCTCTGTCGTGTCATTTTATTTTATCTATGGGAATTTATTATAATTATATTTAATAACAAATATATATATAGCAAGCGAGAAGGTAATAAGAGCGAGCGAGATAGGAATAACACGAGCGACGAAGATTCGAGAATCGAGTCTTCCTTGTACACTATTCCTCTCACTCGCTTCCATTATTGTCTCGCTCGCTCCTATTATTGTCTCGCTCGTTCCTGTTATTGTTTCGCTCGCTCTTACGTAGTCGTCTTGTATATTCTCATCTCGCTTGCTATCAAACCTGTCGCTGGCAAGCGTGACAAACTGTAACAAATAAATAAATAAATAAATAAAAATATATATATATACATATATATATATACATATATATATATATATATATATATATATGTATATAGAGCTTGTATCACCCTGTATATATATATATATATATATATATATATATATATATATATATATTGAGCTTTTGTACATCATATTCAATTGACTTTTATTTCAAAAAAATTAAAATAATTTATTTCACTGCACAATATATAGACCCTGGTGAAAATTAAACGCTTCTCGAAGTGTCAAAGAAGCGTAAACGAACAGAATAAACGCTTCTTAGAAGCTTCATTGACTTCCCATTAACTCTTCGCGATTTTAAATCTTCGTGCATATTTCTCGAACGCTCCATAAAGTGTATACGAAGCATTCCGTTACGCTTCCCTTACGCTTTAATACTTCATGTTTTCCTTTACGTTTCCCAAACGCTCCATAAAATATGAACGAAGCACTCCGATACGCTTCCCACACACTTCAATGATCGACATTTAGAAACTCTTCATTTACACTTCCTAAACGCTCCATAAAATGTGAACGAAGCACTCCAATACGCTTCCCGCACACTTCAATGATTGACGTTTTAGGAACTCTTCATTTACACTTCCTAAACGCTCCATAAAATGTAAACGAAGCACTCCAATACGTTTCCCGTACATTCAATGATTGACATTTTAGAAACTCTTCATTTACACTTCCTAAACGCTCCATAAAATGTGAACGAAGCACTCCAATACGCTTCCTATACACTTCAATGATTGATTGACATAGAAACTCTTCATCCACATTTCTTCAATGCTTAAACACTGCACAAAACATGTATGAAATACTTTCCATACACTTTAACAATTTAAAGAAATTTAAAGAAATTTTTAAGGACGTCAAAGTTTCGCGCGAGCACGCAAGAATCTGTTAGTTCGTTCGTTTACCGCTACGCGACGTGCGATGCGCTATCTTTCTCGTATTTAAGTTTAGTTATGAGAATTATATAAAGTTTACAAAGAGTAACAAATAAGATTAAAGATATACTTCAATTTAATTTCTGATCTCGATGCAGGAGAGATATTAAATTGATTTTATAAGTCGGACAAGTAAATGTCTGGCGAATAAACGAAAATAATCCGTTTATTACCTATTTAAAATGTAAAGTGCAATATTAACGGTACAGTATAAATACAGTAGAGTATAAACATTTCATTCGTCTTCGCCAATAAGTTTGATGACTCTTCAAGGTCAAACCAATGATACCATCTTATGGTCCCCTCGAAACCATAAAACTTTTGTCTGAAACATTTTTTTCTAAAATGCTTTGTTTCCGAAATAATTGCGTGCGTTAATTAAAATGGCTCACCCTGTATATATATATATATATATATATATATATATATATTTATATATATAAGAGGTATATATAAATAAAATAAAATAAGGTGAAAAAAGCACCATTTTCACATTAATAAGAGATGTGTTTATTTATTCTTAAAGAAATATATATACATATATAATGTGAGATACGAACACATTTTGGAGAGCGTTACCGTTATATATTATAATTAATACTTATGGATATATTATAATTATGGATTAGACTATTTTCTAGACATGAACTATATGGCATATAGTAATATGGGATATTTTTTATTTTATTATATATATTACCCAATCGTTTATCAATCGTTTATCAAACGTACAATATATTACACAATCGTTTATCAATCAACTATAAATAAAATAAAAAATATGCCATATTACTATATATATCCAGGTAAGGTTTGCCAACTCTTGCACAACGTTAAACATCGGGCCGACATTGGCGATATCACGGCAAACCGACTGTCATTATTCGATCGCGGCGCGACGTCGGCTCAAGCAAGGTTAGCCGACTTTTGCCCGATACCGACTCTCGGATCGACGTTGGCGATATCATGGCAACCGACTGTCACTATCCGATCGCGGCGTGACATCGGCCCAAGCGAGATCAGCCGACTCTTGCCAGATACCGACTCACGGGTCAACGTTGGCAATACCGCAACAACTGATGTCCAACATTGACCTGACATTAAAAAAAAAATTATATTCGTATATTTATTTCGAAATTTTATTACTTTCTTAAAACTGAATTTGTTTCTTAATGATAAATTTGGTTCTTAAAATAATTTATGGAAAATTATATATTTGCGCTAGTTATGACATATGTAGATAATATATAACACTTAAATTAAATGAAGAAGTAGTCTACCACGTAAGGCAGTTGGCTCACAATCCAGAGATCCCGAGTTCGAGTCCCACCAAGGTAAGTGTGTTTTCCAAATACGAGAAAATATTTAATCCATTATAAAAAACGCTAATTTTCAGATAGAATCATCATATAGGCTGCATCTTAAAAAACAAACGTAGTTAAAAAAAGTAATAAAATTTCGAAATAAATATACGAATATAATTTTTTTTATGTCGGGTGAATGTCGGAAATCAATGTCGGAAATCAATATATATATATATACACGTGATTACAAAGGATATTGTACTGTATCTTACTGTATCTTAGTTAAATGTAAGACAATAAAAATGCGATGTAACACTTAGTAAATAATTTGTAACAAGCACGCAACAATAAAAAACAAAAAAACCTATATTTGTTACTTTCATTATAAAAATATACCTTTATATAATAATATACAAATATATATACAGGGTGACCCATTTTAACTTAGGCAGCCAAATAACTCGAAAAATAAGCAAGATAGAGAAAAATGTTTTAGACAAAAGTTGTATGGTTTCGAGGGGGCCATAAGATGGTATCATTGGTTTGACCTTGAAGAGTCATTTGAAGGTCACGTGAAGGTCACTTCAATTTTTTTAAATGGAACATCCTATATATTTTTGTACATTCTTGTAGCTCATCTCGAGAGCTTTCCAAAACACTATAATTAAGTACATTTTCGTTAAGTACTTTTTGAGTTATGAGGCTTGAAATAATTTCTTAATTTTACATAAACCGTAAAATATCTTGTAAAATATTCATTTTTCGATTACCTTACCTTAATAGTTTTATGTACAAAATAATGAGAGGAATCAATTGGTGTAAAGAAAACACATAGTTGTTTCGAAGAAAAAATATGTAATTTGCAATTAACAATTCCTTATTTTTTCTTAAAAACAACTATGTTTTCTTTACACCAATTGATTCCTCTCATTATTTTGTACATAAAACTATTAAGGTAAGGTAATCGAAAAATGAATATTTTACAAGATATTTTACGGTTTATGTAAAATTAAGAAATTATTTCAAGCCTCATAACTCAAAAAGTACTTAACGAAAATGTACTTAATTATAGTGTTTTGGAAAGCTCTCGAGATGAGCTACAAGAATGTACAAAAATATATAGGATGTTCCATTTAAAAAAATTGAAGTGACCTTCACGTGACCTTCAAATGACTCTTCAAGGTCAAACCAATGATACCATCTTATGGCCCCCTCGAAACCATACAACTTTTGTCTAAAACATTTTTCTCTATCTTGCTTATTTTTCGAGTTATTTGGCTGCCTAAGTTAAAATGGGTCACCCTGTATATTCATATCCATTTATACATAAGCATATCTGTTTTTATATGGACAAAATTGATATATAAGTTTGTATAACTAGATATAATCAGTTTTGTCTAATTATATATGAAAAATTTTTTATCGGGGCTCCGTTTAAATTTAAAAGATATTTCGTTCACACTTGTCGGAGAGTTTGATGACGCTTCGTTAACGCTTTTCTAACACTTAATAGCCGCTTTCTTTACGTTCCGATGTTTCAATTTACACCTTTTAATAGCTTCGTTTACGCTTCCGTCACTCTTCCGTTATATTAGATTTACTCTCCAATTCATGCTTTGTTAACGCTCGGTTTACATTTTATTTTCGCCAGGGTCGGGTCGTATCTGAGAAAAAAATGTGAAATAGTTGTATAAATACGACTATAGTCGTACGTCTGGCAACACTGTACCATAAATATCCATACCAAAGAGAAGCTTGAGAGGGGCCACGCTGCCGTTTTTGATGGAACGCTTTTACTACGTCGTACACCAACGGTGCATCCATTTTACGCCGCCTGGAACTACATGGCCACATCCACTTTTCGGTGCCATGATAAAACAGTCGGTTGGTTCATGTCCGTGCTACATCCACAATTTATAGACCAGAAATACGTCTCGCATATAGACGTAATTAATATGCTTCGTTATCGCGATTTCTCTTTTTCATTCAAGCATATATTATAAACCTCAATAGACGTAATTAATATACTTCGTTAGCGCGATTTCTCTTTTCCATTCAAGATTATAAACATCAATACCCAAACAGAAAAATTTATCTAATAGATATCTAATAAATATCTAAATGTCTATATGAGCTCCATATCCTCTATAGATAACTAGTAGATGTATATATAACATCCACATATCTATATCCACTAAGTAGCTACCAGAAACCCAGATAGCACAGAATATTCTATGGATGTTCATTTTATGCTCATTTTACATCTGCACGTCCATGGACATGAAATGACCGTTCATCGTACATCCGATTCGAGACATCTGTTAACGGCCAATATTTGGACACAAAATGTCCGATCTTGGACGTCAAAGTTTCACGCGAGCACGCAAGGATGTGTTAGTTCGTTCGTTTACCGCTATGCGACGTGCGTTGTGCTATCTTTCTCGTATTTAAGTTTCAGGTACGAAAATTATATAAAGTTTGCAAAGGGTAACAAGATTGAAGATATATTGTTTAATTTAATTTCTGATCTCATTGCAGGAGCTTCAGATATTAAATTGATTTTATACATCGGACAAGTAAATGTCCGACGAATAAACGAAAATAATCCGTTACCTATTTAAACTTGCTTATTGCACTTTACATTTTAAATTATCTACTTAAAATGTAGAGTGCAATAAGCAAGTATAAATCTAAATAAAATTTTTACATGAATTTTATGTAAAATTTTATATGAAATAGATAAATTATATTATTTAATTTTGTTGGGCCAAAAAATATTTTATATGTTATAAAGGCTGCATAATGCGATTTATTTATGTATAATCAAAAATAATTTTATATATATGATTAAATTAAGTCAAAATCCATACATAATTATATCTACACAATTATATATAATTAAATATAAACTTTTTTCTGGGTTTATGAATTTTTGATGTTTATTTCAACAATAATTTGGAAGAGTAGGGCACTGAAAATGACGTCCATTTTAGGTCCTTTTATGAGTATTATTTTGAACGTCCGAAGTTGTGAAAAATCGACGCCTTATGGACGTTCAATGGATGTCCGTCGAACTTAATTCACACGTCTTTTGGATGTCCCAATGTCCGAACTCGGACATCCACTGGATGTCAATGGGACGTTCATGTGCTATCTGGGAATATCCTAGATATACACATGTATATTATGTTTTATTCACATATCTACATTCACACATAAAAGATACGGGCCACTAAATTTTAGTACAATTTTTTAACATCTTTCAATAACAATAAATTATCGAAAAATCATCGTATTAAGATGAAACAAAAATTTAACAAAAATTTTTATTTCTTAATACAAAAATGTATGGTTTTTAAAAAAGCTCATTTATTTCCTAATAAATTCATATTTTAATCAATTTTCTATGATCTCTTTTGATAAAGTTATCGATTGATCTTTTGATAAAGTCGATTTGAGGAAAGATTTATATCTGACCGTCTATCTCTATGTGAAGCATCTTGGATCGAGTTACACTTTAATTTCTTTTCTGAAAAAATTTTCCATGATAATTTGTTTCTGAATTGCAGATTTTACAAGGAACGTTTCATTTTGTAACATTTTCTTCAAAACGGTATAACTTTATCAAAAAAAGTTATAGAAAATTTATTAAAATGTGGATTTGTTAAGAAATAAATAAGCTTAAAAACATTTTTGCATCAGGGAGCCGATTTTCCTGAGCAATACAGCAGTTTAAAAAATAATTTGTTTTCTATTTCTCAAAGTCTATCTTCAGCATTCGTCATTTTGTAAAACATTTTTTGTAACTAAATTTGGTTTGTAGCCCGTTTTTTCGAGTGTGAGTGTATATTCACCAAGTAGCTACCAAAGATATCCAATGGATATTCATATATTTCCACGAGATTCGCCTCGCCGCTAGGTAGCGAAAAGGAAAATGCCTAACCCGAAAGTGGGATCCATCTAAGACAGTACATAAGGCTGCGGCACAGGTCCCGCGAGTCACGGCTTATCGGTCAAAGAGTGCATTAGCTCGAAGACTGTTATAGCTGTATCTCTTCTATCTTTTGTGAGAGGAGCTCCAGAGCTCCAAAAATTAACCGCAGACGGTTAATTTTTTTTATGGCGAATTCCATCATATACAGGGTGACCCATTTTAACTTAGGCAGCCAAATAACTCGAAAAATAAGCAAGATAGAGAAAAATGTTTTAGACAAAAGTTGTATGGTTTCGAGGGGGCCATAAGATGGTATCATTGGTTTGACCTTGAAGAGTCATTTGAAGGTCACGTGAAGGTCACTTCAATTTTTTTAAATAGAACATCCTATATATTTTTGTACATTCTTGTAGCTCATCTCGAGAGCTTTCCAAAACACTATAATTAAGTACATTTTCGTTAAGTACTTTTTGAGTTATGAGGCTTGAAATAATTTCTTAATTTTACATAAACCGTAAAATATCTTGTAAAATATTCATTTTTCGATTACCTTACCTTAATAGTTTTATGTACGAAATAATGAGAGGAATCAATTGGTGTAAAGAAAACACATAGTTGTTTCGAAGAAAAAATATGTAATTTGCAATTAACAATTCCATATTTTTTCTTAAAAACAACTATGTGTTTTCTTTACACCAATTGATTCCTCTCATTATTTTGTACATAAAAGTATTAAGGTAAGATAATCGAAAAATGAATATTTTACAAGATATTTTACGGTTTATGTAAAATTAAGAAATTATTTCAAGCATCATAACTCAAAAAGTACTTAACGGAAAGGTACTTAATTATAGTGTTTTGGAAAGCTCTCGAAATAAGCTACAAGAATGTACAAAAATATATAGGGTATTCCATTTAAAAAAATTGAAGTGACCTTCACGTGACCTTCAAATGACTCTTCAAGGTCAAACCAATGATACCATCTTATGGCCCCCTCGAAACCATACAACTTTTGTCTAAAACATTTTTCTCTATCTTGCTTATTTTTCGAGTTATTTGGCTGCCTAAGTTAAAATGGGTCACCCTGTATGTATAATAGAAGATAGAATAAATATCCATGCAAAAATAAATATCAAAACATAATAGTAAATGTATTTATATTAATAATAAATGTATCTATCAAGCGACGCGGTAGCGTCGCGACGCCAAGTACATAAAAAAATAGATCCGAGCATTGAGAGTCATTGTTCTCGATAAAAGATTGGATTCGAGCATTGAGAGTCACTGTTCTCGACGCGGCGCTACCACGTACCTTATTCGGAATTTTGGGTCCTATAAACTTTCGATTAAAATATCTCAAGAACTAAAGCTGTAATCATAAATCTAACGGCACTTTATTATACAGGGTGTCCTAGACCACCCGTACACCCCTTTTCTTTCAAAAACTAAGCATTTTAGAGAAAAATGTTTCAGACAAAAGTTGTTTGGTTTCGAGGGAGCCATAAGATGGTATCATTGCTTTGACCTTGAAGAGTCATTTGAAGGTCACGTGAAGGTCACTTCAATTTTTTAAAATAGAATACCCTATATATTTTTGCACATTCTTGTAGCTCATCTCGAGAGCTTTCCAAATGAGCTCACCAATTGATTCCTCTCATTATTTTGTACATAAAAGTATTAAGGTAAGATAATCGAAAAATGAATATTTTACAAGATATTTTATGATTTACGTAAAATTAAGAAATTATTTCAAGCCTCATAACTCGGAAAGTACTTAATGAAAACTAACTTAATTATAGTGTTTTGGAAAGCTCTCGAGATGAGCTACAAGAATGTGCAAAAATATATAGGGTATTCCATTTAAAAAAATTGAAGTGACCTTCACGTGACCTTCAAATGACTCTTCAAGGTCAAACCAATGGTACCATCTTATGGCCCCCTCGAAACCAAACAACTTTTGTCTGAAACATTTTTCTCTAAAATGCTTAGTTTTTGAAAGAAAAGGGGTGTACGGGTGGTCTAGGACACTGTATAATATGAGTATAGACTTTTGATTGCGACCAGTTTGAATAAGATTGGTGCAGTCAATCCCGAGAAATAATGATCGCATATCAGAATTGTGACATTTTTCGTTTTCCATCATCATGTTCATTTCCAGGTTCAGACTCACGTGCATATGCTCGCACGCACACACGTAAAACGAATTTGTCCCTCAAGGCACGTTTGCAGCGCTCATGTCGATTACTCTGTCGAGTGTGCAAATACGCCTTAAGAAATAAGATTATATGTATATGTGCGTGCATACACGTGTAATACGTGTGTATGTGTGTATGTGTGTGAGAGATTAATTTATCATATAATAATTTTCAAAAATCACCCTTTGGGAGATGGAAATTAATATCTCAGGAACGCAAAAATATGGAACTTATGTGATTAAATAAAATTCTTAAAAAAATAATTGTCATATAAGAACAATTTTGAAAAATAGTAATAATTTAGAAACAACCCCTTGGGGGTGAAATCTAATATTTCAGAAACGGTGCACCACAAAAATATAAAACCTATACTGTTAGTTAAAATTTCTATAAAGATTAATTTAGCGTATAATAATAATTTTTAAAAACCACCCCTTGGGGGTAAATCTAATATTTCAAAAACGGTACACCACAAAAATATGAAATCTGTACTGTTAGTTATGACTCGTAGAAAGACTAATTAAGCATATATAATAATAACAATTTTTAAAAACCACCCTTTGGGGGTGAAATCTAATATTTTAGAAACGATGCACCACAAAAATATAAAACCTGTACTGTTAGTTATGACTTGTAGAAAGACTAATTAAGCATATAATAACAATTTTTAAAAACCACCCCTTGGGGGTGAAATCTAATATCAGAAAAGGTATACTACAAAAATATAAAACCTGTGCCGTTAGTTAAGGTTTCTACAAAGACTAATTTGCTGTATAATAACAATTTTTAAAAACCACCCTTTGGAGGTGAAATCTAATATTTCAGAGACGGTGAGCCATAAAAATATAAAACCTGTGCCGTTAGTTGAGGTTTCTACAAAGACTTGTAACGATGCACCCCCGTGGCACGTTACTTTTTCCCGGCCGAACATCAGCCGGAAGCTGCCGCCCGGAAAACAACCGCCGGCCAGGGACAGGAGCGCGCCGCGTCGCGCCGATTCACCGATAATTTCAAACCGATCAACGGCCGAAGTCGTCGGCAAGCCCCGCCGACGACAGCCGAGGGCGCCCGAAGAGCCCTGGGTGAGAACTCCCGTGCCCGGCTCCGCCGCGCCCCACCGAGTGGATCCGTTCCGCATCGTTTTTCCGCCGCTCGGTGGGGGCATCCCGTTTTTACGCCGACGCGGGATTAATTACCCGGGGTATAAAAAGGCCCTCAGCGTAATCACGGCACCCAGATTCCGATTCCGCTTGCGATAGCAAGTACGATCCGAACCTAGAACCGATCCTGGAAAACGCCTAAAGCCTCGAACAGAAGGTGGAGCGAACTCCTCCTCAGCCGAGCACTCTCGGTTTCGGGCCTACGGCTAAGATCCAGATTGCATTTGAATTCCGCTAAAAAGAATATTGGAACGATCTCCGATATTGTCGAGTGATCTCGACTTCGGCAAAAGATCCCGCCGCCGCACCGCCGTTGCAATCAGTTACCGAGGTAGAGAGGAGAGCTACCTCCGACGAGCTGCTCTCGTCGGCACGGCGTATCCCCGCGATTTTCCATCTGCGCGAATTATTTAATAACCGATCCAGAAAAGGAGCGCGTTCGATATATCGAAAACGACGCTAAGACCGCGCGTCAAAACACGGCACAAAAACACCGGCACGCGTCGTGTAACGTCACGCGGTCATCGACCGCATGCCTATAATAGATCGGCGAAACAGCTGACAGGGTTTTTCTGCATCGCGCGAAGCCCTTTAATACATTCCGATCTCCGCGGCGATTAAACTAACGTTCAGCATTTTATGCACAACGGTAACGCCTATATTTAATATCGAGTATTTATACCGCACACTCACGCCGTACATTATACATTGTACATTTACATCGTACCGTTCTATCAAACAGTTATACATTTATACTGCACATTCGCCCTGTACAATCACACCGTACACCGTACATTTATACTGCACATTTGCACGTATATTTATAGCGCACAATCACACCGTACGTTTACACCGCACAATCACACCAAACATTTATACTGCACAATCACAGCGTACATTCATACAATACACAAGACACGTTTGTATTTTCATATACACACACTCACATTTCTCTTTGTACACACTCAACACTTGAATAAATCAATTTTAATTTCTGACATAAACACCGAGAGAAATTCTTAAGCTTGCCTAAGAAATCGAATCCTGATCCCGGCTGCGATTATCCGCCGGCGTGCGCGGAGGTCGTCCGTGACAGACTAATTTAGCGTATAATAATAATTTTTAAAAACCACCTCTTTTGGAGGTGAAATCTAATATTTCAGAAACGGTGCACCACAAAAATATAAAACCTGTACTGTTATGACTTGTAGAAAGACTAATTTACCGTACACACACAGTAACAATTTTCAAAAATAAAAAATTATCCATAAAAATAATTTACTAATATTTTCCCCCAAAAAATAATTTAGAGAAAGCATATAAAATTTGACAAAAAAGATGTGAAATTCTTCTAAAAAAACCTTGCAAAGGTAAAAAAAAATACGCCAAGTACATAAAAAATATTTCGCTTTGTATGCAACAAAACGTTTAATAAAAAAATGTCCCTAAAAATAATTTACTAATATTTTCCCCAAAAAATTAATTTGTAGAAAGGATATAAAATTTTACAAAAATATGTGATATCCCTCTAAAAAAACCTTACAAAGGTTAAAAAAATACGCGAAGTACATAAAAAATATTCTACCTTATATGTAACAAAATGTTTAATGAAAAAAGTCTTTAAAAATAATTTATAATAATTTTCCCTTACAAAATCATTTTTCCAAAAAACAAAACCTCAACAAATAATTATCATAAAAAAATATAAGAAAATAAAATATCAAAACTAAATAGGAAATCAATAATTACTATTAGCCAAGTACCTAAGAGCAGCGGAGTGCCACCACTGCGACCATCCGCACGACTCGGCTCAGCACACGCTGGAAGCCTGTCCGGCATGGGCGGCCGAGCGTGCGGGCTTAGTGGTCGCAGTGGGGGCGGATCTCTCGCTCCCGGCCATCATAAGGGCGATGGTCGGGAGCACTGAGGCTTGGAAGGCTGTGTCCTCCTTCTGCAGCAAGGTGATGCTGCAGAAGGAGGACGCGGAGTGGGAGAGGCGCGGCGAAGGTCGTCGCTGCGCAACTCCCCCTCCGCCGGGAGACGGGGGTCGGATGCCTCCGCCGATCGGACCACCACCGAGAAGGCGGAGCCCCCATCACCCCCCTCAAGGCAACAGGGGGGGATGACCTCGACAGGGGGCGGGGACCTGGTAAACCGGATACTCCTCCCCCTGCCGAGGAAAGAAGGGGGGTGCTGCTCCGGGGAGCAATAGCTCCCCGCAGCAGCACCCCGCGGTAGGAGATGGCGCCCTCCTGGGGCATGGCCGAATCCCGATCCCATTTGGGAAAGGGAGGGAGCCTGCCCCAGGAGCAAGGCTACCAGATTGCATACGCTGCGCCCAGCGGCAGCACGATTTGTATCCCCACCATTTTCGGACACAAAGGCATAAGCGCTCGTTGAGCTAGATGCCTTTGTGTCCGAAAGTGGTGGGGATACAAATCGTGCCGCCGCTGGGCGCAGCGTATGCAATCTGGTAGCCTTGCCCAGGAGGGACATGGAAGAAAGAGCCCTGGGGTGCTCCCGAATCCCAATCCCTCTTGGGGAAGGGAGGGAGGTCCACCCTGGGGCTCGGAGGGCTCGAGCGGGAGACTCAAGCCCCGACCCCGCCCCCCGAAAACACCGAGGAGGGCGTGGCGTGGAGGCGGTGCCCCTTTGCGCCACAACTAGAGTAGTTGCCGCCGTAAAGGCGGCGTGGGCGGACCCCAACCCAATAACAAGTCGGAGAGGGGTTCGCCCACAAGGTTAGGTCGAATGGGTGGGGGGAGGACGTCCGGACGAATGCCTCGGGCGATACCCGGTCCTCCCCTCAAACACCCGAGTAGGCACCCGGAGGGGTTTTAGTGGGTACACCGGTCCTTCAGACCGGGAGTCCCACATAACCCGCCCTCCCTCCCCGGGGTAGGGCGGGTATCCATAAAGGATTTCCCCTCCGATATAAAAAAAAAAGTACCTAAGAGCAATTTGTAAATTTGATATAATATTTGCCATGAAATCAATTTTACATTGTAGAAATATTATAAATAAATTCTTCGTAAGAAATTAAAACGCATTTTATATTTATTCAGAAAAACTTGATTTTTAAAATATTTAAAATCAACACTAAATGAGAATTAGGATTCCTAAAACATTTTTTATATAATGTATATAATTTAAAAAAAAACGTTTTACGTAAGTTTTAAATTGCAGTCTTTAAATCGAAGTAAGTTATGAAAACTTGGCGTGCCCGGATCGTTTACATTATAAACAAATATATCCTCAATAAAATGTAAAAACTTAGACATTATACAATTAAATATTAAATCTGTGTTTGATTACGATCCGGGCACGCCAAGTTTTCATAACTTACTTCGATTTAAAGACTGTGCGATTTAAAACTTGCATAAAACGTTTTTTTTTAAATTATATACATTATATAAAAAATGTTTTAGGAATTAAAAAAATCCTAATTCTCATTTAGTGTTGATTTTAAATATTTTAAAAATCAAATTTCTCTGAATAAATATAAAATGCATTTTAATTTCTTAGGGAGAATTTATATATAATATTTCTACAATGTAAAATTGATTTCATGGCAAACACACTCGTCAACAAAATTATCGCATAGGTAATTTCATGTCAAATTTTCGCATAACTTCAAATAAGTATAACTCCGTCAAAAATGGTCGTATTTGAAAATTTTTTTTTCATTCTTAAGCTTAAAGCCTCTTTTGAAAATCATTTGTCAGATTTAGAATTTATCCTCCCCCTCTCTCGTCATCTCCTCAAAAGTAAGGACGTGTTACGTCTCCAAAAAATTGCATACTTTGACGCATTCCACGGAGTGGAATAAATTTTTTTCGCAAATTTCATGATAATCATCGTAAAATATGGACTTTTATGTGTGAATTTAAACAAAAATTTCTTTTGTACGATTTTTTTCGCGGAGTTACGACATATCAAAGTTACCTATACATTTTTGTTCATTTACCGCCAGCATTAGCATTACCCGATGCGCACCACGAGGAGGTTGCTGGTCGGATTTGGCGCATCGTGTGTGTGTGTGTGTGTATGACAGCAAAGATAAGGACCCTACGGTTCATCACTCCCGTAGCATTCTTTGACTTCAAACCTTCTCTGCTGTGTGTTGTGTGTGTTCGTCTGTGTGTGTGTGTTTGTCTGTGTGTTAGAGAACGGAAATGTGGAAATGTTCACACACACACACACACACGATGCGCCAAATCCGACCAGCAACTTCCTCGTGGTGCGCATCGGGAAATGCTAATGCTGGCGGTAAATGAACAAAAATGTATAGGTAACTTTGATATGTCGTAACTCCGCGAAAAAAAATCGTACAAAAGAAATTTTTGTTTAAATTCACACATAAAAGTCCATATTTTACGATGATTATCATGAAATTTGCGAAAAAAATTTATTCCACTCCGTGGAATGCGTCAAAGTATGCAATTTTTTGGAGACGTAACACGTCCTTACTTTTGAGGAGATGACGAGAGAGGGGGAGGATAAATTCTAAATCTAACAAATGATTTTCAAAATAGAGGCTTTAAGCTTAAGAATGAAAAAAAAATTTTCAAATACGACCATTTTTGACGGAGTTATACTTATTTGAAGTTATGCGAAAATTTGACATGAAATTACCTATGCGATAATTTTGTTGACGAGTGTATTATATCAAAGGACCCCGCACAAAACATGGGGAAATTCGGTACCGGCCAAATTTGATAAAACTGTGCCATTTTGTACTTTGAGTCATGCTGATCAAAAGTTGTCACGGGCGCAACCCGATCCTATGGGCCGTTTTAGAGCTACAGTGGCTCAAAGTGCGGAAATGCGACCACGCCATAACGCTAGTTGTCTTAGATATAGATTTGTTCTGGGTTCTTATTAATACGTATGTGCAGTGTGTCATGCACTATCCGTTCTCAGCGCTACCCAAAATCAACGGCGTGGACGTGACGGATGTTTGATCCCTTTTGTGCGTGCGTGCGTGCGTGTGTGTGTGTGATCGTATAACCCATGTGTATGAGAGAGTGCGTAAATGGATTGGGTTCTAGTTCTGTGTACTAATGGCATCTGAGAACGGATAGTACATGACACACTGCACATACGTATTAATAAGAACCCAGAACAAGTCTATACCTCTAAAAAAAACCTTACAAAGGTAAAAAAAATACGCTAAGTACATAAAAAATATTCGACTTTGTATGCATCTTTAATAAAAAAATTCCTTAAAAATAATTTTTTACAGTAATTTTCCCTCAAAAAATCATTTTCCTAAAAAACAAAACCTCAACAAATAATTTTGATAAAAAAATATTAAAAAATAAAATATCAAAACTAAATATGAAATCAATAATTACTATTAGCCAAGTACTTAAGAGCAATTTGTAAATTTGATATAATATTTGCCGTGAAATATCAATTTTACATTGTAGATATATTATACATAAATTCTCCCTAAGAAATTAAAATGCATTTTATATTTATTCAAAGAAAATTGATTTTTAAAATATTTAATGAGAATTAGGATTCTTTTAATTCTTAAAACACTTTTTATATAATGTATATAATTTAAAAAAAAGTTTTACGCAATTTTTAAATCGCACAGTCTTTAAATCGAAGTAAGTTATGAAAACTTGGCGTGCTCGGATCGTAATCAAATACAGATTAAATATTTAATTACATAATGTCTAATATTTTACATTTTATTGGAGATATATTTGTTTATAATGTAAACAATCTGAGCACGCCAAGTTTTCATAACTTACTTCGATTTAAAGACTGCGATTTAAAACTTGCGTAAAACTTTTTTTTTAATTATATACATTATATAAAAAGTGTTTTAAGAATTAAAAGAATCCTAATTCTCATTAAATATTTTAAAAATCAATTTTCTCTGAATAAATATAAAATGCGTTTTAATTTCTTAGGGAGAATTTATGTATAATATTTCTACTGTATAAAATTGATATTTCACGGCAAATATATCAAATTTACAAATTGCTCTTAAGTACTTGGCTAATAGTAATTATTGATTTCATATTTAGTTTTGATATTTTATTTTTTAATATTTTTTTTATCAAAATTATTTGTTGAGGTTTTGTTTTTTAGGAAAATGATTTTTTGAGGGAAAACTACTGTAAAAAATTATTTTTAAGGAATTTTTTTATTAAAGATGCATACAAAGTAGAATATTTTTTGTGTACTTGGCGTATATTTTTTACCTTTGTAAGATTTTTTTTAGAGGGATTTCACACCTTTTTGTAAAATTTTATACCCTTTCTACAAATTATTTTTTGGGGGAAAATATTTGCATATTATTTTTAGGGATCTTTATTTTTGAAAATTCTTACTGCATAGTAAATTAGTCTTTCTATAAGTCTTATCTGATGGCACATGTTTTATATTTCTGTGGTACACCGTTTCTGCAACATTAGATTTCATCCTCAAGGGGTAATTTTTAAAAATTGTTATTATACAGTAAATTAGTTCTTTTACAAGTCTTATCTAACAGCATAAGTTTTATATTTTTATGATGCTCCGTTTCTGAAATATTAGATTTCACCCCCAAGGGGTGGTTTTTAAAAATTGTTATTATACGGTAAATTAATATTTCTATATGTCATATCTAACGGCACAGGTTTTATATTTTTGTGGTGCACCGTTTCTGAAATATTAGATTTCACCCCCAAGGGGTGGTTTTTAAAAATTGTTATCATACGGTAAATTAATTTTTCTACAAGTCATATCTAACGGCACAGGTTTTATATTTTTGTGGTGCACCGTTTCTGAAATATTAGATTTCACCCCCAAGGGGTGGTTTCTAAAAATTATCATTATACACTAAATTAGTCTTTTTACAATTCTTATCTAACGGCACAGGTTTTATATTTTTGTGGTGCACCGTTTCTGAAATATTAGATTTCACCTCCAAGGGGTGGTTTTTAAAAATTATCATTATACGGTAAATTAGTCTTTTTACAATTCTTATCTAACGGCACAGGTTTTATATTTTTATAAACGCAATATACGGTCCGGATGATAACAAATCAATTAATAAGAAAGAAAGGCTGAAAGACCGTGGCACAAGATGTTAAAGTGTAAAAAATAATAACGACTCTAAGTAAGAGACATAATATATTAATAATCAGTTAAAATTAAAATTACATACGTACGTTTCGATCTTTTCACGATCCTTTTCAATGTTCAAGAAGTCGTTAGAAAATAAACAAAACATTAAAAATTTCAATCATAATAACAATAACGGAACGCGATTAAAACAAAGACAGAAGCGATGGGACAACAAATAGACATTGTGTACAGTAATAACGGACGCAGCTTTTTTTAAAAACGCTAATAATTGATGTAACGAATGACAGCGCAAGACAGTTAATGAATTAAACGGCTAATAATGTCTGGCTACTAGCCACATCTTCCAAAAAAGGTAACGCACCCATCATTCGAGACGGTATAATAAATTCGCATACGTGAAATAATTCTTCGTAAAATACATTGTATGACGATCCCCCGATGAAAAAGGCTCAAAATTTTTCAAATAGGTCATGGAGTCGTGAGGATAAAAATGAGCTTGGTCAAGATTTTTTTAAACAACAACCAGAAGTCACTCCAGGTAGAAAGTCCAATAAAGGAATCGGTAGAGACAAAACAAATCGCTTAACCGATGAGCGAGATGGAAGCCTATGTAAAAAAATTCAAATGAAAGAACGCAATATATCAAGAAACAAAGAACGCAAATGTCAAATATAACAGCAATCACAAAAAGCCGTTAACAATGATTAACAATAATTAGTCATAACAGCAATTAAATATTAAGTAAGCAGAATGGAAAATATTTAATTGCTAAATTAATTCGATTAATATCGTATGTCGATTAATTCGTTTACTAATGTCCCTCATGACTTAATCATTGGAAGCATCGCAAAAAAATGGCATTTTTTAGAACCGAACACTGACATTCCTTACGAAGAATTTTTAAGAGCTCTCAGACTCATCCTTGATTCAACATATTTTGTGTTTAACGACATTATCTACAAACAGATTTTTGGTACGCCAATGGGGTCCCCGCTCTCACCTATTTTAGCCAATTTAGTTTTACAAGAGTTGGAAGACAGAGCCATTGCCTCCTTGTTAGTTTCGCCTTCCTTTTATTACCGTGTAGACGATATCATTATGGCAGCGCCTTCTTTACATATTTCTACCATATTGAAAGTTTTCAATTCATCCCACAAAAGATTGCAGTTCACTATTGAATATATGTCGGGCAATACAATTAGCTTCTTAGATACGTTATTAATTATCAATGAGAATCGTTTAGAATTCAACTGGTACCGCAAACCTACCTTTTCTGGTAGATTCTTGAATTTTCTTTCTTACCACCCTATTTATCATAAAATTGGTGTTGTCATGGGTCTCGTCGATAGAACCTTTCATCTTTCCCATCCAAAATTCCATGAAAAAAACCTTTCCTTTGTTATCAACATTCTCCTCGAAAACTCATATCCTCTCCAGTTTATCCACAGAATTATGCTACGCCGATTAAGATTTCTTATCCACAACAGAGTCTCTCACCCCACAACTCCTCTCCCTTCCTCTCCTAAATCAAGATTTTTCGTCATTCCTTATATTAAGGGCCTTCCAAAAAGTTTTTGTTCAATGATCCAAGATAATGGTGGGAGGTTGGCGTTCACAGTGAACAATAAATTGAGTGGCATCATAAAATTACACAAAGATCCGTTGCCCAAGATGTACCATTCTAATGTCGTCTATAAGATTTTTTGCAGGGACTGTGATGCATCTTACGTAGGACAGACTGGCAGACGGTTAACGACTAGATTAAAAGAGCATAAGTCCATGGTTAATTACTCTTCTGAATCCCAGACAGTGGTTTCGTCTCATAGACTCTTAGGTCATGACTTTAATTGGGAGGACACGACAATTTTCGATGAAGAACCTTTTTATAGAAAAAGATTGGTTTCTGAGATGCTTCACATTAGCCAGCAAAAAAATGGGTTGAACTTACAAAATGATACCTCATTATTAAAGGACGTTTATCTTCCTATCATTAAGAAATGTCTTGCTTTTTCAAAGTCTCCCGTCCCATTGCTCCCTACTCCCTAAGCCCCCCCCTTTTTTCCCTTTCCTCTTTCTCTCCCCGTTTTTTCCCCTTCTCCTCTCCTTCTCTTCCTTCACATTTGATCGGCTATCGCTCAGTCGTTTCACAATCCTTCGCTTTTAGAGATGGCCTCTTCTTTGTCATCTCGTTTATCCGTCTTCCATCTTGGTAGGTTTTTAACGCAGACTCTTAACTTCGAATTAAATATTTTCCATTCTGCTTACTTAATATTTAATTGCTGTTATGACTAATTATTGTTAATCATTGTTAACGGCTTTTTGTGATTGCTGTTATATTTGACATTTGCGTTCTTTGTTTCTTGATATATTGCGTTCTTTTATTTGAATTTTTTTACATAGGCTTCCATCTCGCTCATCGGTTAAGCGATTTGTTTTGTCTCTACCGATTCCTTTATTGGACTTTCTACCTGGAGTGACTTCTGGTTGTTGTTTAAAAAAATCTTGACCAAGCTCATTTTTATCCTCACGACTCCATGACCTATTTGAAAAATTTTTTTGAGCCTTTTTCATCGGGGGATCGTCACACAATGTATTTTACGAAGAATTATTTCACGTATGCGAATTTATTATACCGTCTCGAATGATGGGTGCGTTACCTTTTTTGGAAGATGTGGCTAGTAGCCAGACATTATTAGCCGTTTAATTCATTAACTGTCTTGCGCTGTCATTCGTTACATCAATTATTAGCGTTTTTAAAAAAAGCTGCGTCCGTTATTGCTGTACACAATGTCTATTTGTTGTCCCATCGCTTCTGTCTTTGTTTTAATCGCGTTCCGTTATTGTTATTATGATTGAAATTTTTAATGTTTTGTTTATTTTCTAACGACTTCTTGAACATTGAAAAGGATCTTGAAAAGATCGAAACGTACGTATGTAATTTTAATTTTAACTGATTATTAATATATTATGTCTCTTACTTAGAGTCGTTATTATTTTTTACACTTTAACATCTTGTGCCACGGTCTTTCAGCCTTTCTTTCTTATTAATTGATTTTATATTTTTGTGGTGCACCGTTTCTGAAATATTAAATTTCACCCCCAAGGGTTGGTTTTTAAAAATTATCATTATACGCTAAATTAGTCTTTATAGAAATCTTAACTAACGGCACAGGTTTTATATTTTTATGATATACCGTTTCTAAAATGTTAGATTTCACCCCCAAGGGGTGGTTTTTAAAAATTGTTATCATACGGTAAATTAGTCTTTCTACAAGTTATAACTAACAGTACAGGTTTTATATTTTTGTGGTGCACCGTTTCTGAAATATTAGATTTCACCCCCAAGGGGTGGTTTTTAAAAATTATCATTATACGCTAAATTAGTCTTTTTACAATTCTTATCTAACAGCACAGGTTTTATATTTTTGCAGCACACCGTTTCTGAGATATTAGATTTCATCCCTAAAGGGTAATTTTTAAAAATTATTATTTTATGCTAAATTAGTCTTTGTAAGAAACCTTAATTAACGGCGTGAGTCCCATATTCCTGCCACGCATCATTTTCGAGATATTATTTTTCATCCTCAAGGGATGGTTTTTGAAATTTGCTTTTATAAGGAGTGGTTTTTTGAAAATTGTTACTATACGATAAATTACTATTTTTAAATTTTATTTAACAGCAGAAGTTCCGTATTTTTACGGCTCCGTTTCTAAGATATTAAATTCCACCCCGAAGGGATAGTTTTGGAAATTGTTATTGTACGATAAATTAATCTCTCACACGTACGTACACACATACATATACATATCACACGTATGCACGCATATGATTTTGTCTCTTAAAGCATTGTACTTATCGAAGCAATAATCGTATACGCAGCGGTGTGAACGCCGCTTGAGGGACAAACTCGCTTTGCTTGTGTGCGTGCGAGCATACGTACGTGAGACTGAAGAAAATCCGGGAAACGTAAAATGTCACAATTTTGATATACGATCATCATTTCTCGGGATTGACTGCACCGATTTTATTCAAACTGGTCGCAATCGAAAGCTTATATTCACATTACATAATAAAAGTGTCGTTATATTTTTGATTACGGTCTTAGTTTTTGAAATATCTTAATCGAAACATTTACATGACGTGAAATTCCGGAAAAGGTACTTGGTAGCGCCGCGTCGAGAGCAGTGACTCTCAATGCTCGGATCCTGTTTTTTATGTACTTGGCGTCACGACGCTACCGCATCGCTTGATCTAATAAGGGTGCGGACCCATGCAGCGGAATAGCGGAACGCGGAACGCGGAACGAGAGCGGAACCAATCGCGAGCGTTCCGCGTTTTTCAGCAGCTTTAGCGCAAAGCTGCCAGATCTCCGCCGTAAGCAACATGCAACACGGCGTGGAGGGGGTAATGAGGATGTGAGCGTAAGCGTACGTGTGAGCTCGGCACTTCGGCTAGCTTCGGATAATAGAAGAGGACAGAATACAGTCTTCTGTCTCCTTCCTACCAAGCTGGCAACGAAAGACGGGCGACGCGCGACACTGCTCGCTTCTCGATATCTCAATGCGTGCGACAGCGTTAAATGTTTTTCCCTTATAGCTTTTTATATTATACACATATTTTTTAACTGATAAATATTAGGCACTGCGCACAATAGGAAAAATATTAAATATTAAATATTAAATATTAAATTTATAGAAAGAGAAAAATAGAAGAGAAGAGTTTCTTTCTCTTTCTCTCGTTCTATAAATTTAATATTTAATATTTAATATTTAATATTTAATATTTAATATTTTTCCTATTGTGCGTAGGGCCTTAATCTATTTAATATATTTTTTAACTGATAAATATATTATACATTTATCAGTTGTAAGAAAATATCGATATATTTTTTCATGTGAAAAATTAAATGACATAATTCTTATAAACAAATGTATATATATATATATTCATTTTTAAGAATTATACGATTTGATTTTTTAATATGAAAAGATATATCATATTTTCTTACGATTAGCAAATATATATAATATATTTACCATCGTTAATTTGCAATTAACAATTACATTTTTTTTTTCGAAACAATTATGTGTTTTCTTTACACCAATCGATTCCTCTCATTATTTTGTACATAAAAGTATTAAGGTAAGATAATCGAAAAATGAATATTTTACTAGATATTTTTTATGGTTTATGTAAAATTAAGAAATTATTTCAAGCCTTATAACTCGAAAAGTACTTGATGAAAAAATACTTTATTATAGTGTTTTGGAAAGCTCTCGACATAAGCTATAAGAATATGCAATAAAAAATAGGTGGTTCCATTTAAGAAATTAAAGGTGTCCTTAACCTCACCTTAACGATGCCATCCAAGGTCAAACCAATGACACCATCTTATGTTCCCCTCAAAACCACACAATTTTTGTCGAAAACGTTTTTCTCTAAAATGCTTAGTTTTTGAAAGAAAAGGGGTGTACGGGTGGTCTAGGACACCCTGTATATATACATATACATATATATATATACAATATAAGTATTATTATTACTGTAATTATGAACTGTAATTATGAAACAAATTTGAGGAACTCCGCTGCTTTGTCCTTACTTTAGCATACTTAGTATTCTATTTCATTAATAAAGAAGCTTCTCTCTCTTTCTCTCTTTCTCTCTCTCTCTCTCTCTCTCTCTCTCTCTCTCTCTCTCTCTCTCTCCTTTCCGCATTATAATTGGATTTATTTACAGTTACAGGTATAAATAGTGTTTATATTATGACAATGCATGTATATTTTTCAGGAAACAAACCTTGTAACGATATCGCTCTTCCTGAGTCACAAGATGCGGAAATGACAACGGACGAACTTCTAATAGCATGTGTTGCTCAGAAACCCGCTTTGTACGATCACCGGTTACCAGTTGCCGAGCGGACATTATTAAAAAGAAATGCTTTGTGGCAAGAGGTCTGCAATATGATGGGAGGTATATAATTGTAAAATTTATATAAAAATCAATTGGATGTTTTAATACAATCAGTATTCTAAATTTTTAACTGTATACTGATTTTATTGTATTTCATGTATTATATGTATGTATTGAAAAATATAATCTTTTGTAATAATATCTTCAATACCACAAAGAAATCATGGACGTTGCCACTGCCAAAAAAAGATGGAAGTACTTGAAAGACTGTTATGCAAAGGAAAAGAAAAAAAAACAATGAATACATTCCAAGTGGGTCGGCAGTTCCTCCAACACGAAAAAGTGCTTTCCGCTTTTATGAGGCTATGAATTTCTTAAGCGACTGTATGGAAATGAGACAGTATGTATATTACCTTCTTAATGATTAAGAACTAAAAATGTAGTTTTGTTGATCAAATGTAGTTTTGTTGATATCAAGTTGTATTTAAAAAATTGCATGCTTTATCATTATTTAATTTTTTAATTCAATATTTATTTTAGGTTTTAAAAATTAAACGTAGAAAATGTCTTTATGTTGTATCATATTTGTAAACATGTATTTTTTAATACTTTTTAAATAAATTTTTACAATCTCTGAAATAGTAGTAAGGGTGATTGTATATTTACGATAAGTTATTAACTAATTTTTCAACGTTTATTTTTTTTCTTTATTTCATTAGGACAGTAAGTACTCAGCCTAGAAATTTATCGATATCATTTTCATCGATATCACCGTTATCACCGATATCATTCGCATCAGATCTCAATGTATCGAGAAATACTGCACCGATATTGCCTGCGAATACAGAAGAAGGTTCTACATCAAGCTTAAGTAGCAGCTCTAATTTGCATTCATCGAAAAGTATGTACAATTACTCTTATATGTATAATTTATTTTAAATGTTTGTTATAATTTTGTTTCATGTTAAGCGTAAATGTAAATCATATTGTAAATTATAAAAATCTATTTATAAAAGCGCCTAGATATATATATTCATTTTTCAATTTTAAACTTACAAGAATCTGAATTCAAAACCGAATGTTTCAATAAGTTTTTGTTTGTTGGGTAAGATAAAAACTCATTTTTTAAATTAAATATTAATCTTATGTATTACTTATATGTTCCTTTTAGGAAGAAAATCATCGAAAAAAGATGAAGGCAATTTAGAAGCCTTCATTACGACACTGATGGCCGAGCCAGTAACGCAAAATGACCCGACATCTGGCTTTGTGCTAAGCTTAGCTGAAGGGCTTCGTCGGCTCCCTTCTAAGGAGAGAGCAAAATTGCAAATAGAATTTCTTAGCAGGGTAATGGAAATTCAAAACAGATTAGGTAATAATTGCACATATATTAGTATATGTACGTATATAATAAGCATATTTGTATGTATAGACAATAAGTATATTCTCGTATGTATATAGACTTATATGTGTTCTGCTTTTTTTTTTGCATCCATTCTACCAAACAAATATTTTCATTTCAGATTCGGAACTCTATCCATCATAACATTACGATGTTAGTGACAAGTTTATGTGATAATTTTTTCACTATTTTTAGTTATGTTATAATTATTTTTTCGTATTCACTGTTTCATTACAATTATTTTTTTCGTTTATTCATTATTACATACATATATAAAAAAATTGAAGTTATATAATTTTTGTAACTTTTACTAAAGTATATTATATAAAGTTTATTATATACATATGTAAAATGTTACTACATATATAAAAATTAGATATTTATATATTTTAATAAAATAAAGTTGCTTAAATATAATTAAATACAATTAAATATAAATTAAAAGTACAAAAAATAAAGAACAAGGATAATTGTTATATGTATTATGAGAATATATAATATGTATTTAAAAATCATTGTTCAAGGCCTTATCCCACTGCCATTCGATTGCACCGGTATTCATAAAAAAATCAGCATAATTCTTTCGCACTTGTGTAGCATATTGACCTGTGAGCATATTGGCATGTGAATCTGTATTGAGCGCATCCATTTTTGTAAATGCACCTGCATGAATCAAGTTCGTATTATCTTCTGTGCTGTTCTTAGAGTAGATTCTTTCTGCTGAAGGTTGTGTCGCCTCATATTGCATAATATAATTATGCAAAGCTGTTGTAACTTGCATAATTTTTACCGCTGTGGTTAAAGAGGTGTTAATCGGTTTCCGGTAAATTCTCCACCGAGCTGCAAGCAATCCAAAGGCACTTTCGACTACTCGCCTCGCTCTGCTTAGACGATAATTGAATACTTTTTTCTTTACGTCAAGGTGCTTGCTTCGAGGAAAAGCATCATGTACGGTGTTAAAGCAAATGCCTCATCTGCCACTAATACATATGGAAGTTCCGGCCCATTCACTTTCACTTGAATTGGTTCAGGTAAATCCATATTTACATTTTCGAAACCGATACCAATTTCGCTTCTTCGAAATACACCTCCATCGCTTTGTCGACCTTCAGCACCAATATCCAGCATCAGAAAGCAATATTTTGCATCGCTAATCGCCATTAAATTTTAGCTATGTCTTCCTTTATAATTATAGTAAGTCGATCCACTATTTGCCTGTAATAATACAAACAAATTAATTAAAAATTGTATTCAATTATTACATTATATATATATAGGGTGTCTTATAATAGTTGTTCTACCCGTCATGTACAAGTAGAGCGGGGCAGCTATTATAGGACACGCTTTAGAAATAATATTTACCTCAACGTCTACGTGTTTACCATCTACTGCTCCAATACAGTTGGGATAATTCCACAGATCCTCAAAGTCTTTGGCTACCTTACGCCAGTTTTCTGCCGTCGGATTAAGGAAAACTTTTTCCCTTAATTCATCCCAAATGCATTGACACGTTTCGGAAATTATTGTCGATACAGTATTCTTTCCTACACGGAACGCATACGATACAGATGCCATACTGTCTCCGCTGGCTAAATATCGTAAGGTAAGTTCCAATTGTGTCTGTGATACAATTGGATCTCGAACTGCATACTGCTTCTGAATTTTTGGTCCCATAATCTCCAACAGTTTCTCGAATAATACCGGTGTCAATCGCAAGAAATTACAATATTTTGGATCATTGGAATGCAACATTTCAGGGATCAAGTTATCACTGGCACCCTGCAAAAATCTTCTTTCGGGCGTGAAAATAGGACGAACCCAAAATTTTTTTTCCTTTTTTTTCATTACATTCTCACGTTGTATTTTTTTATATATTATATATAATTTGAGCAACTTCCTTTGGTTCGCTCTCTGATATGTTGGAGATTGTCTTAATTTCTTCCAATACTTGTACAAGCATAATAATGCAATTTTAGAATCCATCGGATTTCCTTGTAGCTGTCAATACATAAATTATCACATAAAATTACAATATTCATACAATATATATTGTTAATATATTATATATTTCATTGTATATCATATATTGCCTGCCAATTATTAAGTTTCAATTTTCTTTTATCCCTCAACAATGAGTAATAACTTGTAACAATTAATAATTTACCTCTGTTCTGTATTGACCATGCTGTTCCGTAATTCTTCTTCTTCTTCTTCTTCTTCTTCTGCAATTTGGTTGGCCTCGTCCCTTTAAGGGTGTAATCCGGCCATCAACTGTAAGTTGGATGGAGGTTGAGAACTTATTTGGTTTATGGTTGAATGATTATTGTCCTTGAAGTGATCTGGTCGTAGCTGTCTAAGAAAGTTGTTGAGTTGAGTTAAGCTAGGATGTAGATGTCGGGCAAGAGAGTGATGATGTTTCAAATTTTATATGAAAGGGAAGTGTGCGAGAAGAAAGGAAAGTGTACATTTATCAGTGTGGAAACTATTGTGATTAGATATAGAGTTCATTTTTCTTGATAAATGAGAATACGGTATTGACAACTCCGAGGGTAGGTTTCCTCAAGATTTCCTGCATTTGGAACGGAGGATGTACTTTATTCTTGAGAAGTTGCTTTATGAAGACCTCTCTAGTGGCGGTGAGTAAAGGGCATTGCCAGAATATGTGGTCAGCGTCTTGAAATGGATGGCCACAGTGACACGATGGATCCTGTACGATATTACATCTGAATAAGCTTGCGTTGAGAGAATAATGGTTACTTCTAATCCTATTGCAGGTGACTATAGCTTCACGATCCGCTTCGATGTAGTAGAACCATGGCTTGGATTGTAGTTCGGCGAAGTGTTGGAAATACTTCTTGCCCTTGTGCTGAACTTGATTTTTCAAGATTCTGGTGGAGTTATCCTGATAAGTAATTCTAGCAACTGAATAGAAGTCCGAGTAAGGAACCGGATCGTTAATAATCGTGCCATTCGTGATCGCGTTTTTTGCCAGGCAGTCTGCTGTCTCGTTGCCGAGAATGCCACTATGAGAAGGTATCCAAATAAGGGATACAGTGTAATCGAGTCTCTTCATTTCTAACAATTTTTGTCTGATAATGTATATGATGTAGTTGCATGAGTGTCCAAAGTTGTAAGAAGTAAGGGTGTCTAAAACACTTTTAGAATCTGAAAAGATCACCGCCTTGAGGATATGATTATCGAGGATATAGTTTAGGGTATATAGGATGGCTAGGGCCTCAGCAGAGTAAATTGAAAATTGAGAAAGAGCTCTAAACATGAGCTGGATGTTTCTTGAAGGAGAGTAAACAGCAAAACCAGCCGGAGAACCCGTATCCAGCTTAGAGGCATCAGTGTAAAAGACAATTTTATCGACTGTGAGACAATGATATATATTCAAAAAAGTGAGGGTAGGAAACGCAGAGTTTTTTATATCCTCAGTTTGTTTAGAGGAAGTAAAGAGTATATCCGGAATATACGTAAGCGCTTCGAATAGGGAGAGTGAATAGGGAGAGGGATAATCAAAGTCTGCTATATTTCTTTTATGTTTTAGCATTTGTCTGAATGAGTGAAATAGGAGGAAGGATTGCTCGGGATCTTTTTTCCTTTTTCTCCTAGTGGAGTACCAGTGCAGTTCAGAAAGCTTGTTGAGAGCGGTGTGAGAATAAAGAGAGAAGATTTTGAGAATGTATCTAGTCGTCAGAAATTTAAATCTTTCTGTCAAGGGGCCCTCTGCGGCTTCAGCCAAGATTACATTGGTAGGAGTGGTTCTGCGGAGACCCAAGCAGAATCTTAAAGCTTTAAATTGAATACTGTTGAGTTTAGACATAAGGGAAGAATTATTATATGGAAAGAAGGCGCATCCATATTCAATGGATCCTCTGATTAAGCCTTTGTATATGCATAATAGAGTGCGGGGTTCACCTCCCCACCAGGTGCCTCTCAGAGATGAGATAGCGTTAAGAAGATTGGAGCAGCGTTTGTGAATATATGACACATGTTCTTTACCAGAGAGTTTATAATCGAGGATGATCCCCAAAAATCGACAATAGACAGAGGAATGAATGATCGAATTATTAATTAAGATAGAATAAGCAGACGGATTTATGTGCTTCCTCGTAAAGAGGATGAGGGAGGATTTGGAGGGAGAAACAGAGAGTCCCTTAGACGAAAGATATTTAAACACTTTGTTAGCTGAAAGTTCAAGATTAGATAGAGACTTGGCTATGTTGACAGAACTAGAAAAAATTGCTATATCATCAGCAAATTGAATAATCTCGCAGTCTTCACCTATATAGTTTTTAAGTTTAGCAACATAAATGTTGAATAAAGTGGGACTAAGGATAGAACCTTGTGGAACTCCTTTACAGGTATAGTGGTCCTTTGAAAGCTCTCCGTTAATTGAGAATTGTATAGTTCTTAGGTGAATAAGGTTATATATAAATTTGCTTAGATTAATAGGAAGACCCATTTGGATGAGATCTTCGAAAAGAATATTAGGTATGACATCATCAAAGGCATTAGTCAAGTCAAGAAATAGGCAAGCCGTGGCACCTCCTCTCAAGAAACTGATATGAATTTCAGAGATAAGTATAGAAAGGTTATCCAGGCATGACCGCGATTTTCTGAAACCGTACTGAGAGTTTGGAAGTTTATTATATCTTTCCAGCCACCAATCCAGTCTCATGAGTATGAGTCTTTCCAGAGTTTTAAGTACACAGGATGTAAGAGAAATTGGTCGGTATTTGCCAGGAACCGGTTTGGGGATTAAGAAAACTAAAGAGCGTTTCCATGAGTCTGGAAAATTTCCAGTGGAGAAGATCTCGTTTAATATATCAAAGAACGCAGGAAGATAAATTGCAGGAGTGTGACAGATTATAGAGTACGTAATTTGGTCCAGGCCTGGAGAGGTCTTCTTTTTTTCCATTAAATTAAGTACATAGCGAAGCTCTGTGATAGAAAACGGAGCTTCAAAGACAGAGGCTTGCGGGCGGAGATTGTAGTAAAGCGAAAATTCTGGAGGAGGAGCAACACAAGAGGATGGACATAAGGCAGAAATGGAGTTGTGCATGCCATTAGGCATCTCATAATTAGTGGAAGGAGGGGGAGAGGAGGTAGAACTGAGATATCTATTCTTATAAGATTTGATTAGTCTCCAAAGTGTATTTAAGTTGGTAAAAGAGGAAATATCTTTGCAAAAGGATCTCCAACTCTTACGTTTTTCTGTACGTAGAATTTTTCTAGTAGAGGCTTCCTGCCTCTTAAGATTAAGGTAATTATCTTGGGAAGGAAACTTTTTAAAAAGACGAAAAGCTTGTTTCCTAAGAAGAACTGCCTCTGAGCAAGTGTCGTTCCACCAGGGAGCAGGAGGGGGCGAACGTTTCTGTGAGGAGAGGTTTTGATTCGAGCAGAAATTTTTTTGAGTTTGATTCAATTGTTTCGGAGGAATAAGGGATAATACAGTGTTTTTAAAAGAGTTGATAAGGGTTTCATATTTGTCTAGGTGAGAAATATTAGGGTCTTGTAGTTGAGGTAGGAGATCAGGAGCTAAGGAGATCAATGTGGATTGATATGTTTTCCAGTCAAGCCCGGATAGACTCAGTTTGTGGGAGTAGGTGGAAACCTTTTTTACTGATAGATTAATACGGATAATAGAAGGAATGTGGTCACTGCCCAGGGCGTCCTCAAATGATTCCCAAGTTGCAAAAAGAGTTGTCATTGAGGAAACAAAAGTAAGATCGATAATAGACGGGAGGTTGCGAGGATGAGCGAGACGAGTAGGGGTGCCATCGTTTATAGGAAAGAAGTGGTGTTCTTGTGTGGACTCAAGTAAAAGTTTACCTGTGCTATCCGAGTGATGACTACCCCACGCCGTGTGATGGGCATTAAAGTCTCCAGTAATAGTAATGTGGCGGCTACGATCCACCACACAATCAGCGCCTACTGAACCGTACACCGTACACGCGCTACGCGTACGGCGGTGCGAGCCCTAAGGCGATTCGGTACGCAGCGAGCCGACAGATGGCCGCAGGGGCAAACCATTTCGCATAAGTGAAATTCGGCAGCCTCGCTATATAAGACCGCGCGAGACGACAGGACACCGAGTCGCGGCTTGAGAATAGTACAGCATCATAGCTCTCTATATCGATAGCCAAGACTTGTTCTTTTTTTGCACGAGGAGATAATACCTCCTCGGGAATTAATTGTGGAAGAGCTTCGCGCTCTCGCAACATTACACGGCGGAGGAGTCACATTCCACGGCCACTCTCGACGCCCCGATCACCAGGGCCGGTCAGATCACCGTGGAAAGAGGCGCCCAGGGCACCTTGCACCAACCAGTCAGCAGGAGAGAAAAAGGTCTCGTTCCAGCTTCTGCCCTGGAAACTGGAGAAGATAGACCTGAAACCACCGAGATTTACTCGTCCACCAAGGTACCTGCTCGAAGTCTGGGACATACGCATACGAAGATACACTTCGCCAACTGGACCTTGGAGCGTTCCAGTCGTAGTCTCACCGCTGCCGCCGTCGCCGTCGTGTTCACGAACGGACCAGGCCTCACAGACGGTCCCTTTAAGCCGTGTCCACAGGGGGACTCAAGTCGGCGCAGTTCCCACTATCGATCAGAGCACTCAATCGGACTCCGATTGGGAAACGCCCAGTCACAGCACGGCCACGCAAACGGACCAAGTAGACGAGAACAACAACTGTCTAGGGTCCTTAAAAGTCACTAAGGCCTGGCCACACATAACTTATAGAGAGCGGCTATAACTCCGCATACAATAACGGCCCTTGTAAGGGCCACCAAAAACAATCTAAAAATAATTGTATATAGTGTACAGAATAAATCAACTACTGTTACATCGCCTCGATTATTCACGAGAATCTCAGCAACCTCTGCAAATCCTTCCACGAGCGAATTACGAACACGCCTGAACATAAGCGCTACATTGGTGACCAACCGACGTTGGAGGAAAAACAGACATGCCGAAGAAGGAGAGCACAATAATCGTGGAAGATGACGATACCAGCATCAACCGAGTCGCAATGCGCATCCCCCCTTTCTGGCCGGACGATCCGGAGCTGTGGTTTGCGCAACTCGAAGGGCAGTTCGCTCTAAGCATCATCACCGACGATGACGTCAAGTACGGATACGTTCTGTCCAAATTAGAACCACGACAAGCGAGGGAGATTAAAGACGTAATCACGAACCCCCTCTCCAGCAACAAATATTCAGCTATAAAGAGCGCTCTCATACAACGGCTGACAGATTCGCAAGAGCAGCGGATCAGGCAACTTCTGGAGAGAGAAGAGCTCGGAGACAGGAAACCATCACAATTCCTACGGCACCTTTCAACGCTAGCAGGAACAACAGTCTCCGACGACTTGCTGCGGACACTATGGCTAGGGCGCCTTCCACCGCAAACACAGGCCATCCTGGCCACAAGGAAGAGCGACAAACTACAAGACGTAGCAGAGCAGGCAGACCGAATCCACGAGGTCAACGGCCGAGCTCTCGTTCTAGCCACGGAACGTCCACCAGCAGCAGCAGCCAGTAGCCCACAGAACGCATGGACATCACAGATGGAGACACTTACCCAGCAGGTAGCCACCCTCACAGAGCAGATGACCAACATGGCCAAAGAGCTACGGAAAGGACGCAGTCGAGCCCGAAGTCGATCACGAGGTAGACCACGCAGCAAGACACCTATCAAGGAGGGTCTATGTTACTACCATCGACGATTCGGAGCAGACGCCCGCCGTTGTGCACAACCATGCACATTCCAGAAAAACGAGTAGGGCACTCATTGCTGGCGGCCAATGACAACAGCCCGACACCGTGCCGCCTATACGTGACAGACCGCAATACTAAAACGAAGTACCTGGTGGACACAGGTTCAGACGTTAGCGTTTTCCCGCAGACGCTAACAAGCAGTAGAAGGCGACCAGAGGCATATGAACTCTTCGCGGCAAACGGCTCCCGCATAATCACATACGGCTCCATAACCATCAAGCCGGATTTCAGCCTAAGGAGAGCATTCCCGTGGAGGTTCATCATAGCAGACGTCGGACAGCCCATCACCGGATCAGACTTCCTCGCATACTATGACTTGTTACCTGATATGAAAAGGGGCAAGCTCATCGACAGGAAGACAGGACTAACAACTACGGGCGCTAGGTGTTACAACCAGGTCTTCTCGGTAAAGACAGTAGTGGAGAAGAGCGAATTCCATGCGCTCTTGGCAGACTTCCCAGACATCACCAAGCCAACAAGGACAAAGGAGGTGATAAAGCACGGAACTCAACACCACATACAGACAACGCCAGGCCAACCAGAAGCCAGCAGGCCACGCAGACTAGCACCAGACAAACTACAAGCAGCAAAGACGGAATTCGACCTACTCCTACAGGAGGGCATTATCCAGCCGTCAAAGAGTCCTTGGTCATCGCCTCTCCACATGGTACCCAAAAAGGACAAAACATGGCGTCCATGCGGAGACTACAGGAGGCTAAACGCAAGAACCATACCAGATCAATATCCGATACCGCACATAGAGGATTTCGCACAAACGCTCTACCAAAGAAAGATCTTTTCAACGATCGATGGTCAGGGCATACAACCAGATCCCGGTACGAGAGGAAGACATTCCAAAGACGGCGCTAACCACACCATTTGGCCTCTTTGAATTCAAATACATGCCATTTGGCCTACGCAATGCAGCGCAGACGTTCCAACGCTTCATTAACGAAGTGCTACGCGGATTGGACTTTTGTTACGCGTATATCGATGATATACTCGTAGCATCATCTACTAAGGAACAACACGAAACACACCTTAAGCAGCTGTTCACCCGGCTCAACGAATACGGGGTTAGAATAAATTCAGCCAAGTGTGTCTTCGGAGTCAACAAAGTACAGTTCCTCGGCTATTTAGTCTCAGAAGAAGGGACACAGCCATTACCAGAAAAGATCGAGACCATAAAAAACTTTCCGCAACCAAGTACGGTGAAGCAACTACGTCAATTCCTGGGCATGATCAACTTCTACAGGAGATTCATTCCAGGAGCAGCGGAAGACCAAGCCATGTTAAACGACGTGCTAAAAGGACCAAAAACAAAAGGAAAAGCACCCATAGACTGGAATCCGGAAAGAGACAAGGCATTCAAGCAATGCAAGGACAGCTTGTCACGGGCCACACTCTTAGCTCATCCAGATCCAACAGCTAAACTGGCAGTAACAACTGACGCTTCAGCTACAGCAATCGGAGCTGTAATCCAACAGAAAACCACAGATGGATGGCAGCCACTAGCATTTCTAAGCAAGAAGCTCAATACAGCCCAAACAAAATACAGCCCATACGATAGAGAACTTCTAGCCATATACGTCACTATCAAACATTATAGACACATGTTGGAAGGAAGGCTGTTCACTATATATACAGATCACAAACCGTTAATACACGCCTTCAAAAAAGACCCACTCCAAAGTTCACCAAGACAAGCACGACATCTGGAATACATAGGGCAGTTTTCAACAGACATCCAGCACATCGAAGGAAAAGACAACACGGTAGCTGACGCACTATCACGAGTCGAAGCAATACAGACGGCTGTAGAACTCGATACACTGGCTCACGAACAGCAAAACGATACAGAATTGCAAGAATTGCTGAAAAGCGAAAACAAAATAAAACTAACACACATCCCTATACCAGGATCCACGAAAACAGCTTGGTGCGACACAAGCACGCCAGTAGTTCGACCTTACGTACCCAAGAGTCTAAGAAAGCAGGTTTTCTTATACCTACACGGGTTAGCTCACCCAGGCATTAAAGCGTCAACGAAACTCGTCAAAGAACGATACATCTGGCCAGGAATACAACAAGACTGCACTAAATGGGCAAGAACGTGTATACAATGCAAAAAGCAAAAATAACAAGGCATAACCATACCCAGCCCGGAACATTTGAACAGCCAACGCAAAGATTTCAACACATACACACAGATATAGTCGGACCATTACCGATATCAGAGGGGTATAGATACTGCCTCACCATAGTAGATAGATTTACTCGGTGGACAGAAGCAATACCAATACCCAACATCACTGCAGAGACAATTGCCAAACACATCTTTACGGACTGGATAGCACGATTCGGCACACCAGCTCGAATAACTACGGATCAAGGCCGGCAATTCGAAGCCGAGCTATTCCAGAACCTAACAAAACTAACGGGCACAAAACACATTAGAACAACAGCGTACCACCCCGAGGCAAACGGGATGGTAGAAAGATTCCATAGACAAATGAAGGCATCTATCAAATGCCACGAGACAGAGGCATGGACACAGATACTACCTGTCATCCTCCTCGGCATTAGAGCAGCCTGGAAAGAGGACCTAAACTCCACTCCAGCCGAGATGGTGTACGGAGAGCCGATCCGACTACCCGGACAGTTCCTCAGCGAACTTAACAGGGATTACGAAAACGAAGACACCCTGGTAACCAGACTTCGAAAGACAATGGCACATCTCCGACCAAAAATCAAACACCACGGACAAAAGGCTACATTCACCTTCAAGGACATGGAGACAGCTTCACACGTATTCGTACGGCATGACGCACCAGCAGGAGCTCTCCACCTACCTTACGAGGGACCCTATGAAGTACTAAACAGGGGTAACAAAACATACAAACTGCGAGTGAGAGGAAAGACAGTCAACATCGCAATAGACAGACTAAAACCGGCGTACATAATGGACGAAGAAGCCCCAGACAAAGCGGAAGCCACCAAACAGGCTAAACCAAGCACCGAAGCCACCACCAAGACAACAAAGTCAGGACGAGCAGTACGCCAACCAGTCCGGTTCGCGCCAACGTAGGATGGGCCTTACCACAACCAGGGGGGTCCTGTGGCGGCTACGATCCACCACACAATCAGCGCCTACTGAACCGTACACCGTACACGCGCTACGCGTACGGCGGTGCGAGCCCTAAGGCGATTCGGTACGCAGCGAGCCGACAGATGGCCGCAGGGGCAAACCATTTCGCATAAGTGAAATTCGGCAGCCTCGCTATATAAGACCGCGCGAGACGACAGGACACCGAGTCGCGGCTTGAGAATAGTACAGCATCATAGCTCTCTATATCGATAGCCAAGACTTGTTCTTTTTTTGCACGAGGAGATAATACCTCCTCGGGAATTAATTGTGGAAGAGCTTCGCGCTCTCGCAACATTACACGGCGGAGGAGTCACATTCCACGGCCACTCTCGACGCCCCGATCACCAGGGCCGGTCAGATCACCGTGGAAAGAGGCGCCCAGGGCACCTTGCACCAACCAGTCAGCAGGAGAGAAAAAGGTCTCGTTCCAGCTTCTGCCCTGGAAACTGGAGAAGATAGACCTGAAACCACCGAGATTTACTCGTCCACCAAGGTACCTGCTCGAAGTCTGGGACATACGCATACGAAGATACACTTCGCCAACTGGACCTTGGAGCGTTCCAGTCGTAGTCTCACCGCTGCCGCCGTCGCCGTCGTGTTCACGAACGGACCAGGCCTCACAGACGGTCCCTTTAAGCCGTGTCCACAGGGGGACTCAAGTCGGCGCAGTTCCCACTATCGATCAGAGCACTCAATCGGACTCCGATTGGGAAACGCCCAGTCACAGCACGGCCACGCAAACGGACCAAGTAGACGAGAACAACAACTGTCTAGGGTCCTTAAAAGTCACTAAGGCCTGGCCACACATAACTTATAGAGAGCGGCTATAACTCCGCATACAATAACGGCCCTTGTAAGGGCCACCAAAAACAATCTAAAAATAATTGTATATAGTGTACAGAATAAATCAACTACTGTTACATCGCCTCGATTATTCACGAGAATCTCAGCAACCTCTGCAAATCCTTCCACGAGCGAATTACGAACACGCCTGAACATAAGCGCTACAGTAATGTGAGCCGAGGAAAAACAATTTAAAGAAGAGAAAAAGTTCTCCCAAAGAAGTGGGTCCGTATGACCTGGATGTTTATAGACAGATACGATGATGAGAGGTTTGGGAACGGCTAGAACTTCAACGCCGATTGTTTCTAGAATGCCTGGAAAAGAGGGGATGGATTCAACTTTACGAAATGCTATATTTCTCCTGACAGCTAATAAAACCCCACCAGAATGGTTAGAGGTACCGTCTCGTCTAATAATGTGGTGATTTTTAAAGAACAATTTACGTTCTGGGGTGAGCCAGGTTTCAGAGAATGCAAAAATGTCAAAAGAGTCTAAGTGGTCAGCCAAAACCTCTCTCTTATTGAGGACTCCGCGACAATTCCATTGAAAAATAGAAAGTTCCTTAAGCAATTGAGGATTCATCAACTTGAAGAGATGGAGTAGTAGAGTCTAGTGATTTTAGAAAGCCTTCAATAATCAAGGTTGCTTTTTCTATGAATTCCACCGGTATGTCTGGAGTCATGATAGACTTAGAAAACTTTTTAATGAGATTATAAAAATTGGCGTCGAAAGAAGTTCTGATGGAGTTCGCGTTATTTAGAGGAGATTGAGAGAGGTTTTCCTTATTATTATTATTATTGGAGTTAGTTGACTTGATATGACTAGTACCGCTATGGGATTTGTGTAACGGTAAGGAGAAGGAGACAGAGGAAGAAGATGAGGAGGTTCCAGAACCAGGTCGTGAGAAAGATGATTGGGAGGTTAGGTTATTGTAACAGAACTTTTGATGCTTGTAGGTAAGTATCGGTAGGGAGTTAGATTTAATTAGCACAGGGGCGAAGTGATTGTCTGAGGAAGCGCGAGAAGCTGCTTGAGCATATGTACGAGTAGAAAGTCGTGAGGAGGGCAAGTTATCTGCAATCTTATTGTAGGAAAAGGGATGTGAAGAACGAGAGGGAAGAGATGGGAACTCATCTGAGGAGGAAGAGAAGGGGGGCGGTGATCTTTTACCTCTAACAATATAGTTGGCGTCTGCGATGGAAATGTTCCTGTATGCGGCGTATTCCCTGATGTCTTTCTGTATTTGGAGTTCCGGGCAGTTAGGGTCAGTGACACGATGATCTCCTTTGCAGTTAGCACATATAGGAGGTTTTTGCCAATGAGGGCAGTCGTCTTTGTTGGCTACATGGCCTTTCTCACCACAGTGAAAACATCTTGAGGATCCTTTGCAGGATGCCTTGATGTGTCCGAATCTATAATAAGCGTGGCACATTGATACTCTGGAAACGTATGGTGTAATGATGCAGGATGCAGGATGATTTACATAGTATAGAGTAGCGTATGTGGGTAATTTCTGGCCTTCAAATGTGATTTCTACGGAATAAGAAGGAGTAAGAATATCCTCAAAGGAAGAATGAGCGTTGGTTGTTTGCTGATCTGTGGCAGGTCTGGGGTGATTGATGATTCTGCGGTTCAGCCTTCTAATTGCGAGGATTTTGATAGGGCTCTTGATGCCTTCCATAATTTGTTCTTCGGTTAGTTCTAAAGGGACGTTCCTGATGATGCCCTTTCTGGAAATTCGAAATGGAGGAATGAAGGCGACTAAGTCATTCTCATTTAGACGTGAATCCTCAGTAAGAGAATTCGCAAATTTTCCTGTTTGTAAGAATACGGAGACTTTAGAATAACCAGCTTTTTTAATCTCTATAATTCCTTCAATTTTAAGTTTGTTGAAAAGTCTGCCAATCGTGATGGGATGCAAAGGCGCAGAAGGGTTGCTGATCCGTTGAACATGGATGTCAAACGGGCCATGGTTATTATCAGAGTATCTATTTTTCAGGATAGAATCGCTGATAGTAATTAATGAGCCTGATATAGATGGAGAATGTGTCGTGGGAGTAGAATTAGCTTCCTTAATATGAATTTTGTTAGAGGTTAGAGAATCATTTAGATTCGCCTTTCCTATATCTAAGAGTCGTTTGCGTTGATTTATTGTGGGCGAGTCATTGCTCGAAACAGAGTTTTTTGCATTAGAATTCTTGAGACTTACTTGGTCGTTCAGTCCGGATTCTTTAATGAGTGAGCTGAGAGATTGAGTAAGGAGTGAGTCTTCCTCGTAATCCATCTGTGTATCCTTAGATGGGTGATTACTACCCTCGGAGGTCATGATGAGTGAGGTGAATTACTAGGGTGGAAGATATCAAGGAAAGATGCGGAGAACAAAGGATAAGGGGGAGAACAAAAGCCCAAGATGGCCGTTCTCGAAAGAACCGTACTAACGGTCGTGTATCCGATGTACTTTAGCGAATTTCTGACTAAGGATCGGTTGGCGCCCAAAACCCACAGTAACCGCGATAGCACTCAAAAAAAGGATAACTTTCTGCCGAAAATCACAATTGATTAGCCCAGAGATGGGCTGTTTGATACGAAATACGCGAGGCTCGCACAAAATCACGTGTAGTTAACTTTGTTGCAAAGATGGCGCTCCTGTTCCGTAATTCGTTGTCACGATGAATTTAACAAGATATATGTGTATACATATATACAGTTCTGTCATTTTTGTTGCGCGGAAACATAGGCCTCTAGTCCCCATGTAGCATAAGTAAACTTTGCGCAACCAATCACGAGTTATTATTTCAAAAGTGTTGAAACACGTTATAATTTATTTGATAGATTTTAACATTTTCAGTCAATATTTCCGATAAGAAACGCATTTAATTTAATATTTATATACATAATAATAAAAACGAGCGATAAAAACAATATTTAAAAGTCATTTTAGGGACGTGCTGCTCGGACTGCTTACGCTCATTCCGCTCCATGGGGATGGGGAGGATTTGAAATTCGCGTAATGAAAACTGCGGAATGCTCGCGATTGGTTCCACTCTCGTTCCGCGTTCCGCTATTCCGCTGCATGGGTCCGCACCCTAAGGGTGCAGTCCCACGTAGAAGAAAAAGCGGAACAGAAAAGAAGTATAGTGAGGGTAACCAATCAGAACGTTTCTCCAAAAGACATCATACCTAGCGTTCTCGTATGTACCATATGTACATACCTAGCATATCTAGTCTTTCTTATTCATAAATAAAATTTATAAATTTATTTTTATATAAAATAATAATGTCATCGGTAAATTTTTTTATTATAATATAAAATATGTGTGTGTGTTTTATTTTCAGATATATATATTAAATTTTGTAACAATTTATTACACTTAACATTAAATTAGGTGAAAATATATTATTCTGAAAATATTTGTTACAATATAAAATGTAATTTTATCATTGTTTCATATAAATAGTTTAGCTTAATTTTATATTTTCACAAAATATAAAAACATAAAATTACACTAAAATAATATATTTCTCTTGTTAAATTTATATTATTATAAAGTTCTTTATTCCATTCCGCTTTTATATGACTGGGTTCCCCATGGAATATATTTTACGCAAAAACGGAAAAAATTCTAACCTAAAATTTACAATAATTCTGAATTACCCGGTAAAAAATTTTTCATATATAATTAGACAAAACTGATTATATCTAGTTATACAAACTTATATATTAATTTTGTCCAGATAAAAACAGATATGCTTATGTATAAATGGATATGAATATATATATTTGTATATTATTATATAAAGGTATATTTTTATAATGAAAGTAACAAATATAGGTTTTTTTTGTTTTTTATTGTTGCGTGCTTGTTACAAATTATTTACTAAATGTTGCATCGCATTTTTATTGTCTTACATTTAACTAGATACAGTACAATATCCTTTGTAATCACGTGTATATATATATATATATATATATATATATATATATATATTGATTTCCGACATTCACCCGACATAAAAAAAAATTATATTCGTATATTTATTTCAAAATTTTATTACTTTTTTTAACTACGTTTGTTTTTTAAGATGCAGCCTATATGATGATTCTATCTGAAAATTAGCGTTTTTTGTAATGGATTAAATGTTTTCTCGTATTTGAAAAACACACTTACCTTGGTGGGACTCGACCTCTGGATCGTGAGCCAACTGCCTTACGTGGTAGACTACTTCTTCATTTAATTTAAATGTTATATATTATCTACATATGTCATAACTAGCGCAAATATATAATTTTCCATAAATTATTTTAAGAACCAAATTTATCATTAAGAAACAAATTCAGTTTTAAGAAAGTAATAAAATTTCGAAATAAATATACGAATATAATTTTTTTTTTAATGTCAGGTCAATGTCGGACACCAGTTGTCGCGGTATTGCCAACGTTGACCCGTGAGTCGGCATCTGGCAAGAGTCGGCTAACCTCGATTGGCGCCGCGATCGAATAATGATAGTCGGTATATGTGTGTGTGTGTGTGTGTGTGTGTGTGTGTGTGTGTGTGTGTGTGTGTGTGTGTGAAACGGTGTAGAAAGCATAATATTAGAAGAAAATTTATTTTACATTTATTTATATCAACAGTGAGATAATTTTATGATTATTTATTTATTGACATCGTATCTAGATCTTTTGCAATGTGTATACATATAAGTATATCCCAATCACAGTTATTAAGCACAAAACAAAATGTTTCACCTATCCGTTGTTCATGAATGCATTGAGGAAAAGATACATATACATTTCGATCAAAATTTCTCGTTTATATAGAATCGTATACAATTATGCATGATTGTATCTGAACTATATTTGTTACTTATATATATTTATATATGACGCAAGACTTATATATAATTATATATTAAACTAACAGAAATCCATATATAATTATACATAAAACATTGTGAACATTATATATAAGTATGCAAAATGCGCACTTATATATAATTATATGTAACAGTTATTGCACTTATATATAAATATATATAATGTCCTGTACTCTATCATTTATAATTATACATATTTTTGTACAATTATATATAGTTTTGTATAATTATAATTACAATTTTGCATGAATATACATGAAAAATTTTTTACCGGGTAGCTTTGTTTTTTCGTAAATTATATTCTATTGGAATTTTCCATTTATTATAAAAAGATATTTTTTTACAAAATTGATTATTTTTGTTAACTATAATTCACAAAAAATAATTTTTTAATCTTACTTATTTCCGCTTTTTCCGGTACATGGAGAACCCGGTTATTTAAAATCGGAACAGATATGTCTTTTGGAGAAACTTTTCCGTTCCGCTTTTCCGTTCCGCTTTTTCTTCTACGTGGGACTGCACCCTAAGACAACTAGCGTTATGGCGTTGCCGCATTTCCACACTTTGAGCCGCACTGTAGCTCTAAAACGACTCATAGGATCGAGTTGCGCCCGTGACAACTTTTGATTAGCATAACTCAAAGTACAAAATGGCACAGTTTTATCAAATTTGGCCGGGGCCGAATTTCCCCATGTTTTGTGCGGGGTCCTTTACAAATTGCTCTTAGGTACTTAGGCTAATAGTAATTATTGATTTTCTATTTAGTTTTGATATTTTATTTTTTTATATTTTTTTTATAATTATTTGTTGAGGTTTTGTTTTTTAGAAAAATAATTTTGTAAGGGAAAATTATTATAAATTATAGGATTATTTAAGGACTTTTTTCATTAAACATTTTGTTGTATATAAGGTAGAATATTTTTTATGTACTTGGCGTATTTTTTTAACCTTTGAAAGGTTTTTTTTAGAGGGATATCACATATTTTTGTAAAATTTTATATCCTTTCTACAAATTAATTTTTGGGGGAAAATTTTTGTAAATTATTTTTAGGGACATTTTTTTATTAAACGTTTTGTTGCATACAAAGCGAAATATTTTTTATGTACTTGGCGTATTTTTTTTTACCTTTGCAAGGTTTTTTTTAGAGGGATATAAATATCCACTGAATGTTGTACGGATATTTACAGGATATTGGTTTACACATCCTGTAGATATCTACGAAACTTCGAATTGCGAATATTTGGATATCTACAGCATCTCTAATGACTGTTTTTCGTATATTCATGGATATCCTTAGTACCTAAGGATATCTAGTAGATATCTAATACTAATTATTTTCCGTATGGGTATATGCTATTAATGAAATAAGTTTATGTAATATACATTGTGCAGGATATTTTATTTTCGTGATAAAAAATAGAAAAGATAAATTATATAAAATTCAGTAAATTGAATTTTATTTGTTAAAAAACGGTCCTAGAAAAAAGACAAATATAAATCATTTCCAGGAGATATCACATGTGAATACTACATTTGATATATATAATTCTTTTAAAAATAAATATAATATTGAATATGGAAATTAAACTTTTTATATTTCCTAATAGTTTATCTTATGGAATATAATTTTAAAATTAACGAGATTCTTGCTAAAAACCAAAAAATAATTATATTAAACAATCCAACATTTCTCATTCGACTAATTTTCGATTAGATATAATTTGTTTACTTATCTAACAATAAGGAAAAATTATCCGAATTATGTCATGCTTGATGTTATTTTAAACACAAAAATTTCATTGATCTATTTTAATTACTTTCACAAAAAGATTAAATAAAATATAAAAATTTTAGTTCTTATTTTATGGATATTTAAAGTTGTAAATTATTATAAGTAACGAAAAAATTCCCGATATCATTGAAAGGAAGAGAGAGAACGAATAGAACAAGTGAGAGTGATGTATTGTAAAGAGTTCCGAAATTTCTTACGTGAGATTCCCTTTCTTTATATTAGTATTTCACTAATATATGTCATCTTACTATAAAAAATAAAATGCATTTTATTTGTTTTGAAAATAATTTTAATGGAATAATGAGAATTTTGCGATTAAAATTACATCAAACTCGACATAAATTGGATAGTTAAATGTAAGCAAAATTTTTATTATCAGACTAATTAAAAATTATCCTATTTATATCGTGTTTGGCGTTATTTTAATCGCAAAAATCTCATTAATTTATTAAAATTATTTTTAAATCGATAAAATAAAAAATAAAAGTTTTAAATAAATGTTTTAATAAAAGTTTTAATTTTTATTTTATAAGATGTTTACATTTTCGTGAATTGCGAATGGATAGAGAAAGCGAGGAAGCCGATTATGAGAAACTTCGGAACTTTTTGATGATAGGTCTCGCTCTCGATTCTCGGGTCCGCTTGTCTTTCCAAGTTGTCTAACAATTGTGAAGTCTGACAGAGAAAATGAAACCACGAGTGTGAGCGAGAGACCTGTCATCAGAGTTCTGAATTGGCTTTCTCGCTTTCTTTATTTATTCGCAATTCACGAGAATGTAAACATCTTATAAAATAAAAATTAAAACTTTTATTTTTTATTTTATCGATTTAAAAATAATTGTAATGAATTAATGAGATTTTTGCGATTAAAATGACGCCAAACACGATATAAATAGGATAATTTTTAATTAGTCTGATAATAACAATTTTGCTTATATTTAACTATCCGATTTACGTCGAGTTTAATGTCATTTTAATCGCAAAATTTTCATTATTCCATTAAAATTATTTTCAAAACAAATAAAATGCATTTTATTTTTTATAATAGATGACATATATTAGTGAAACACTAATATAAATAAAGGGAATCTTGCGTAAGAGATTTGGGAACTCTTTTTACAATACATCTTGTTGTGCCGGGAGCGGCACGGGATGTGGGGTGCAGTCGAGAGATATGGAATCTCTCAGGCCGCCGAAGGATCAGAAGCCGGGGTGTCGGCGGTGTTTAATAACTTAATGTATTTTCTGTTTGAATTATACTTTGTGTTTTAATCTTTAGAATATACATCAATTCGTACAGGAGTCTTTCTTATTTCCGCTATAGTTGGGTTTTTTCGCCTTGTCCTTTGACTTTGATTATAACTTTCAAAGTAATTTCACACGTAATTGGTTCGCACTTAACACTGGTTACACTTGCTTTACGACTGTTCGCCGTGCTCTTCCGGTGATTCGTATTTAAACCCTTGTTTGAGGAGGTTTTTTGAGAGGGGACCGCTTAGTAACATGGCCATACGGGGTCATGGTGCGGTCAAGTTGAAGTGCAAGCGAAGATGATTTGGTGTCGAAATTCGTTGCACTTCCGCGTTTTTGGCGAATCCGCTGGTGGTTCGCTGAGACAGTGATTTTATGAGGTGAATGCTCGATATCGCATTTAACAATAATATTTTATGCTAACGTTTAATATTTTAATTATGTACGGGTTATAGTCTGTGAGACTATAACAATCTGTTAGGTTTATAAGAAATCTGAGATAAACCGTAGATACTGGAAAAAGTAATTGGTGGTTTTATTTTAAACAGAATATATAATGATGATAACACTGGTAACACGTATAGCTTGTATCGAGAATTCTTACAGACTAACTGCTTTACATTAAAGTAAAGATGGCGGAGATAACCGCGCATGCGCAGTACAATTACCGGTACCTTCGAGACATGCGATAAATTCAAATCCCAACACTCCCGCATTTGAGTGCGTCATATCGGTAATTCCCCACGTATCACAAAGAAATTTTAATTTATTCTTTGGCACTGCTTTGGTGAACATATCTGCTGACTGCAGATCCGTTGAAACATATTGCACAGTAATATCGCCATTTTCAACTACTTCCCGAATATAATGAAACTTAATGTCTATATGTTTAGTGCGTTTATGGAATTCGGGATTCTTGATCAGTCGAATTGTACTCTGATTATCGACGTGCAGCACCGTTGCACCATTAGGTAAAAACCCGAGATCGCTTAATAATTTTCTAAGCCACACAGCCTCTTTTGTTGCAGTCACTGCCGCTACGTATTCAGCTTCCGTCGTACTTAAAGTGACTAGTTTTTGTCACTGCGACGACCACGACACAATCCCATTCGCAAAACAAAACGCAAAATCGGTAGTCGACCGTCGCGTCTCCGCATTGCTTGCAAAATCTGCGTCTGAAAATTCGGTAAGTACGGATGTACTCTCGCCGCTTCTATACTCTATGCCGGTTTTCGTTGTCCCAATTAAATATCGGTAAATTTGCTTTACCGCTTGCCAGTGGCTCTTACTGTGTGTGTGTGATTACACAAGTATTTACTAACTGAATTTACTGCGTACGCAATGTCTGGTCGTGTTACGACCACAAGGAACATTAGAGAACCAACAGCTTCGCGAAAAGGGACTTGAGTCGACTTTTCGATATCGATATCATTCGAGGTTAACCGAACATTCGGATCTGCCGGTACAGCCGAAGCTTTTGCGTCGCTCATTTTAAATTTATTAATGATTCGCCTCGTATAGGCTTCTTGGTGAATGAAAAGTGTTTTCTCTTCGTGATTTCTCTCGATTTGAATACCGACAAAAATATGCCCGTCACCGATTGTAATCTCGAACGCATTACGCAAAGATTTAACAATTGACTCGAGAGCTCGATGAGAATCGGCAGCGATGAGCCCGTCATCAACAAATAACGCTAAGTACACATACTTTCAATGCGACCACGAAATATACATTTATCGGCCTCGCCTTCGCAAAAATCGAATTGTCTGAGAAGCTCGCGAAACTTTTCACCCCAACACCGGGGCGCTTGTTTCAAACCGTACAATGATTTGTTCAGTTTGTAAACAACGTCTTGACTGTCTTCTCTCTTGAGATCCTCCGGTAATTCCATGAAGAAATGTCTTCCTTCATTTTTCCGTGAAGGAACGCCGTTCGTACGTCGAATTGTACGAGCTCCAAGTTTCTCTCAGCCACTATAGCCAAAAAAACAAGTAACGAGTCGTATCTCACGACTGACGAGGTCTCTGTATAATCCAGTCCTTGCTTTTGTAGAAACCCTCGAGCGCAGAGTCTTGCCTTGTACCGGTAAACGTCGCCCGACGTGTCACGTAAGACTTTGAACACCCATTTCGAAACTATGGGCTTCCGATCTGTTCTCCTCGATACAATCGTCCATATCTCATTCTTTTCGTGGGCATGGAATTTTTTATTGACTGCCTCGACCCATTTCTCAGCTTCAGGACTGTTCATCGCTTCTCTAAAAGAATCTGGTGGATTATACTCGGTAAAATCAACCTCATCGATACCTTATCGGTGCTCGAATGAGACTCCGATCGCGGAGTTGTCATCCTTGAGCAGGTCGTACTTGGTCAGCCCTGTCCTGATCAGCTGGTTCTGCGTCGCATACTACCTATACAGCTTCGTTACGTACGTCTAGTACGGCTTCTTCGTTGCTTGTACGTCTTCTTCGTCCTCTTCAGGGGCTCCATGCTCGACCAGTAACGGGTATCAATCCCATGCCTCCTTTTCCTTTGGATATTCCCCAAGAGTCCTCTCATTGAAGATGACGTTTCTTGACACCAAGACTTTCTTTGTACGAGGATTGTATAACCGGTAGTTCGTGGAATCGCCTTGATAGCCAACCAAGACCATTTTGACTGCTTTTGAGTCGAATTTTTTCCGAAATTGTTTATCTATGTGTACAAAAGTATCTGAACCAAATACACAAATATGTGATACGTCTGGTATCTTAGCCGTCCACATTTCAAACGGTGTTTTATCGGTACCGCTTGATATTACACGATTCAATACGTAGACCGCCGTGTTGACCGCCTCTGCCCATAGAAAGATAGGGAGATTCCTTGCCTGAATCATCGTCCGAGCGTTTTCGACTATTGTCCGATTGTCTCGCTCTGCCTTCCCATTTTGTTGGGATGTGTACGGTGCCGTGTTGACAAACTCGATCCCTTGAGTCACGAGATACTGCTTCATTTCTTGATTGCAATATTTCCGTCCGTTGTCCGTAGCGTTTTCATTGTTCGACCAAACTTGTTGTTGATCAATTTCTCGAACTCTTTAAAACGAGCAAAAACGTCAGATTTGTGTTTTATGAAATAAACGTACCGGTAACCAGACGCGTCGTCCTTGAAAATCACAAAGAATCTTGAACCACCGGTGATTCAGTCGACATGGGGCCACATACGTCTGTGTGTATGATTTCTCCTGGCTGCGCGTTTCTCTTCGGTCCATTCTTTTTGAAAGGCAAACGATGAGACTTTCCCAACGGACACGACTCATAGAAGAAATCGTCGATTTCAGTTAGCTTCACGCCCTAAACCAATCCCTTTTGTGACATTTCACATAGCACTTTGTTGTTTATGTGTCCCAGTCTCTCGTGCCACACGCAGGTTCGTCGTTGCTACGTTCACTTCATTTTTTGCATTCGGAATTTTCGGTTTGAAAAACATTCGGTAAATGTCATTGTCTTGTTTTACACCGGTCGCGAAAACCTCACCGTCTCGTAAAACATCCACGACTTATCTCGAAAATAACACATCATATCCCTTTGATGTGCATACATCGACTGAAAACAAATTTTTTCGAAGTTTTGGCGCGTAGAAAACGTTTTCAATTCTCGCTTCGCACCATTTCCCGTTCACGAGTCTATCGATTAAAATAGTGCCAGTATCGGTAACTTCGCACGTTGCATTATCACCGAGTGATATCTGTCCGCCATTTTCCGGATGAAACTCTCCAGATACCAAGCGTGCAATTCTCATACGAAATACCAATACCGTAGTGTTATTATACTGCTACGAGATGGCGTAACTGTACGATACCAATACAAAAAGGTACATGCACAGACTTCTATAATACACTAGACTGCTAACATCTGTATAAAATGACTCGAAAAAGTGATGCAAGGTGCAAATGGTGGTGGGGATGGCAGCCATATTTCGTGTGGGCAAATTATACTGGGTGTTCAGTTCGTATTGTCGATGTTGTCAGATAAGTCTGTGGTACAATCCTCTTACAATCATAAAATAACATTTTGGACATCCTATATAATATGCCCACACGAAATATGGCGTCACGTGCACACCTGTGCATCATGTCCGCCTGTATCTGTTAGCAGTCTAGTGTATTATAGAAGTCTGTGGGTACATGATACTGTTACGTCCCGGTTACAAAATAATAGAAAACTACAATACCGAGATGGGTAACTTAATTATTTTATTCAAATGCCTCCCGTATTTTTCAGTCACCCTGCATTCACCGGGTTTACTGGGGATGAGGGAGATTATAATCTATTATCAAATTTAAAATTAAATTCTAAATGAGGATAAACAGAATAAAAAGATAAAATAAAATAATATAATATAACTAAATGATTAGATTAAATAAGGAAACGCAATTGATCATAAAGTAATGCCGAAAGAACGAATAAAATTAAAATAATCAAGATTAATATAAATATTATTAACTCAATCATTTTATTTATTATTAAATGATAATAATCAAATAATGATAATGAAATCAAATAATAGGATAATTAATAATTATAAATCGAAGTAATAATTATAAATTATAGTAATAATTATAAATCGTACAAAATAATTATATCAAGTAAAGTAATAATGACAAAATTATGTTAAATAATCCAATGGAAATTAAATTAATGACATTAATTATAATAATAATATGATAGAAAAAGGATTAAAATAATCTTAACTCATCTAGTTTCTAATTATCCCTTACTTACTAGGAGAATAATTGATATTCTTCCTTCCTTCTAGATCTGTCAGAAGTATTGCTCGAAATTCAAAGATCCCGCAGTGTGAATTCTCCAATGGATAATGGATTTTAAAATTCGGCGGTAAAGAGTGGTTCTCAGTAAAATCTCTCGTAGAACTTTCCAATTAACTATACATTTATATTGTATAGAATAGAAGTGTATAAGTAGTTACAATCAAGTCAGTGAATAATGCAGTGAACAATCAGCGAAAATCAGAGTACGTCTTGACTGTAAGCCGGAGAAAAAACGCTGGTCCTCCTTAGTACGATTTGGTGGGGGATTAGATAATGCAAATTTCGTCATCTTCTTTGTCCGTTGGAATATCGATCGGCCAGAGCTTGGTATGCGGATGTTATGTTTAGCTGATTAGCGAGACCAAGTCGCCGTGTGAAATATGTGTATGAACGAATCCTCTTAATAATATTACAATTCTATTACAGGTTTAGTTCCTTTTTCCAAATTTGGCTATGTAAATACAATTTTGAATTTTGCTTCTTATTATCTAATTTCGATATTACTTAAGTGGAATATTTAATTAACCGAAAATTTACAAATGATGTCATAACGAGGGAATGACGACCAGTAACGGTCGTTATCCATGATTATGATTTATATTCCATAATAGATAAAAACGCTCGCCGAATCTTAAAGGCGTTTTAATATCGCTCCTTTGTACAATGCATTATTCGTTGATGAACCTATAATTCTTTTTATATAAGTATCCTTATAAAATTAATACTATAACTCTAATAAATTTGGTTAAAATAATTATTTAAAATAATTAATTAAAATTAATTAAAATATAATTAAGGATAAATGTAATTATGATGCTAATGCTAACAAAAGATGATATTTCCTTCAATCTTGCTCTTTTGTAATTAGATGGAATTGCACAAATTTCAATAAGGTAAAGAAGGAATACACTTATATGATAAAAAGAAGAAAATTATTGATCGGGACGTCACAATACTATAGTCGAGATACTATTAAAGACCGATGGTCTTATGGGACTTAGCGTGACCAGAAAAAAACGTGCAAAGGGCTACTGTAGGTAACAAAATCTTTATATTGTCGATAATAAAATAATGATTTGATACATAATTTGTCATTTTTGAAGCAGGTATATAAAAGATTTATACATTTTCGATAATACAACAATAACTGATTGACCTAAAATACTCGTATGATTTAAATAACTCTTGTAATTGTCTTCAATATAATCAAAACGGCCGGTAATATCATCAATCTTCTATTATCTCCGGGCCCACCGGACCCACTTGGTGGTCACGAAAATTTACCCAGGACTGTCGGTCTTTAACAGTATCGGTGCTATAGTACAACATACCATCATCGTACCTTTACTGCGTATTGTACGGTACATATCGTATAATATGTACTGTACCGTATCAGTACGGCGCATTGAATATGTACCAAAACCTAAAATGAATCAAATTAATGTTTAATAATACATAATTAATTAAATAATGTTTCATTGAAATTATTATAATTTTTTAAATTAATTTAGCAATAATATTTTCATTCTTAATTGATTAATAATGAAAGTTTGAGTTGCTTATACTAAAGTTCTATTCGTTTGTACTAATATTTTAGCGCGCGTAAGGGCTACTGCACACAGGACGCGGCAACGCGTTCCGTGCTGCGGAAGCTGACGCGATAGCCAATCAGCAGATACATAACATCCACCGCGCGTCAAAGTTGAACTCAATCCAACTTTTGTATTGGCTTACCGCGTCGTCTTCCGCCACGCGTAACGCGTTGCCTCGTCCTGTGTGCAGTAGCCCTAACCGATGCAAGCGCAGCGAAACTAATTTAAAATAATATTTAACTTTTTATCTGTAAGTATTCATGTTCCACTCTTCCTTATGCATCTATTTATGTGTAAATATAGTTTTTTATTTTATGCAAATGTTATTCTTTATTGTATTTAATATTCTACAGCCTATATTTTTCTACATTTTACAATGGCAATTTTTGTGTAAATTATTTTCCATTTTCTTTCAGAAATAAATTGTTCCTTTGCTGATTATGTGTGAATCTTTTGTGCATTTTTCTTATTGATACATTGATTTTTTCTTTAAGATTTGACTTAGTTGTTCAACCTAATAATGTTACTGAGTTCTCCAATTTTTTCTTTTTATTTTATAATTTTGACACTGAAAGCATTTTTTCACCATTCACTAGCTTTAACGTTTCTGATAAATATTATCTTTTCATTTTTGACATTCATTGATAAAAAAGCTTTTTTGTTTAAATTAATTCTTATTAATTTTTCTTATTAATTTTGATCAAGATTAATTTCATCAGGAATAAAGTCTGTAGGAACAATTGTCTCCTACTCCGCCTCTGTTGTACATACATACGCACATATACACACACATACATAATCGCACACGTATAAATTATATTTCGCATATTATATATATCCTTCATATATTTTAAAAATTCAACTTTCTATTTCCTGCATGCATGCATCCAACATCTGTTTTCAATACTTTAGAAATTTACAACCCTTGCATGGTACTCAGCCTTCCATCCCTTCGGTCCTCCGATCCCTTAGAACAATTAACATATGGCAAGCACACGTCGTGCACCTACGCGACCGGGTTACCGTCCCTTCGAGATTTTTTCTATCATAAAACTATCTCCCGGATCGTGCATGCTGATTCCTGATTTCCAAAAAGAACATTACGTATCGCCTTCACGGAGTCTGCATCGCGATTAAATTTTCACATAGTGACTTAACACAGTACACACGAGACACACAGTATACAGGACATTCAAATTATTATATCTTACACTATTTTCTTTTTAATCCATAGGTCAAATTGTCGAGGTAATTACAACGGACAAGTTTGTATAATTTGTTGCAGGTATTTTATTTATCTTATTCTTATTTATTGTGTAAGTATATGTGTGATTATTTTCCATAGATTTTTAATGATATATTATTTTCTTGAATCAATTGCAAGCATTGTGCATATATTGTCAATTCTTTTTTTCTATTCTATTCTAATTTAATTCTTTATTTTTTCAGAGTTTTATTATATATCATTCATGAATTTTAAGTTAACTAGAAAAATGTGTGTTTTTTTTGGTTTTAGTATTTTTCACTTCAGACAAACTTCATTTATTTTTCCTAGAATTATTATTTTTTCGTCTCGTTCATTTTTTAATTTTTAATTTTATCGATATGTTGCGTTTGGCGAACAGACGTAGTCGCAAACCTTATCATTTATTATCTACAGCCCATCGTCGTCATCTAAAAAATCAATTAGAAAGAACTGCATATAATGAATACGAATGTTTACAACAACACAATTTAGATATTCCTAATGCTAGGGCCGATTCAGACTTTGTCGACAAAGATCAATTTCCTGCGGAATGTAGTCAGACTGAGAAAGATGAAATTTTTACATCATCTGATAATGTGTAATTTGCTTCTAATGACATCGATGAGGTATTAAGTTCTTCAGATGTTGTTGAATCCATTTCAGATTTTGATGATGCGGGGAATGTTGTACCTCAAAACACTATTGACAATTTTCAAGAACGTCTTACTGAAGTCTTCATATATAGTAATATATCTCATATGCAAATAAATGCTGTTTTACAGGTTGTTCGAACACATTCTTGATTCCGCTTTACCAAAAGATTGTAGAACGCTTTTAAAGACTCCACGGACTGCGCATCCCACATTTAACATTGCAAGGGGTGAATACAGAACGAATGGCTATTTGTCGACTGATAGTCGACATTTTTTAGTCAGCTTGAAGTCGTCTTTTTAAGTCGACGTTTAGTCAACTATTTCTAGTACAGTTTATTGTCGACTTTAACTATTGACTATGAGTCGACTTAAAGTCGACCATTTTCAGAAAATTAAAAATCGCCTTTCGGCAAAACGAAAAGTCGATTAAATTAGACATTTTCAATTAAATTAAGCATTTTCAAAGCCTTGATTGATTTAATTTCATTATTCTTTAATTGTATTGTATGTAACAATAGAAATATCATATACTTCCACGAGCTTCATGCTTCGCCGCTAGGTGGCGAAAAGGAAAACGTCTATCTCGAAAGTGGAATTCATCTAAGATAGTAATATAAGGCCGCGGCACAGGTCCCACGAATCACAGCTTATCGGTCAAAGAGCGCGGACTATTATAGCCGCATCTCCTCTAGCAAGGCTAGCTCCTTTTACAAGGAACTTCAGAGCTCCATATAATTAACCGCAGACGGTTAATTATTTTCTAATTCCATCATATATGTATCTATATACAGAACATTAAATGAATATCCATCCAAAAATAAATATCAATATATACGTAATAAAAAATGTATCTTTATATGATAAATATCCACTGAATGTTGTACAGATATTTACAGGATATTGGTTTACATATTTTGTAGATATTTATGAAACCTCGAATTGCGGACATTTGAATATCTACAGCATCTACAATAGCTATTTTTCATATATTCGTGGAAATCTTTAAGCCTATGAAGAATATCTAGTGGATATCTAATACCAATTATTTTCCGTATGGGAATTTAATCGATTAAGTTTTCGAGAAATGACATTAAAATAAAAATTTAGTAGTTAATGGACATGATATTAAATTGACTGAATATTGACTTATAATCGCCATAAAGTTGACTTCTAAGTCGACTTATTAGCTGACTGACAGTCGACTATAGTCGAGTCATTTGTCGGCTGTTAATCGACTTTAAGTTGACATTCAGTCTGACTTTGAAGTCGACTTTAGACTTTTTCTGCCGATTGACAGTCAACTAACAGTCGACTTGGTGGTGTTTGGGCAATTAACTAACAGTCGACTTGGTGCTGTTTGGGTATCTTCATTTAGGATTTGCGGCAGGAATTCTTTCCATTCTTCAACAAACTTCTTTAGAACTGATTCCACTTGATATTTTAATGGTAGACTTTAGCACAGATGGTGCAACATTAGATTGGCAAAATTCAAATATGGCCAATACAAATTAGAATTGCAAATTTTCCTCGAAGTAAACCTAAAATTGTAAGTGTCTGGCGAGGTTCATCCAAACCAAGTAACGCGCAGAAGTTATTAATATTTTGTGGATGAAATTCGGGATGTATTAAATCGTGGAGAAGTTGTTTTCCATAATCAATTAAAACCGATTAAATTAAGGTGTTTTATAGCTGATTCTCCTGCGCGAGCATTTGTATTAGGTCATAAAGGTCATGACAGTCTATTTCCATGTTCGAAATGTTGGATTCGGGGAAATTGCCTTCGTCGTGGAGTAATGGTTTATCGTGGCATTCAGCACAAACCTCGTACAGACGAAAACATATAGACATCAAATTGATGGAGAACATCATACAGATTCTGATTCTCCTTTGCTTTCTTTGGGAATGGGGGTTGATAGCTCAAACGTTCTTCGATTACATGCACATCGTTTGTCTTGGTGTCGTTCCAAAAATAAATAGCGTTCTTGTCGATGGAAAATATAATTCAAGTTTAAAACTCTCAGTCAGATCTCTTGAAATTATGACGATACATTTACAAGTTAAGAATTACTGCCCTAAGGAATTTTCGCGAAAACCGTAATTAATGAAAAAATATGGAGGATTTAAGGCTACAGAAAACTTCTTTTATATACTGCTCCAGTTGTTTATTACGGCCTCATAAATTCTGCTGTGTACAAACATTTTCTTCTATTACACTCCGCTATTCGAATTCTAGTCAGTTCTTCCTTATCAGAAGATCGTCTTCATTTTACACATACAGCATTAAATATTTTTGTGAATAAAGCAGAAGATATATATGGACCAAAATTTCTTTCCTACATTACTCATTGTCTTTTACATCTCGTAGATGACGTGAGACGCTTTGGTTCATTAAATGAATTGTCTATGTTTCCGTATAAAAATAATATGACATATTTCAGCAATGCTTGTCGTAAGCCTCATCAACACTTGCAGCAAATCGTAAATAGGCGATTTGAAAAGATCCAAGTTACACAAAACATTGTAAATGTAATTGAAAAAGTAGTGCGTCCCAATAGACCTTGGATTAGTCCTGTAGTTTTTAATGCTCCGCTAGACAGTCACCAGTTTCAGATCTTAGACACAAGAAAATTTCGTATATCAGTGAAAGATCAAGATAATACAGTAATATTACAGAATTCCAAGATTTGTATTGTTCAGAGTATCATTCTTTCGCGTGATTATTATCAGTTGGCAGTTAAAGAGTTTTGTAGAAGATTTGATGATTTTGTAGAAGATTTTTTCGATGTTGGTTTTGCACGGTCATCAGTAGATGTCTTTCGATGCTTTATATTATCTGATGAAATCACTATAATAGATCTCAATGAGGTACAAAATAAATATTTTCGCATGCCTTATTGGCACACTGAAGAGCATAAAAATCCTATTGCTGACGTTTGAGTAGTTGCAGTCATTTTACATACCATGAATTAAGATACCATTGTCTTTATTATGTAAATACTCTCAAAATTTCTTTAGATGAGTCAACAAAGTTGAGAGAGAGGAAGAGAAGCGAATAAGTTGACACATAAAGCATTAGAATTGCTAAATACGAATATTGCAAAATATCGCACATCCCATTCACAAAAATTGCAACAAAAACATGTAAAAGACATACATATACAAACATATAACACAAGATATAATCACACTTACTACTACAAAAACAGATAGCACCGCAAAATCAACATTTACAATCTTCAACATCATCTTTGCATGCTCTATCATCATCATCATCATCATTCTTATCTTCACAATCAAATACATATAAACACATGCCTATTCCATCAGCATCTCCATCATTACAAAACAGATCTATTTCATCACATTCATCTTCAGCAACCATCCAATCATTTGCACGAAATATTCTTCCAACATCAAAACCAATACAACACAAACAAATATCATCGCCTTTACCAGCCAAACAATTATTCATACAAAACATTCATCCAGCATCTCCAAAATCACCACTACATTATAAATAAACATTATCACGATTACAACATAAACAAATATTATCACGATCACCATCACCATCTGCACAACGCAATCGCCTAACACCAATTAGACAAGGACATGAAGAAGAGCGACAACATGACCAATTAGACAAGAACATGAAGAAGAGCGAGAACATAACAGACGAAGCAACATCCTATGATATAGTGCGGTCTCTAAAGTAAGTGTCAAAAATGATTACATTAACACACATAAAGATAATCATCTATGTACACGAATAAAAATATTAAATTTTATTTCAGAATGATCATGACGCAACTACGTCGTATAGAACAACGACAAATTTCTATTGAAAATAAAACCGAGTAAGTATTAATAATTTTACTAAAGAATAGAGCAAACAATTATTATAAATTAATTTTTAATCCCATAATTTTATTTTCTTTGCACTGAAAATACAAAAGCCATTAAACGATTAATGCGAGAGTCTATAATGAAGAGACCAGTGAAGCCACAGGGGATTTTGTTTCGAACCGTGGACGATTTCTTGACCTTCGAAGAAGTTGACGAAGAAAATAATGATTTGGTAAGGATTTTTTTTTTAATATACAGAATGACCCTAAACTGACGATAAATATTTTAATGACATTCTTTTCTAAGATTTTAAAATGAAAATACTAATACAAAAATATCGACGTTATAATAGTTTTTAAATGGGAAAGCTTTAAATATCACAAATGACAGGGCTAGAATTGTGCGCTTTCAGGGATGGCAAAATGGCTAGTGGTAAAGGTACTTCCATAAACTAAATGTCTTTAATAATAGTAAAATTATTGTAAAATATTCAAAGATTATAAGAATCTATTTATTAGTAATGAATCATAAGAACAATTTAAGATATTTTTATTCAATAGTTTAATATACCGATATTTATGTGTCAGCTGTCATATTTAGCTGTTTGTTTTCTTATCGCGAAGACAACTAAATATGATAGCTGACACATATCAATATCGATACATATTAAACTATTGAATAAAAACATTTTAAATTGTTCGTATGATTTATTACTAATAAAAAGAAATAGATTTTTAATGAAATTCTGGAATATTTTTATATAATTTCACCATTATCAAAAGCATTTGGTTTATGAAAATCTTTACCACTGACCATTTTGTCATTCTTGAACGCGCGAAATTCTAGCTCTGTCATTTGTCATCTTCAAACTTTTTTCTTTTAAAAACTATTAAGCCTTGACATTTTCATATTAGAATTTTCATCTTAAAATGTTACAAAAAATTTGTCAATAAAATATTTGTCGCTAATTTGCAGACATCCTGTACATTTATAGTATTCTTTTTACTACAAAAATTTTGTTATAGGTGAGGTATTTTATTTATCTTGGACGAGCCAATCCAGTTGATTGCGCTGCGCAATATTTTCGTAACATATTTCCCGAAGATGAGGAGATTTCACCACACCTTATCTTAAATGGAAGAATTGGACCAAAGGGATGCAAATTGCAAAATAGCCGCTTTGCTCAAACATGTCAAGGTTCATAAAAAAAACATCTATGTTTATATTGAATATATGACGATAACTAAAATGTTTCTTATGGATTTTTTCAGATGCTATTAACGCAAACAAAATTCCCCAACCCCAATGATGTCGAATTTCATGAAGCCTTAGAGAAGGCTCTGAAAAGTCTTAAAACCAGAAAATGGCGTTACAACAAAAAACGATGACAAGCTCTTCTTCATGAGGAAAATGAGAAATTTTCACCAAATCAACGCCGGCGAATTAATGTTGACTCTGAAGAGGACTTACAAACCATAATAAGATGCAAGGATACCCAAGAGGAAATTGAGGATTCTAGTGAACTGGAGGAGACCACGGAGGAAACTGAGAACGCCGAAATAGACAATATTCAGAATACGGATGCAGAATACGGAGCTGAAAATAACAACATCGATTTATATTCGGATACTCAGAATATGGATGAAACTGAAGGCGACGACCAGATCCTGGCGCAGGATAAAAATCTATTGTTGCAGGGTAATTTGATGGAAGATGAGGAATATTTCCAGATCTATAATGATGGACAAGATTGGTAAGCTAGTTCTTTTCAGCAGTCTATCAGACTGTTGTTGTTAATGGTAAGTTTTGCATTTCCTTTTTTAATATCTTAAAATTATAATATCTTTAATTTGCAGATATACTTCACAGAGAAGTTGCGCGTATTATTATCCCTATTAATTTTTTTTCCTTTTTAGGCAAAGTATGGAGAGGCATATTATTTGGTTGTGCCTCACAGGAAAGGGCGGGGATAGGGCTCCTTTCCACTTTCATAATTTTTTAAATAATTTATAATTTAAGTGTATATTAATTATGTTTTAATTATATAATTAATTGTAAATTTTTTAATTATATATATATACATATATATATAAATACACGTATACACATATACATTATACATACATTATTTACATATATATATATATATATATATATATATATACAGGGCGATCCCGAAAAACCGTCCATCTATAAAATGACGTATTCCTGACACCATTCTAAGACAATTTTTCCTTTGGCAAAATTTCGTCCGAAGCTTAGTTTTTGAATTATTAAAGGAAGTAGTTAACGTATGACGGGTCGAATACAAGAGGCAGGCAAGGGTGGCGCGATTCACCGTCAGACGCGGGTGCTTACGCGGGGCGCCTGCTGCGATAAGCTGGTCGCTATACACATACAGACACACATGCGAACACATACATTCTCTCTCTGTCTGTCTGTCTGTCTGTCTGTCTGTCTGTCTCTCTCTCTCTCTCTCTCTCTCTCTCTCTCTCTCATTCGCTCACTCACCTGTAATTTTTTTTTTTACGAGAGAGGGGAAAATGCATTTTATGCATACCCACCGGTCAATCCAGTAAGTTATGTGGGACTCGAGTACCAACTCGGTACTCCCTACCCACTAAAAACCCCTCTCTTTTCACGAATTTCCTTTGACACACTGTCCCTCTGACTTCCCGAGATCTGTTTTCACATAACGTCAAAAAATAGTTATTATTACCTTGTTCGATGACTTTTGATGTATTGCTGTAATTGCTTGAAGGAGAAATGAATTTTCCGATAGATCGTACGTTCTCAAATTTAACGTAGATATCACGTTGCAAAAGACAAGAAATCCACACTAAATTATTAACTGAAAGTTTTTCTTCTTTCATGAACTGTATTCTTTTATAAACTTTAACGTAATCACATTTATTTACTCACTCGATGAGACGAGAAATTTACTAATGACTCTATCACTAATCACTATTAATCACTGTCGAATAATAACTGTTGGCGATTAAAAATCACTCGATGAAAGAAACACGCGCGGACACGTTACTACACGACGCGACGACGCGACAATGCGACGATAATTATTCGGCGACTGCAAGCAGTTTTTTGTCATGGTAGGTTGCGGTAGGTTAAGGTACTACTGGCGCTATCGAACGCGATCATGTGTTCGATTGAAGAATGCGGTAAACATAATAAACATTTAACATATTAATATTATTATTATCATGAATGTGTGTGATATCCATACATCGTATGATATCTATTTAAAAATTAATTAGATTAAATAAGTGTTTTTAAAATATTTATTACTTTTACTATTATCATATAAAATATTAATATTAAATATTTATTTAAGATAATAGTAAAAGTAATAAATATTTTAAAAACACTTATTTAATCTAATTAATTTTTAAATAGATATCATACGATGTATGGATATCACACACATTCATGATAATAATAATATTAATATGTTAAATGTTTATTATGTTTACCGCATTCTTCAATCGAACACATGATCGCGTTCGATAGCGCCAGTAGTACCTTAACCTACCGCAACTTACTATGACAAAAAACTGCTTGCAGTCGCCGAATAATTATCGTCGCATTGTCGCGTCGTCGCGTCGTGTAGTAACGTGTCCGCGCGTGTTTCTTTCATCGAGTGATTTTTAATCGCCAACAGTTATTATTCGACAGTGATTAATAGTGATTAGTGATAGAGTCATTAGTAAATTTCTCGTCTCATCGAGTGAGTAAATAAATGTGATTACGTTAAAGTTTATAAAAGAATACAGTTCATGAAAGAAGAAAAACTTTCAGTTAATAATTTAGTGTGGATTTCTTGTCTTTTGCAACGTGATATCTACGTTAAATTTGAGAACGTACGATCTATCGGAAAATTCATTTCTCCTTCAAGCAATTACAGCAATACATCAAAAGTCATCGAACAAGGTAATAATAACTATTTTTTGACGTTATGTGAAAACAGATCTCGGGAAGTCAGAGGGACAGTGTGTCAAAGGAAATTCGTGAAAAGAGGGGTTTTTAGTGGGTAGGGAGTACCGAGTTGGTACTCGAGTCCCACATAACTCACTGGATTGACCGGTGGGTATGCATAAAATGCATTTTCCCCTCTCTCGTAAAAAAAAAAAAAAATTACAGGTGAGTGAGCGAATAGAGAGAGAGAGAGAGAGAGAGAGAGAGAGAGAGAGAGAGAGAGAGAGAGAGAGAGACAGACAGACAGACAGACAGAGAGAGAATGTATGTGTTCGCATGTGTGTCTGTATGTGTATAGCGACCAGCTGATCGCAGCAGGCGCCCCGCGTAAGCACCCGCGTCTGACGGTGAATCGCGCCACCCTTGCCTGCCTCTTGTATTCGACCCGTCATACGTTAACTACTTCCTTTAATAATTCAAAAACTAAGCTTCGGACGAAATTTTGCCAAAGGAAAAATTGTCTTAGAATGGTGTCAGGAATACGTCATTTTACAGACGGACGGTTTTTCGGGATCGCCCTGTATATATACATATATAATTTTAATTAAAATTATGTATCTTTATATATATATATATATATATATATATATATATATTGCCAAACAGTAGAGGACCTTCCTTTTTAATTTGAGCCAATCTACCTTCACACTTCGGGACTGCAAAAAGTTATCAGACATCCTGTATATATATATATATATATATATATATATATACAGAATGTCTGATAACTTTTTGCAGTCCCGAAGTGTGAAGGTAGATTAGCTCAAATTAAAAAGGAAGGTCCTCTACTGTTTGGCGATATTTGCAATAATTAACGAAAAATTAATTAAAGAAGATCAGCCAATGCGCGTGGCTAGAAGCGCGCAGCGGCGAAGGCGGTCTCATTGTACATAATGGCAGCGCGCGGTAAAACGGTGATTGAGGAGGGGAGGAGCGATGAGTGTGTAGGCACGCGGCGAAAGCTCCTCTCCTCCCCAATCACCGCTTCACCGCGCGCCCCATTATGTTACAGTGAGACCGCCTTCGCCGCCGCGCGCTTCTAGCCACGCGCATTGGCCGATCTTCTTTAATTAATTTTTTGTTAATTATTGCAAATATCGACAAATAGAGGATCTTCCTTTTTAATTTGAGCCAATCTACCTTCACACTTCGAGACCGCGAAAAGTTTTCAGACACCCTGTATGTATGTATATACAGGATGTTCCATTTTAACTTTGCCATCGAAATATCTCGTAAAGTCTAAAAGATACAAAAAAATATTTCAAACAAAAGTTGTAAAATTTCGAGGGGGACATCTAATGATGACTTTGACTTTGACCTAGAGGTCGAATTTAGTGGTCATTTGAAGGTCAACTTAATTTTTTTAAATGGAACTGCCTATTTTTTATTACATATTCTTATAGCTCATCTCGAGAGCTTTCCAAAACACTATAATTAAGTTAGTTTTCATTAAGTACTTTTCGAGTTATGAGGCTTGAAATCATTTCTTAATTTTACATAAACCGTAAAATATCTTCTAAAATATTCATTTTTTGATTATCTTATCTTAATACTTTTATGTACAAAATAATAAGAGGAATCAATTGGTGTAAAGAAAACACATAATTGTTTCGAAAAAAAAATGTAATTTGCAATTAACGATTAATTTTTTTCTTAAAAATAACTATGTGTTTTCTTTACACCAATTGATTACTCTCATTATTTTGTACATAAAAGTATTAAGGTAAGATAATCGAAAAATGAATATTTTACAAGATATTTTACGGTTTATGTAAAATTAAGAAATGATTTCAAGCCTCATAACTCGGAAAGTACTTAATGGAAACTAACTTAATTATAGTGTTTTGGAAAGCTCTCGAAATAAGCTACAAGAATATATAATAAAAAGTAGGCAGTTCCATTGAAAGTGACCTTCACGTGACCTTCAAGTAACTATTCAAGATCAAATTAATGACACCGTCTTATGTCTTCCTTGAAACCATACAACTTTTGTCTGAAACATTTTTGCTGAAAATGCTTCGTTAAAGAATTATCGAGGTGTGTTTTTTAAAATGGGACATCCTGTATATATATATATATATATATATATATATATATATATATATAATCGTACAGTTTACGCGCGATACATATTGGCTTTTTCTATAGTCAGTTGATATAAGCATCTAATTTAAAAACCAGATTAATATCTTCATTGACGAAGTAAACTCCGACATGATCTCCAGTTGTGGCACAATATGAAAGATATTGTGAAAGACATTTTGTATACATATTTTATTGTACAATTAATATATCTTTACGGAACTGTAGTTATTGTAAGACTAAATAAATGAATAACGAATAAAAAACGTGTTGTTATGTGTAATTGAATATTTCGTTTCTAATATTTCATTAATTTCTTAATAGTCAAACGAAGTGATCGTCATGAATAAACTTCAATGATATAAATGAAAAAATAATAAAGTTTTACTTTATATATTTATTTTTAAAAAATTTATTTTACACAATTTTTATACTTAATTATTAAGACACTAAAAATGTAACATTAGAAATTAAAAAATTATGAAAAAATATCAATCTTTTTGTTAAATATCAAAGTTTTTGTTAAAGAAAAACCAAACCAAAACTAAAAACCTATTTTCGAAAGAAATATCATCCATGTAAGAAATTACATGGATTTTTTTTAATTTTATATAAACAATTGCCTTCATCTCTCTAATGCAAGATTGTTAACGTTACTTAATTTTTTCTGCATTTTTTGTTATATTATATTTTATATTAAGCAAAATTTTTTATATTTTTTACATTTGTACTATTATAATAAACAAATTAAAAATTTTTAAAAATTCATTAATTTTTCCATCCCAATTATAATTTAAATACATTTTAATTATAATTTAGTATATTAAAATTTCAAATACTTGAAAAACATAATTATATAGGTCGAAATATAATTATAAAATTAGGAAATTAAAGATTATTAATGTTATTAGAGAGACGAGTAAGTTCTATTGCTATAGCGTTAGGTAAATCGTTTCCCACTTGAGCGTCAAAGTATTTATTCAAATCTTCAACCTCTTTCTGCCAGAAATCTTTCGGAAGTCTAAATAATTCCGCCATATTTACATCGTTGAGATTATCTAAATTGATAGATCCTGGTTTTGGTAATAAGCCAATCGCTGATTCTTCAGCAATGTCTTCGCCGTCGATCCTTCGAAAGATCCAATCGAGAATGCGAGAGTTTTCACCAAATCCTGGCCACAAAAATTTTGCGTCTGAATCTTTTCTAAACCAATTTACATGAAATATTGCTGGCAACTTGGCATTCTTCACATGCGCCATGCCTAACCAATGGGCGAGATAGTATCCAAAATTATAACCGAAAAAGGGTCTCATGGCAAATGGATCGTGCATGATTACTTTATCCTGTAAAATACGTTATATAGTTTTAATTGAAATCTCAATTAGTCTTCCGGAACTTTCCAGCTCTCTTAATCTTTAAATGTATTTTGAAATTTACATAATTTCTATAGAAGTTGATGTGTGTTACCTTATGTTCAGCAGCAGCTGTAGTCTCAGATCTCATTGCAGCACCAATGAAAACGCCGTGTTGCCAGCTTCTGGCTTGATAAACCAAAGGTACACCTTCCGGTCTTCGACCCCCGAATAATATAGCATCGATTGGAACACCGGCTGGATCTTCCCAAAATGAATCGATAATCGGACATTGCATAGCTGGAGTGCAGAATCTTGAATTAGGATGAGCAGCTGGTACTTTGGAACCTTTGAACCAATTGTTACCTCTCCAATCCTTCACCTACGATAAAATAAAGTTTTTTTACATTTTTTAAAAAACAGTAACGTATTGTCTCGATCATTTATATTACTCTACTAATTATATTATTCACCTTGATATTATCACCGATTTCCTTCTCCATTCCTTCCCAATATACTCCTCCATCACTAGTAGATGCTACATTGGTAAAGATAGTATTTTTGAAGATAGTTTTCATCGCATTAGGATTCGTAGTCAAACTTGTACCAGGAGCGACTCCGAAAAATCCATTCTCTGGATTAATAGCACGTAAGTTTCCTTCATTATCAAATTTTATCCATGCAATATCATCCCCTACGCATTCGATCTTATAACCCGGTAGAGTAGGTTGCATCATGGCTAGATTCGTTTTACCGCATGCGCTCGGGAAAGCAGCGGCGATGTATCGTTTCTTGCCCTTGGGATTTGTGATACCCAATATCTGAAATAAAACGTGTAAACAGTATTTTGTTATATATTAAGGTGGATCTCAAAAGTAAAAGATTTCATGTTTTATTATGATTTTCATTTACAATTTATGTAAATTGAACTTATTATGTTAAAATAGAAACAAATGACAACTTTTCAATATAGTTTTCGAACAGATTGATGCATTTATCCCATTTTGGCATGAATTCGAAGATTCCCTCTCTCGTTAAAAATCTGTCTCTTGATGTTTAATTTTTAAATAATATTCTGTACTGTTGCACAAGGGAAAGCAATTAAAGAAAAGGTCAGGCTTATATTTGTGAATTTTTTTTCACAATAATGTCCTTATTTGGACCTTATTCGATATCGAATTCAGGAACTTTTTTAAACTATTTAATTTGATTGCAACATAATGGAGCATCCTTCCTACAACTCAGATTTGACTTCTTTCGATTTTCATCTGTTTTAGGTCACTGAAGAAACATCTTGTAGAAAAACGATTTTTAGATACTACAGCGGTACAAAATGTTACTCAAAAATGATTTAAACAATAAAAGTCTGATTTTTATCGAGAGAGAGTCTACAAACTCATACGAAGGTGAAATAAATACATCAATCTTCTTCAAGATTATATTGAGAAAAGTAATCATTAATTTATATTTTAACACAATAAATCCAATTTATATATAAGTGATCATTATAATAGAAAATCTTACTTTTTGATTCACTCTAGTATATTTATATATTTATGAAAAGATAAAAAAGAACATACAAGCATATGTTCGGCAAGCCAGCCCTCCTTCCTGGCTATCGTCGAACCAATTCGTAGCGCGAGACATTTCTTTCCCAATAAGGAATTTCCACCATAACCACTTCCGTAAGATACAATCTCATTATTGGCCGGTTTATGAAGGATGATCGTTCTCTCAGGATCGCACGGCCATAAATAATTTATATTGATCTTTGAATTGTGTTTTGGAACGCCCACTGAATGCAAACATTTAATGAAATCGTCGTTTCCCAGAATTTCGAGCACCTTCTCTCCCATCCTGGTCATTATTCTCATCGAGCAAACTACATAAATTGAATCGGTGATTTCAACACCGATTTTTGAGAGCGAGGAACCTATGGGACCCATACTGAAGGGTATCACGTACATGGTACGTCCTATGTTAAGATTTTAATTATTGTTACATGATATATATATATACACACAAAGATTGAGGCATAACTCTGTCCACCTGGAATATCTCCGCAGTGCAGCAATCGTTAAATTCCTGAAACACATACACTTCCCAATACTTCCGGACTGATTTTTATGGGGAACGCTAAAAAACATCGTGTACTAAGAAAGACTAACCACGCCAGAAAATATGAAACAACGAATTATTGACCCATGTGCGAAAATCAGTCCGGAAGTATTGAGAAATGTACGTGTTTCAGGAATTGAATGATTGTATCGATGTAAACGGACGTCACTTCGAGCACCTCTTATGAGGTAACAATCTAAAATATCAAAAATATTATTTTACTCCATTATTTATTCGAAACTCATCCGAATATCATCCAAATGATTTTTAATTACAGGTCGTTGAAATCGTCTCAAAGTACGCTATCGAACTAACGATAAAAAAGTATAGCATTAAAAAAATAGAAGTGACCTTGAAATCTCTGAGGTGCCTGCACTTTTTGAAAAAAATATTTTTACCACATTATGGCCCCTTTGATATAGTACAACTTTGGTAATTACAATTTTTTTCATATCTCTAAAAGTAGCGGAGATATTCGAGGTGGACAGAGTTATTGCCTCACGCTGTATATATACAGGGTGTCAGGAAATTTTTCTCAGTCCCGAAGTGTGAAGGTAGATTGGCTCAAATTAAGAAGGAAGGTTTACTGTTTTGCGATATTTGCAATAATTAACGAAAAATTAATTAAAGAAGATCGGCCAATGCGCGTGGCTAGAAGTGCATGGCGGTGGAGGCGGTCTCCCTGTAACATAATGGCGGCACGCGGCGAAGCGGTGATTGGGGAGAGGAAGAGCCTTCGCCGCGCGCCTACACACTCATCGCTCCTCCTCTCCCCAATAGAGACTGCGAAAAATTTCCTGACACCCTGTATATATATATATATATATATATATATATATATATATATATGTACATATATATATATGTACATATATACAGGGTGGAACTGCAACCATGTGAAAAAGCACCCACGGAGCAAATAGCGTTATTCCTGATTAAAAATCGAATCAAAAAGTCCTGAAACATTTTTTTCTATAATGCTTAATAAAGCGGTAATTATTGAATAAAGTTGCTCTAATAAGCACCGACCTTTAGCCAGGCGCACGTCAGTGAGCCGCACGCCTGACAGTGTGCATGAGCGCTCCGCCGCTACGGCGCTATGTCATGCCGCTATCGTGCAATATTCTTATGCGTTATAATAATGCGAAAAACTTTATTTTGCATTAAAAATCATATTTCTTCCGTCAAAAGCGTTTCCTTAAAGAAAATTTCGACAAGGAGGCTAAAGTTCGGTGCTTATTGGCGCAACTTTACTCAATAATTACCGCTTTATTAAGCATTAAAGAAAGAAATGGTTCAGGACTTTTTGACTCAATATTTAATCAGGAATAACGCTATTTGCTCCGTGGGCACTTTTTCAGTTACACCCTGTATATGTACATATATATGTACATATATATATATATATATATATGTGTGTGTGTGTGTGTGTGTGTGTGTGTGTGTGTGTGTGTGTCGTCGTATCATCTATCAAAAAATACTATAAGTAGACCTCGTTAAACCGAATTAAAAAGTCCTATACCATTTTACAAACAATCACGTAAAATTTCGAGATATTAATTAAAGAAGATCGGCCAATTTGCGTGAGAAGAAGCGCGAAGCGAGAAAAGCCGTCCCACACAGTGGGTGGGGCTTACTTATGAACGTAATGCTGAAGCGGCGAAACGTGAAAATGGCGATGGCGGTAACGGGTAGCGGCGCGCTGTCCCTCCTCTTGCCGCGCGACGGCAGACAATGTCTGACACGGTGGGCCGTGCTATAGCTCGAGTGGTCGAGCGTTTCTCTCATTCGTCTGATTTTAATAATTAATATTTCTATTATTATTTCGAAAATCGTTAAACGGTATAGGACCTCTTTATTTAATTTACTATTCTCTATCTCCTCACAAGTGCGTGATAGTGTTCAGGGACACCCTGTATACACACACACACACACACACACACACACACACACACACACACACAGTGTCCCTGAACACTATCATACACACACACACACACACACACACACACACACACACACACACACACACACACATACAGGGTGTCCCTGAACACTATCTATATCTATATCTATATATCTATATATATCTATATATATATATATATATATATATATATAGTGTTCAGGGACACCCTGTTATTTTGAAGAAAAAATATGTAATTGTTAATTGCAAATTACATATTTTTTCTTCGAAACAATTATGTGTTTTCTTTACACCAATTGATTCCTCTCATTATTATGTACATAAAAGTATTAAGGTAAGATAATCGAAAAATGAATATTTTACATATTTTACGGTTTATGTAAAATTAAGAAATGATTTCAAGCCTTATAACTCAAAAAGTACTTGAGGGAAAAATATTTTATTATAGTGTTTTGGAAAGCTCTTGAAATAAGCTATAAGAATATGCAATAAAAAATATCATGTTCCATTTAAAAAAATGCACTTCCGGTCTGAATCGCCTATTTCCGGCCGGGACCAGAAATTGAAAATATCACCATTCAATAGAGCGCACCCGATTTATAAAGAAAATGTTTCTACTTTTTTGAAATAACCACCTCTAGTTTTTAAATGGTTGGTCTGAAACACCCTGTATATATTGTTCATATATAAAATGTCCAAAAATCAATAGTTGTTAATAGCACATACTGTGATTAATTTGTAGTCGTTTTTTTCTTAGTGATAATATTAAAAAATTAATATTAAAAAGTTACCATTTTTTATACATTTTTTTCATAAAATCTTTTTACAATTAAACCTCAAATTAAAATTTTATTAAAGTGTATAAACGTTATTTGAAATTAATTAAAAAATATATTTTCATAAATTTTTCAGCTCCACAAAATTAAATTTACGAAAAACGCTTCTTTTTTTTTCAATCATTTAATACTCGTAAATTATTGATGGCTTGATGTTTCATTAAAAAAGTGCTTTGAATTAGATAATCTAATAAAATTAAAAAAATAGGAAGGTTGTTTTGAAACATCTTGTATAATTCATATAATACGCGCATATCTCAATAACAAATTACGAAAATGCAATAAAACTACTGACCCTTCATACAGTTTGGAAAGCGTTCTAAGATAGCTTGTTCCATGTCATTCGGAGAGATCCAATTTCCAAGTTCTCCAATTATACCTTTACGTGGTGTAGGGATAGTGTCGCTTTTTAAATCTGTGCAGATAAATGTACGTTTCTCGATGCGTGCCACATCCGCAGGATTAGTTTTTGCTAGCCAACTGTTGTATATTGAAAAAAATAAACAGTAAATATTTACCTTTACACAGCCAGCTCCAAATGACTTGACCTTGACATATATTGTCACTGCCCTGAGTAACATCCAAAAGGTTTTAGGCGTCGCTCGTTGTTTATTAAAAAGTTATAAACAAAAGAAGTTTTATAAATTTTATAGAACTTTTGGACACCATGTACAATAATAGACCTTTCAGGTAAATATGGAGAAAAATTACAACCTCACTAATGACCTTGACCTTGACATATGTTGTAAAGCTCATTATTCTGAGTCATACACCGTATGAATTTTGTGGCGGTCTCTCCTCGTTCCTGAGATATGCGATTTTGAAATTTTATACTTACTTGTATCATCTTTTCGTTACATTCTAAATATGTTTATATTTTTCTGTTTACATTTCCCGAGGTCATCTTTCTGAATAACTTTCAAAAGGTTTTAGCCGCTTGTTATTTATTAAATAGTTATTAACAAAAAGAGTTTCATGAATAGAATATAATTTTACCACATCATGTATGTTCAAGAAGAAATACATATATTTAATAGAATATATGTATTTGTAAACTTTGCTTTGTCTTGCAAAGTACATGCGTGGACACCGCATGTTCCGTCCCCCCTACGGGGGGGCTCCACTTTCGGAAGATATAACCTAACCCAACCTGTGTCTGAAGTGTAGGAAATATCTTGATATATGACATTTTGCTTTACATGGTTCATATGGTTTATATAAGTTTGCAACTTTCTATGCGAAGCCAGGTATATTTCATACTTCAGACACGGGTTGGGTTAGGTAATATCTTCCGAAAGTGGAGCCCCCCGTAGGGGGGGAGACGGAACATGCGGTGTTCACGTATGTACTTTGCAAAATGAAGGAAGTTATATACAAACACTTATTAAAAGTTTAGGTAAAATAAAAAGCACAATTTTTATTTAGCGAAACTAAACAATAATTCTATAGTTTAACGACATGGAAGGGACAACGAGCAAACATAAACAAAAAAATATAAACACACAAGTACAATATATTATGAAATCGTGATGAGCAAATGTAAACAAAAAATGTAAAACATAAATAGGATATAACGAAAAGATGACATACAAGTATGAACCTTTTCTCCATATTTATCTGAAAGGTCTATTATTGTACATGATGTCCAAAAATTCTATAAAATTTATAAAACTTCTTTGTTTATCTTTTTAATAAACAACGAGCAACGCCTAAAACCTTTTGGATGTTGTTCAGGACAGTGATCTTGATAATATATGTCAAGGTCAAGTCATTTGAGGCTGGCTGTGTAAAGGTAAATATTTACCAAATAAACATTTACAATATTGAAAAGAATAAACAAACATAACAAATCAGTAAGCTTTAAATACTATGGAAATTCTGTGATTTTAATATCTGATATAATATATATGTTAACTATTATATGATGTTTCTCATTAAATTATAGACCAGTATAGAGATGAAATCATCGAAAAGTAAATTTTTAAAAATTTTAGATATTTCATATATTTTATGTTTATATATTTTCTTTTTTTTAATACGGAATATTAAATAAACAGGATGATTCACCACTATTGTACCAATTAATTGTATATAGAGGATATAATTTATTATATAAAACATTTTTCACGAAAATGCGTATTTGAAAATTAAATAGTTATAATAATTTTTGTTTACTTTTTAGTAAATAAAAATATCAATATATAATATATAACTAATGTTATCAATATGTAATTAGTGTTTATTTCAACTTTATTCTGCTGTGTGTGTGTGTGTGTGAAAAAGATAATCAATATTATAAGAAATATGTGTTATAAGAATAGTTTGTAAAAACTCTCATTTTGACTATTAATTCCTTAAATTTGATTAAACGAGAAAGTTAAAATTTAACAAAAATATATAATACAATGAAATATTATAGCGAATAAATATGAAGTACTCACCAATTTTCATATTTAGGCAAGCTCTCGATAGTTCCAGTTTTCTGGAGAATTTTCAGCATTTGCATATATTCAGTGTCTGTACCATTGCATATATAAATATCTTTAGGACAGCAAAGCGAGGCGCATTCCTCGATGTAATGGCGAAGTTTCGATGAGATTTTTATCGTGCATGCGTTTAGTAACGGTACTTTACCAATGTAATCATATCCATTATTAATTACTGGATCTTTCGCGGCGTGAGTTACAATAAATTTTGACATTCTGAAAAAATATATATAAATACATGATTTACAAATACAATGTTGCGCTAATAAAAATATATTGCAAATATATTGAGTATCTTATTCATTTGTCGTACTTTCTCTTCCTCTCTTTCTCTCTCTTTCTCTCTCTCTCTCTCTCTCTCTCTCTCTCTCTCTCTCTCTCTGTCTTTTTCTCTTTTTGTCAATAAATATTCTTTAAAAGTTTCTTTAAAATTTATATTTAATTTTTTCTTCGGGAAAATATATTTGATTGAACGATATTGTTGTAACTTAAGAATCTGGCTAATGAATCAGAACTAAAGTCACCCAACTGAAAAAATGTTCGAGAAAGAACTGATTATAATTCAGTAACTGTGGTCTGTTTTTAATATTTTGGATTTACTGTTCACGACTCGGTAAAAAAATTCTGTTTTAGATAAAATCCTATTTAGATAGCCATGCTAATTAATAAGTAGGTAATTTAAATTTTTAATAGCAAACGTTGTTAAAAAAGCATTTTGCAGACGAAAAATAGCCAGAAACTAAGCAAAACGAATCATAAATGATAACTAGTTTATGTCTAGTCAAAGGTCAAAATATTTTGGTTATTATTTTATGGTCAATAATTAGTTAATAATTTGATAGTACAAATTGAATAATAACTAGAATACATTGGTATTGAAATAAGATAATCGAAAAATAAATATTTTATGAGATATTTTATAGTTTGCGTAAATTTATGTCAACCTAAAGTATAAAATATCTTGTAAACTATTTAATTTTTAGCTATACTTATAGCTTTTTACATGTAATATTAGGAAGAATCGATTTACATAGATAAATTAGTGTAGTTCCATTTAAAAATACTAGATTAACCTTCACTTGATCTTAGCTCCTACACCCAAAGTAATATTTCTTTTTTCCTCCTCCAAACCCTATAATTAAACCCAATAAAATTAATTATAATAAATTATAATATTTTTATTTGTAACATTTTTTTGAAAACGCATTTTTTGTTTTCGAAATATTACAGTATCTAAGTTAAAATGAAACAGTCTGTATATATAGGGATTGATAAAGATTGGACCAACGTTCGTGAGAGAGTAGATCATAATAAATTGAACAGAAAAGTTCTTTACTATTTTGCAATTTTCGCAATAATTATTAAAATATTAATTATATGTATAATAAAAAGAACTGACGAATGATCGTGCGTTTCGCACGGTTATATTGTGAAATGTGTGCTCTAGGTATGTCAGTGACGAGTAGCAATGAAGGCCGTGCTCTGACTCTTGTCTTTTCGTTTCGTGCGACACTCGCTATTGACATGTCTAGAGCACATATGGATTAGCTGCATGAAACGCATGTATTTGCCAATGTATTTTAATTAATATTTCAATATTATTGTAAAAATTGTAAAGGAATTTTTAACCAATTTACTGCGTCCCCCCCCCCCCCCCATTCCGCTCACGAAGATTGATTCAATCTTTATTAAATACCCTGTATGTGTGTGTATATATATATATATATATATATATACATATATACAGGGTGTCATGAAAGTGAGCATGACTTTAAAAAATTAAGGTAGATTGGCTCAAAATTAGAAGAAAAGTCTTGTACAGTTATGCAATATTCGCAATAATTAACAAGAAACAAATTAGAAGAAATAAAGAAAATCGGCCAATGCGCGTGGCTAGAAGTGCGTGGCGGTGAAGGCGGTCTCATTAACATAATGGCGGCGCGCGGCGAAGCAGTGATTGGAAAAGGGAAGAGCCTTCGCCGCGCGCCTACACACTCATCGCTCCTCCCCTCCCCAATCACCGTTTCGCCGCGCGCCGCCATTATGTTACAGTGAGACCGTCTTCACCGCCACGCATTTCTAGCCACGTGCATTGGCCGATTTTCTTTAATTTATTTCTCGTTAATTATTGCGAATATTGCATAACTGTACAAGACTTTTCTTCTAATTTTGAGCCAGTCTACCTTAATTTTTTAAAGTCATGCTCACTTTCATGACACCCTGTATATATATATATATATATATATATATATATATATATATATATACAGGGTGTTTCATTTTAATCCGACCAGTCGAATATCTCGAAAACCAAGCCCGGGAGAGAAAAATATTTCAGACAAAAGTTGTTTGGTTTCGAGGGGGCCATAAGATGGTGACAATGATTTGACCTTGAACAGTCATTTGAAGGTCACATAAAGGTCACCTTAAATTTCTTAAATGGAATACCCTATATATTTTTGCACATTCTTGTAGCTGACATCGAGAGCTTTCCAAAACACTATAATTAAGTACCTTTTCGTTAAGTACTTTTTGAGTTATGAGGCTTGACATAATTTCTTAATTCTACATAAACCGTAAAATATCTAGTAAAATATTCATTTTTCGATTATCTTACCTTAATAATTTTACGTACAAAATAATGAGAGGAATCAATTGGTGTAAAGAAAACACATAGTTGTTTTGAAGAAAAAATATGTAATTTGCAATTAACAATTCCATATTTTTTCTTAAAAACAACTATGTGTTTTTTTTACACCAATTGATTCCTCTCATTATTTTGTACGTGAAAAGTATTAAGGTAAGATAATCGAAAAATGAATATTTTACAAGATATTTTACGGTTTATGTAAAATTAAGAAATTATTTCAAGCCTCATAACTCAAAAAGTACTTAACGAAAAGGTACTTAATTATAGTGTTTTGGAAAGCTCTCGAGATAAGCTACAAGAATGTGTAAAAATATATAGGGTGTTCCATTTAAAAAAATTGAAGTGACCTACACGTGACCTTCAAATGACTCTTCAAGGTCAAATCAATGGTACCATCTTATGGCCCCCTCGAAACCAAACAACTTTTGTCTGAAATATTTTTCTCTCCCGGGCTTGGTTTTCGAGATATTCGACTGGTCGGATTAAAATGAAACACCCTGTATATATATATACACACACACACACTATATATACAGGGTGAGCCATTTTAATTAACGCACGCAATTATTTCGGAAACAAAGCATTTTAGAGAAAAATGTTTCAGACAAAAGTTTTATGGTTTCGAGGGGGCCATAAGACGGTATTATTGGTTTGACCTTGAAGAGTTATTTGAAGGTCACATGAAGGTCACCTTCAATTTCTTAAATGGAACATCCTATATATTTTTGCACATTCTTGTAGCTTATCTCGGGAGCTTTCCAAAACACTATAATTAAGTACCTTTTCGTTAAGTACTTTTTGAGTTATGAGGCTTGAAATAATTTCATAATTTTACATAAACCGTAAAATATCTTGTAAAATATTCATTTTTCGATTATCTTACCTTAATACTTTTATGTACAAAATAATGAGAGGAATCAATTGGTGTAAAGAAAACACATAGTTGTTTTGAAGAAAAAATATGTAATTTGCAATTAACAATTTCATATTTTTTCTTAAAACCAACTATGTGTTTTCTTTACACCAATTGATTCCTCTCATTATTTTGTACATAAAAGTATTAAGGTAAGATAATCGAAAAATGAATATTTTACAAGATATTTTACGGTTTATGTAAAATTAAGAAATTATTTCAAGCCTCATAACTCAAAAAGTACTTAATGAAAAGTTACTTAATTATAGTGTTTTGGAAAGCTCTCTAGATAAGCTACGAGAATGTGCAAAAATATATAGGGTGTTACATTTAAAAAAATTGAAGTGACCTTCACGTGACCTTCAAATGACTCTTCAAGGTCAAACCAATGGTACCATCTTATGGCCCCCTCGAAACCAAACAACTTTTGTCTGAAACATTTTTCTCTCCCGGGCTTGGTTTTCGAGATATTCGACTGGATGGATTAAAATGGGCCACCCTGTATATACAGGGTGAGCCATTTTAATTAACGCACGCAATTATTTCGGAAACAAAGCATTTTAGAGAAAAATGTTTCAGACAAAAGTTTTATGGTTTCGAGGGGGCCATAAGATGGTACCATTGGTTTGACCTTGAAGAGTTATTTGAAGGTCACATGAAGGTCACCTTCAATTTCTTAAATGGAACTTACTATTTGTCATTGCATATTCTTGTAGTTTATCTCGAGAGCTTTCCAAAACACTATAATTAAGTACTTTTTTGTTAAGTATTTTTTGAGTTATGAGGCTTGAAATAATTTCTTAATTTTACATAAACCGTAAAATATCTTGTAAAATATTCATTTTTCGATTATCTTACCTTAATACTTTTATGTACAAAATAATGAGAGGAATCAATTGGTGTAAAGAAAACACATAGTTGTTTTTAAGAAAAAATATGGAATTGTTAATTGCAAATTACATATTTTTTCTTCAAAACAACTATGTGTTGTTTTTACACCAGTTGATTCCTCTCATTATTTTGTACGTAAAAGTATTAAGGTAAGATAATCGAAAAATGAATATTTTACAAGATATTTTACGGTTTATGTAAAATTAAGAAATTATTTCAAGCCTCATAACTCAAAAAGTACTTAACGAAAAGGTACTTAATTATAGTGTTTTGGAAAGCTATCGAGATAAGCTACAAGAATATGCAATGACAAATAGTAGGTTCCATTTAAGAAATTGAAGATGATCTTCATGTGACCTTCAAATAACTCTTCAAGGTCAAACCAATGATACCATCTTATGGCCCCCTCGAAACCAAACAACTTTTGTCTGAAACATTTTTCTCTAAAATGCTTTGTTTCCGAAATAATTGCGTGCGTTAATTAAAATGGCTCACCCTGTATATATATATATATATATATATATATATATATATATATATATACAGGGTGGCCCATTTTACCATCTTATGGCACCCTCGAAACCAAACAACTTTTGTCTGAAACATTTTTCTCTCCCGGGCTTGGTTTTCGAGATATTCGACTGGATGTATTAAAATGGGCCACTCTGTATATATATATAATGTTTCATTTTAATTGCCACAGGCTGTTATTCCGTAAACAAGATAACGAAAAATGTTGCATACAAAAGTTTTATTACTTTATAAGATGGTATCATTGGTTTGATCTTGGGTCAATGCGCCAAAGTTATATGGAGGTCATTTTTTTAACCTTATTTTTCATTGTATATTCTTATAGCTTATCCTGAGAGCTTATCTTTCCAAAATACTGTAATAAAGTATTTTTTCATTAAGTATTTTTCGAGTTGCGAAATTTGAAAAAATTTCTTAATTTTATATTATAAAATATCTCTTTTTTAAACTATAAAATATCTTGTAAAATATTTATTTTTCGATGACCTTACCTTAATATTTTTATGTTTAAAATAATGGAATCAATTGGTGTAAAAAAACTAATAGTATAATATTTAAAAACTATAATAGTAGTATAATAGTTGTTTTTAAGAAAAACATGTAATTTGCAATTAACAGTTATTTTTTCTAAACAAATATGTGTTTTCTTTACATCAATTGATTTTTCTCATTATTTTGTACATAAAAATATTAAGGTAAGATAATCAAAAAATGAATATTTTACTAGATATTTTATGGTTTATGTAAAATTAAGAAATTATTTCAAGACTCATAACTCGAAAAGTACTCAATGAAGAAATACTTTATTATAGTGTTTTGGAAAGCTCTCGAGATGTGTGTAATTAATGAGCGTAATTTGACTTGGTATCATATTAATTATGTGTATAGGGTCTTCAAAAAGTCCCGGAACGCTAAAATATCTCGAAAACGATCAACTATAATGAAAAATATGTAAGGAACAAAGTTGTAGGACTAAATAAAATGTACCTAATGATGATAAGAATTTGACCTTGGATGAAGTACTCAAGGTCATATGAAGGTCAAGTTGATTTTTTTAAACGGAATCCCCTATTTTTCATTGTACATTCTTGTAGCTTATCTCAAGAGCTTTCTAAAACACTATAATAAAGTATTTTTTCATTGACTTTTCGAGTTATGAGGCTTGAAATAATTTCTTAATTTTACATAAACCGTAAAATATCTAGTAAAATATTCATTTTTCGATTACCTTACCTTAATACTTTTATGTACAGAATAATAAGAGGAATCAATTGGTATAAAGAAAACACATAATTGTTTCTAAGAAAAAATTTGTAATTGTTAATTGTAAATTACATATTTTTTCTTCGAAACAACTATGTGTTTTTTTTTAGACCACTTGATTTCTCTCATTATTCTGTACATAAAAGTATTAGGGTAAGGTAATCGAAAAATGAATATTTTACTAGATATTTTACGGTTTATGTAAAATTAAAAAATTATTTCAAGCCTCATAACTCGAAAAGTACTCAATGAAAAAATACTTTATTATAGTGTTTTAGAAAGCTCTTGAGATAAGCTACAAGAATGTACAATGAAAAGTAGGGGGTTCCGTTTAAAAAAATCAACTTGACCTTCATATGACCTTGAGTACTTCATCCAAGATCAAATTCTTATCATCATTAGGTACATTTTATTTAGTCCTACAACTTTGTTTCTTACATATTTTTCATTATAGTTGATCGTTTTCGAGATATTTTAGCGTTCCGGGACTTTTTCAAGATCCTGTATATATTTTAAGGAGATCGTGTTTTTTAAAGCACTGAGCATCTTTACAATCATAAATCATAACATTGAAGAATTGAAATGTCACAATTCTGGCAAACACGGTTACCATATCTCAGAATTGATTGCCAATTCTATTTAAATAAATTTTATTCAAACTGGTCACAATCGAAGTTTGCATCTATGTTATATTAGAAAAATATTGTTAGATTTTTTATTATGGCCTTATTTCATGAGGTTATTTTAATTGAAAGTTTATTTAACGTAAAATTTCAGATAAGCTACTTGGTAGCGCCTCGATATATCGAAAGCAGTGACTCTCAACGACTCTCACATTCAATTCTTTCATCTACTTGATGCCATAATGATATCGCATTGCTTAATTAGTTATATAATTAAATATTATTAATTTTTGATAGTTTCATGTCACATTAAGTATAATAAAGTTCGGTAAAATCTTAATATTCTCACCTACTATATTTCATCAGCTGCTAATAACACATTCAAATTTTAATAGAAACATTAAAATAAGAAAATATCAATGACTTTACAATAAGGTCAATAATATTAGAACTACAAGTAATTCGACTGTAATTGTAAGTTCTTCACTTACGATATCTTCGATTTTTGTTTTTTAGAATTTATTACTTTATTAATTTAAATATTCAGTTTTATTATTTATTCATATCATTCAGAGATAGAAAGAGCTAAAAAGTATGATATGTTTGAGTCGTTTGATATGTTTGAGTCAAAATAATATCGTCAAAAAAAATCATAATAAAAATTTAAACTCAAATTCTCTTATAGTAATTTTTCTTTATTTTTTTCAAAGGAAGAGCTTTTATATGTAATAAATTTAAAAGAAATTTCCGATATTACGAAAATGATATATTATTAATAATGTATGATTTAGGAAAAATTCACATTTATCATTATTTAGAGAGAATTGGACTTATATCTCTCTGATGAGTCATGTGACTGAACACGAAATATATGACGTCGAGCACAAACAAGACTTAAAGTTCTTGTGTTCTCATTGCAGTCATATTGAATTATAATATCAGAAGCGAGAAATTAGATGTTTTTTTCTTGCGAAATATATCGAAATAAACAAGTTTTTTTTTGTACGCCATCATTCTCGTGTTTGATAGTGTTATTAATAAAATATATTGAAAATTTTGTTTTTTGTCATTCTGTATTAATAAATGCATATATAACTGATCTGTATGTGTTTTACATATGCGAAAATAAACTTCATGACACTCGATAAAGATTTATAGCTATTTATTAATCTATTGAAAAAAGAATCCAACGAAAGAATCTAAAAAATTAATATATATTACACTCTTAGAAAGACAAGATAAAATCAACTCGAATTATATAAATTAATAATGCTTCTTCTGTCTATACCTATTCAAATCAATGTAGAATGATTGTTCTTTGAAATCAAATTTATTTTAATTCTATTAAATTATTTGTCAAAAAGCTGACAGAGATTTTTCTCTTTCCTAAAGAGAAAATGTATTATTGTTTTGTTTTATTTTTACATTATATTGTACTATTTTATATGATATGTACTTAAGGACTAGAAAAGAGAGTAGAAGAAAAGAGACTAGAAAAGGGAGTATACTTACTGTGAATTACAAATATCCACAGCATGCGGTATCTTATTGACTTTTTCGATCGTAAGTACAGTTGATGCGAAGAAATGCACAAAACGATTAATCTTCGGATAATGAATCGAAGTTAAGTTGAGCGAATTGTCATCAATGAAATATCTGATGGAGAAACTCTTCTTACTGTCAGATCGTCGCGAAATTCTCGTCAGATTCTTCCAGCTGATGCAAAAGAGCTTGGGCAGCATATTGTCAAAATTCTGGCTTTATATACGATAACTGAATGTATTTTGTTCGCAGGCGAGCCCTAGTAATTTTTTATTTAATTGGTTGATAAAGAGAGTTTCACTTCATTAGACTTCCGGTTAATAGTGGGGAGTGCGAAATTATGACATCTCAGACAATCTTATAAAAATGATAATCGCGGCTAAGAATTAGCTGACACGTTTTTGAATGTCTCACGTTATATCCTTAATAATCTATGCTGTTTCAGGAAAATTATTCGATGGCAATTAGATTCGTATTAAATCGAAATCGATTGAACGGACGAATTTTATACTGAAAGCCGTTCTCGCTATTTTATTTTTATACGCTTGCCTATCGACTTTCCGCTATCTGTTTCGCGTGAATGACTTATTTACCGTCCGTCAAACAAGTAAGACCACTATTCGCGATCCACTTTTGCACAATTATCCGGCTTCGATGGAAAGATCGTGTCTTTTATTCGGGTACTTGAGAGCGTTCAGCGATCCGTGCACAACATTGATAAGTAATAATGAGATCCATAGAAGAATTTTACTTAATACTCGTGTTTACAAGTAGAAGATATATATGTCACTTTTCTCGGAAAGATTTATAGCATCAAGATTATAATACCGTCATCGGAAAGTCACATTTACTACATGTAACATAGAGTTTTTGATAGTCAATACATATATGTGTTCAAAAGTACACACACACGCGCGCGCGCGTGTGTGTGTGTGTCCAATACATATAATATTTGACATACACGCACATATATTTCTATTTATCAATTTATATAGATATAGATATATGAAAAACAATAATAATTGACATTTGTTAAAAATAATTATATAATAATAATTATGTAATAATTATAATAATTCTATAAGAAATTATATAATAATTTTGTTAAAAATAAATTTACATTTTTTTATAATTTTTAAAAATAATTTTTTATTTACTTTTACAATTTTATATTTTATATTTTTTGTAAAATACATTTTTAACTGACGTTTTCCGATTTAATACAATATCTATTTGATTTCAAAATTATTTAAAATCAGAATAAAGTGTAGAAGAAAACATTACAACTATAATTGATGTTATATGATAAAAATATATGAGAATTATATATATATGTGCGTGTGTGCGTGCGTGCGTGCGTGCGTGCGTGCGTGCGTGCGTGTGTGTGTGTGTGTGTGTGTCTGTGTGTGTGTGTGTGTGTAAGAGGAGAAGAGAGTGTAGGTGTAGGTGAATGAGTGAAATTGTATGTATATGTAAAGTACTTTCCTATAGAAAAAAATATTAATCTAATATTACATGCTTCAATGTGAAAAGAAGTAAAGAAGACACAAGAAAAAATTATGATTTTTAAAGAAGAGAGAATTAAATCTACAAATTAAATAATTAAGTAGCTGTCTAAGGGTATATTGTTAATTATACCACATTTATATGTTTTACATAAAAATTTAAACAAATTTGTGTAAATTTTATCTATTTGTCGATTAAACTTATACGTATGAAAAATATGATGTATATATGCATATTTTCAATTATGTTATTATAAAATAAATAAGAAAATAGATCGTTTCGGCTTTTCAAAATATTTTATACGCGCTTTTTCTCATTTTCTTTCTCTCTTTTTCTTGCACAATTTTAAGATTGTAAAAATACTTATTAAAAACATTAAATCCTTCTTCATGCGCGTAAAATAAAATTAATATCTTGTTTAATTTATATTTTTGCTAAAATAATTGAGTAATTACAAGTAACTAGAACGAAATATTAATAATATAAAAGATTTCGGTGTAACAAGTCGACTTGCATAATATGCTAATATGCTATCGTTAAAAAATTAATTGAAAAGATAACAGAAATCGCTTCTTTCACGTACGAAATACATAGAGTAAATGATGCAATAAGATTTAAAATTTTTGCTACATGTATGTCTTTTATATTCAAGAAATATATATAATGACATATATATATTATAGTTACTATAGTTACTATTATATATTATATATTCTAGTTACTTGTAATTACTCAATTATTTTAGCAAAAATATATTGATAAATAAACAATAATGTATATCTACGTACATACACAAACGTAAGTTTGCTTTATTATTTTTACTATTTTCATAAAAACGAGAATCAGTATTATCATCTCATTAGATCTTTTATAGCAAAACATCGGATTTGTATATGTAATTATCGTGTCCAAACAGTAGGTGGACTACGGACTATAACTCTAAAAGAAAATACTATATATATATATATATATATATATATATATATATATATATATACATATATTATATATTGAGATTATGACCAATCTTCGTTAGTAACGGTTGCATGATGCACAAAGTTCAAAGTTTCACAAAATGTGGATATAGCTAAATCATGATTTATGCAAGATATAAACTTATACATTAATTATACAATTTTGAAAAAAATATATCAAATTTATAAATAATTATTTCGCATATATGTATAATATAATTTTTAATAGAATATAAAATATAAAATAGTTTAAATATAAATATAAATATGAATATAAATATGAATATGAATATGAATATGAATATGAATATGAATATGAATATGAATATGAATATGAATATGAATATGAATATGAATATGAATATGAATATGAATATGAATATGAATATGAATGTGAATATAAATATGAATATAAATATAAATATAAATATAAATATAAAATGTACGTAAAAATATTGAAAAGGTCATATATTTTATAATATGGAAAAAACAGCGTGCAACTTTTTATAAAAAATCTTTTTAAAAACGTGTCTGATATTAAGTAAATATAAATTGTTCAGTAATATAATGATTTAGTAATATAAAAAATACGTGCAAAGTTATTATATTTAAATGATCAATAAATTCAAATATTTTATTTCATTCTACTTATACATGTATACATAGCTATGTTTTGATATCACTGAAAATTTTAAAATTTCTCAAGAACTATGTATGTCAATACGTATAATATTTCGTATTTATTTCTTAATCATAAACACGGGAATGGCGAATCAGAAATAACAGAACATATACACATATATACACGTATACATACATGTATATGCATGTACGCGCTTTGACGTTACTGGAGGCTCGCCGTATAGCCTATAAGATATATTTATCAGTGAGATTGCACAAGAGAACTTGACTAAGAGGCTTGATTCTGTTATTAGAATGATGTATATATCGATACCAATTTCACAAGATAAGAGAGTTCAAATTCTAATGAACATTTATTTCTTTATCGTAACATTAGTATATTTCCTTGTTTTTATTTTTTTTATTCATGTATGTAATTCATTTAATCTTGTATGCTCCTCCTACAGGCATTTTTGCCTTTTACATTATTATATATATATATACAAGGAAATATACTAATGTAACGATAAAGAAATAAATGTTCATTAGAATTTGAACTCTCTATATATAACTCTCTCTCTCTCTCTCTCTCTCTCTCTCTCTCTATATATATATATATATATATATATATATATATATATATATATATATATATATATATATATATATATATATTGAAGAATTAGAGATGCGCTAGAATTCGAGGTGCGCTTTTTAAAATGGGACACCCCGTATATATATATATATATATATACAGGGTGTCCCATTTTAAAAAGCGCACCTCGAATTCTAGCGCATCTCTAATTCTTCAACGAAGCATTTTCAGCAAAAATGTTTCAGACAAAAGTTGTACGGTTTCAAGGGGGACATAAGACGCTGTCATTAATTTGACCTTGAATAGTTACTTGAAGGTTACGTGAGGTCACCTTCAATTTTTTAAATGGAACCGCCTATTTTTTATTACATATTCTTGTAGCTTATCTCGAGAGCTTTCCAAAACACTATAATTAAGTACCTTTTCGTTAAGTACTTTTTGAGTTATGAGGCTTGAAATAATTTCTTAATTTTACATAAACCGTAAAATATCTAGTAAAATATTCATTTTTCGATTATCTTACCTTAATACTTTTACGTACAAAATAATGAGAGGAATCAATTGGTGTAAAGAAAACACATAGTTGTTTTGAAGAAAAAATATGTAATTTGCAATTAACAATTCCATAGATGATATGTCATCTATATGTATTCACAATATTATTTATACATAGAAATTTGAAGTATCTAGTATATGATATGTCGGTGGTAATGTGTGAAATTACTATCTTTCACTGCAATGTTGATATTTTATTGCAATGTTCCTGAGGCTACACATTTCAATGTTGCTGCAATGTTTTATTGCAATGTTTCTGAGAGCACACATTTCAATGTTGCTGCAATGTTTCATTGCAATGTTTCCTTGGGCGGACATTTCAACGTTGCTGCAACCTTGCAGTAATGTTGCAGAAACATTTCGCAACTTCCATGCAATGTTACAATGTTTCCGTGTTAGGTCTATGCAACGTTTCTGCAATCTTTCGGTACTGTATGGGATTTTAATTATTACTGTGGATACCCTAGATCATACCTGATAATACCTGAATATTTGGTTATTTGTTATTTTAGATAATGTGCACATATTAATGCTTGTTCATTGCCCGAAAACAATGATAATAGCTAAGTATTCAATATATAGATAAATATAAATATCGCAAAGGCACTAATTTATGCACAAAAGTTTGTTAACTTTTCATACAAGAATAAGAAAAATGCCTAGATTGATAACATTGTATCTTATGTTGATTCTGTGCAAAAGAATTTATTTTCTTTATTGTTTATGAACAGTAATTATCGAAATATATACATCATTGTAATGAATTTTGTACACAAAGTACTTATTTCACAATAAGTAAACATTTATGAAATATTTATGCTTTTCTAATATGTCAGAGAACATTACTTATATTTATGACGAAAGAACCCCTTGCGACGAATTGAGTCATCAGTCGCAAAACATTATCATGATCTATAACCTCGACAGTTTATAATAAAGAAAGGAAATCTTCAGAGCCGAATAATTAAAAATCGAATGTTACAAAATATCACTTCAAGCATCCAAGAAATATTGCAATATTTATTAGCTTTCAAGTTGAGAAAGCTTAACTAACTTGTTTTTTTTTTTTATTCTTGGAAAGTGTGGTCGCTAAATGTATTCATATTCCCGTATTTGCTAAAGGTAGCTTTAATTAAATAAACCATCCTTGGTTAATTAAAAACTGATGTGCAAAATATGACACCGAACTATGTTATTGTTATCGAGAAAAGTGGTAACAACCGATCCGAGCTCGGTGAAACGCATACTCCCTCCGTCTTTTGCCAACCGTAGGTTGGCAGCAGTCGGGAGTAAAAAATACAAAGAAGATAATTTTTAAGCAAAGAATTGAAAATCGAAAGGGTAAACTATGGCTAATCTATTGGCACTAGATTGTGTTATCTTTCCTATTTGGATATATTTGTCGAACCAAAAAATAACAGATGAAGACTTTCGAAAAAGAAAAGTGAGATAAGCGATATAATGAAAAGGGCCTAGGGGGATAAGCATGTAAAAGTTGCCCCCGCCCGTATCAAGTCGAGATTGGCATCATAGATTGGCATCTATGTGTCTAAAAAATCCTGTAAATATCAACCTTAAAATTGCATTTTTGTAGGAGTTATGGAGAGGGAAAGCAAAATCAAAAAAGTGATTTTTCTCGAAAACGACTGAACCGATTTTGATGAAAAAAATATATGTTATGAACATCAACAAGACTATTTTAAGAATAAATTAAAAAAAAAATTCTGACCAAAAATACGAGTAAAAAAAATTTTTGAATTTTTCAAAATTTTTTTTGAGGTTATGTTTTAGAGATACACCTCCAATTTTTTTTTTTTTTTTAATCTTAAAATGTCTGCTTTAACATCTATTTTTTCCAAATTTTTCGTAGAGGTACTTCATGGCGAAAAATGATGAAAATCATGCATGCGGCGCGGTACCACGCTTTCACAGAACACTCTCGCTCCAGGCGCGTATATCGAATGTTCTAGTCTGGTTAGTATGCTGGATTCTTGAATTATTTTACGACAAAGTTAGTAAGAATTTAGATTTTATTTTTACTTGTACGTTTATTTTAAGCGCCTTTCGAAAAAGTTAAGTTTTAGTGAAATTATGATTTCTGTAACGATACCTACGTGATTCATCAGATCAGATGAAATAATTGAAAATCTATTTCGTGAAAAACGGTTAAAAAGAATGTTAACATTTTATGTATATAAAGTATTTAAATAAGGATCGTCAGTTCGTCAGATCTGCAGTTAGTCTATAAAAATAAGTGTCCAGAATTCACTATGAAAAGGATGCAGTACGGTTTTGAACTCCTTATCGGAGTGCTTTGTTAGTGTGAGTCCCCTCGCCTCTCAGAAAACCGGGTACTTTTTATAGGAGATGAGATTATTATTTTTTTAATCTTCATCACTATCACTCTCAATTACTGGAATGTAATTGTATTTCTTGAATACTTCGCTGAGTATTTCGGCCGGTTTGAAAATTTTTGATAAATACCTAGCATGAGATAAATAATACACCACTGCAGCAATATGAGAGCAACAACCAACAGACCGTTTGCCATTGGCACATTCACATGTGTAATGTGTCAAACCAGAAACACCAACACTGTTAGGTTTATATCTTAAGAAGCATCGATATGCTGTTCGACAAATATAACGAGATGGAACTTTCAATTTGAGTACATTTGACTGATCTTTAACATACTCAATTTTTAGTTTACCATCTTTGTCAACCATTTCTGCCAAATATGATATGGCTTGACCGCGTTGGTATGAACCGGTGAATAAGATTTTCAAATCTCTTTCTGTCATTTCTACTAACTTTGTCGTAAAATAATTCAAGAATCCAGCATACTAACCAGACTAGAACATTCGATATACGCGCCTGGAGCGAGAGTGTGCTGTGAAAGCGTGGTACCGCGCCGCATGCATGATTTTCATCATTTTTCGCCATGAAGTACCTCTACGAAAAATTTGGAAAAAATAGATGTTAAAGCAGACATTTTAAGATTTAAAAAAAAAAAAAATTGGAGGTGTATCTCTAAAACATAACCTCAAAAAAAATTTTGAAAAATTCAAAAATTTTTTTTACTCGTATTTTTGGTCAGAATTTTTTTTTTAATTTATTCTTAAAATAGTCTTGTTGATGTTCATAACATATATTTTTTTCATCAAAATCGGTTCAGTCGTTTTCGAGAAAAATCACTTTATTGATTTTGCTTTCCCTCTCCATAACTCCTACAAAAATGCAATTTTAAGGTTGATATTTACAGGATTTTTTAGACACATAGATGCCAATCTATGATGCCAATCTCGACTTGATACGGGCGGGGGCAACTTTTACATGCTTATCCCCCTAGGCCCTTTCATTGCGCAGATCCTGCTCGATTTTTGTTACCAATCTGCTGTCAAAATTGCGCCGCACAGATCCTGTTCAGTTTCTGCCATCAACGTGCCGTCAATTATATCAACAAGTTCTGCTCGGTTTCTGTTGATAATCTGTTGTCCAGTTATGTGAACAGATTTTGTGATATATTTCTGTTGACATTCTGCCGACATCACATGATATATCAGAACCTGCATCAATTCTGTAATCTTTCTGTCGACAAAAATTTGTAACAGATTACCTGACAAGATCTGCTTTAGCAGACTTGGCTATTGGGGATGCTACAAATGTTCCTATGTCCCACTTATTATAGTTCGTAGTATATGTTATAAATATCCTGCAGTATATTCATAGAATATCGTCAGTGGGACGTGTAGTATGTTATCGGTATATCTATAGAATGTCACTCAGTATGTTATTAGTATATTGATTAGGATAGGTTAAGTTATATTAATTTGTATTCTGTGTTCAGTAAATAAATATATTTATTTATCTCCTTATAAATTTATGTATTATCACTTATTAAATTAATATTATCACTTTATTCCAAAGTATCAAAATAAAAATTAATAATAAAATTTATTTAATTTTACTTAAAGCTGTAATTGCACACGTATTGCACCGGAATCCTATACAATATCCATCTTATATTCGAAACGATATAATTGCTTTGTGAATAAAAAGAATACAGAAATAAGAATAACAGTCTTTAACTATTAGAAACCAAACTTCAGCTTTATATTCTTTTCATTCTTGTATGTTTCGTGAACGCTCCATGCGCTCTTTAGCATGGGCGAGCCATACTTTTATAGGCGCGGCAATCTGCTCATCCGTCACGTTGACATGTGATCTTCGTATCACACCTGAAAAAGTAACATATTCTCATTAGTTATTTCTTAATAAATAAAAACAAATATATCTATGATGTAATTTTAATCAAATAACAAATTAGTATACGCTTTATTTCTAATATATAGATGTAAAAAATAGTTGAAAAATATTAATATATATTTTATTAATTAAAAAATGCTATAAATATTTACGAATATGTCAACTTGTAAAGAAATTACCAAATTCATTAATAAAAAATAGATTCCTTTTAAATATTTTACTTACTCATAATTACTGTGCATATATCCAAATTAGAAAAGTTTTCTTTTTTTTGGCTCCGTACCAACTGTATTTTTCCGTAAGTTCATTAGACAATATAGCTTTTATGATTCTGCAACAGAAGAATTTCACATAAGAATATGTTTGCGCATGTCTATTGCTGTTAAAAGAAAAAATATGTAATGTACGTGTAACGTGCACGTGTAAATTGAAAGAGAAGCATGCAAGGTACATTATAAAAAGAAAAAATATGTTTATAATTTAATATTTTATAATTTAATGTTTGTATAATTTACTATATTTACTCTTTGTTTTATGTCCCACTTGTATGTGGAGCTTTCCACAGGCAAATATGTTGCAGGAGTGGACTCTCATAAATTTCTGTCTCCTTATTCTCTTTCTCCGCTCCCTTTCTCGTAACAACGCTGCAACAGAAGAATTTCACATAAGAATGTGTTTGCGTATGTCTATTGCTGTTAAAAGAAAAAAATATGTAATGTACGTGTAACATGCACATGTAAATTGAAAAAGAAGCATGCAAGGTACATTATAAAAAGAAAAAAGTAATATGTTTATAATTTAATATTTTATAATTTTATAATTTAATGTTTGTACTATAATTTACTATACTTACTCCTTGTTTCATGTCCCATTTGTATGTGGAGCTTTCCACAGGCAAATATGCCGCAGGAGTGGACTCTCATAAATTTCTATCTCTCTATTCTTTTTCTCTGCTCCTTTCTTGGCAATGCTGCAACAAAAAAAGAATTTCATATAAGCATATAGATATTTCAAGTTGCGCTTTTTTATGACGTATATGACAAGTTTCATAATAATTACTTAAGAATTACAAGTATTTTTTATTTATATCTCACTAATCTAAAAATTCACAATAAGATAAAGTTTTAAAATATGCGATTTTGAGGTTATTTGACTTTAAAATATTATCGTAAATATAAAATATGAATAAAAAATACAAGTATCTTTAAAACGAAAATATCTTTTATAGAATATGTTGTGTTATAGATTTAATCATTGACATCTGAATAGATAGACGGAGCATTAGCTATCGATTAAGACGAGGGGGGCTTTGATATTCGCGGTAAGGGGGAACTCTATGAACTTCGGTTGAATTCGGTTATTCCCGATAATGATCGGTTAATAATTCGACTCCAACTTCTTTCATTAACATCAAAGTTCAGCTCACATGTATTGTGCGAAGTTGTGTTATGACTAATGTCATATTATTTTTATATTTATTATATTATTTTTAAATTTATATATATTATTTAATATTATTTAATATATAATATATACATATATATATATTTATTTATTTATATATTAAATAATATATATAAATAATATCATATATATACATATATATATATATATATATATATATATATATATGTGTGTATATATGTATATTTTATATATTATTTAATATTATTATTTTCATATTATTTTTATATTTAGCGGCGTTAGCGATTTTTTCTAAATAAACACTCTTTAAACATTTCTGTGAAAATTTAGTTGAGAATCAATGATGTCAATGGAATCGTCATGTAATGTCAAATTGTGCCGAATAGTCGAACGATTGACGGAATTAATCGAAGTTCATGCACTCCCCCTTACTGCATTGATCAGTTACCCCTCTGATAATATAATAAAGGCTCCGTCTATCTATTCAGATGTCAATGGATTTAATACATTTTGAAAGAAATAATAATGACACAGTATATACAGTAGCGCAACTCCCTGTCGGCACCTTTGAAGTTTGTGTAGCATAAAATGAAATGCGCATGCGCGAAGTCAGCGAGTATACTAGTACTGCCATCTGTACTTTCCTCTCATTCTCTCCTTTGGTTTTCGTTCTCTTTCTAACACATTATAATATGTAATATAAATTAAATTCAATAAAACTTGAATATATGTACATAAAGAAATTGTAAAAAATATAATACAAAATATATAATGCAAATATATATAAAAAATAGTATATATGACATGATGTGAATATTAATTAACCATTTTATATGTCATATATAACTGATAGCAGAAAAGATATATACTCATAATACTCATATATAATTTATAATATATTTACATATTAATACTTATATATATAATTTTTAATATATTTATATATTAATTGTACATACGTATATTTTATATATATATTCAAAAACTTAAAATTAAAAAAAAAACATTTAGATTGAGACTACAATCACTTAAATTTTATTATATAAAATATATATATTTATGAGCAAAATGAATAAAAAAACAAGAAATATATATTTGTTAATAATATATATTTATTTATAAACAGTTGTATTTCGTTAAAAATATTTATTTCACAAACAGACATAATCTTGAAACTAAACCTTTTCTCTCTCAAATCATCTGACCATACCTCAGCTACTCGGTCCACCTCAGCATGAATCAGAAAGAGAGAATGAGAGAGTAGAAGAAGAGAAACAAGAAAGTGTTTTACATTCAATTAAAATACAAATGTGTGAAATACGTTATAACATATATGTCATATAAACGTTTGATGTTTACATCATATAAACATCAAACGTTTATATGACATATATGTTATAACGTATTTCACATTTGTATTTTATTAATTGAATGTAAAACACTTTCTTGTTTCTATTCTTCTACTCTCTCATTTTCTCTTTCTGATTCATGCTGAGGTGGATCGAGTAGCTGAGGTATGGTCAGATGATTGATTTGAGAGAGAAAAAGTTTAATTTCAAGATTATTTCTGTTTGTGAAATAAATATTTTTAACGAAATACAACTGTTTATAAATAAATATATATTATTAACAAATATATATTTCTTGTTTTTTTATTCATTTTGCTCATAAATATATATATTTTATATAATAAAATTTAAGTGATTGTAGTCTTAATCTAAATGTTTTTTTTTTAATTTTAAGTTTTTGAATATATATATAGAATATACGTATGTACAATTAATATATAAATATATTAAAAATTATATATATAAGTATTAATATGTAAATATATTATAAATTATATGTGAGTATTATGAGTATATATCTTTTCTGCTATCAGTTATATATGACATATAAAATGGTTAATTAATATTCACATCATGTCATATGTACTATTTTTTATATATATTTGCATTATATATTTTGTATTATATTTTTCACAATTTCTTTATGTATATATATTCAAGTTTTATTGAATTTAATTTATATTACATATTATAATGTGTTAGAAAGAGAACGAAAACCAAAGGAGAGAATGAGAGGAAAGTACAGATGGCAGTACTAGTATACTCGCTGACTTCGCGCATGCGCATTCCATTTTATGCTACACAAAATCGGGAGAGTTGCGCTACTGTATATACTGTGATAATGATTACCTGCGATTAATATGTAAGAAATCACATAGACGTCCTCATCGGTCACCAACAACGTAAAAGGAAGAAAGACACCAGCACCGATACGGGAATTACGTAATCAAAATGGTATCGCTATATATATATATATATATATACAGGGCTGGGGGTAAAATGCTTTTTGAATTGCATTTAAAATGCCAAATATAAAATACTTTTAAAAAATATATTTAAAATGCAAAATATAAAATGAGTTTTTCGAATCCATTTTAAATATAAATTGGTTAAATAGGTATTTTAAATGGTTTTTAAATGCAAAATGATTTTTACTAATATATGTAGTTTATTTAAGTATTTATATTCATATATAGTTATATCTTATATAATTTTATTTGATAAACACACTGTTTAATTTAAGTAGCAATTGTTTTTCAAAAGTCTCATCGTGCATGCTTCGACGATTGGGGCGCATAATCATACCTCCATATGAAAATAAACGCTCTACTGGCGCAGACGACGGGAGCGCAGTATTATATTTTATAAAAACTTCTTTAACCATAGGAAATGTATTAAGCGAGTCCAAACATGTATCTTCATTTTGCAAATACTGCAAACATTGCAATTCAATCTTATTTTTAACGGAGGTGTTTGCAACACTTTCATCCGAAGATGATCCCCCTTCAAAGGCAAAAAAGCTTTCTGCGTGTGGTTTCCGATATATTTATCGAATCATTTCGAGTTTTTGACACATGGGTTAGTAAAGATTCCGCTTCATTAACAAGCAATTCTTTAACATCATTTTTTCTCTCTTTTGGTACCCAACGTAACTTAAAGAACGAATGACTAACAGTTGCTAAAATAGCATCGTTTACTTGATAGGAAAAGTTAAAATAATCACTAAACCTTTTGTTTAAACCCTCTAACAGCACGTCTACTAATTTTGCACAGTATTTTAAATGCCGGTGTTGTAGCTTTTGCAACTTCTTTTGCGTTTGCAGCAAAACTGGTAAAAGTTCTCCATAAAAACAATTTTTTTCGCCTTGTAACCTATCTAAAGCTTCCGCGATTGGTTTGACGCATTCAATGTATTCTGCTAAGAATTCTAAGTCAGTGTCCTTGAATTTTGACAGTTCAAGTGCATCACAAACACTACCAAGGAATTGTTTGACTGTAATGAGGTCATTCAAACAATCAAAGGTTGAGTTCCAACGAGTGACACAGGGTGATGATGAAGCCTTTCCTGTAATAGCGACGTATGTCTCAGAGCTTTAGGAGATCGAGATGTTAAATTCCATATGGCAGAGCATTTTCCAAAGGCAGAATGATAGGAACGAGTATAGCTCCCTCCACTGTTTCCAGATACGGACCCTGTTAATGCAGCTTTGATGTCCATTGTGACTAACAAATTCAGTGTATGACTCACACAGCGCTGATGTACAGCTAGAAATATTTCGGATATGGAACCAGAATCACCCGCAATTCCCTCAGTGAGCTCAGTTATGCCTCGTATAACGAAATCATTGTCTGAATCATCATTGTCATTATCCAAATCGATTGTTTGATTGTTCTGGCTAAACACTGAAAAGGCTTTCACCATGTTTGACGCATTGTCCGTTGTTACTTTTACAATCTTTTTTGTGTCAAGCTTAAATTCACAATGTATATCGTGAATCATTTCAGCAATCCTGTCGTAAGAGTGCGTACCCTTAAATCTGCGACAAGCTAAAGCCGCACTTTTCCTCTGAAAATTTGCGTTTATCTGAAAAAAACATACATTTAAATACAAAGATATTAATAAAAAGAATTAATAACAGATTAATAAAAAAAAGAATCAATAAAAACTCGTTACACGAAAAAATTGTTGCTTGTTCTTTTCTGTATTTAATCTCCACAAAGTCATATATAATTATTTATACAAAATAATAACATTATTAGTGATATTGTTTATACAAAATAATAAATATAAAATTTCTAATAACTTCATTTTCAGTTAAAATTTGAATACAACAAATCAAAATATTGCCGATACAACAAATTTAATAAAACTTCATGAAAAAACCATTACTCCTAACATAACAAATCAAACGTAGCTTTCAGTTTGCATTATGCATTATTATTATAAGTAAAGATAATAGGTATAAATCTTACCCAGTGGGCAGGGGCGCTATTCTCGAATCACTCGCAAACTTGCGCATACGAACGATTCGAGCGGTCGAAGATGCGAATACGCTCATTAATTGCTATTCTCGAACGAAAAATTCGTGTACTCGAAACTCGTGCGTATACGCTTCCTTACGAACTTGAATTAGATCTGGCAACAGTGTAAATACTAACCTAACTGATGTTTAATATTCTTACATATAACCTTTTTGTTCTGCTGACTGTTCTGCATATGTCAACATATTATGTATATTTTACAACATTATGGATAAAAAGAAAAGAAGCGGTAATATAACAGAAGAGCAAAGATGTTTGCTCATCGAATTTATGAAAGCTCATCCAGAATTAGTATCAGGAAAGTTTTCTAAAACCTTTACGTACGATCATGCTGCAAAGTTATGGCAAAACGTGACGGAAATTTTGAATGCTTGCAACGGTGCTGAGAAAAATTGGAAATCATGGCGCAAGGTAATTACAATAATAATTATCTATTAATTTTTTCATATTTATAGGATATTCACTAATTATTAAATAATCCAGGATATTAATTTATAACATAAATTTCAAACATAATTTATTTCTAGTGTTGGCAAGATTATCGTTCTCGTAGCAAAACGAAGCAAGCAGAAATAAATATAGAACGGCGTAAAACGGAGGTGGGACACAATGCAATGCAGTTCTTACACCAGATGAAGAACACGTATTAGAACTAATTCCATCATCATTAACTAAGGGCCATGCAGATGTTTTAGAGTCATGTATGGACATGACTCTTGGCGAAGAGGTTTGTGATCAAAATGCATATTTATTTAGTTTAATAATTAGTAATTATACTTATGAATTGTTATTTATATCTATAGGATAATTTGCCATTAGCGGAAACAGAAGAAGTAGAATTCCTTGATGATGACTGCGATGCCGTTCAAACTTCATTAGCTACTTCCTCTATACAGGCAACCAAAACATCAAACATTAATTATAACGATGAGATCGAAAATTATGATCCATCTACGCGTGCAAAGTTGAAACGGTTATCCTCAAGGCAAAAAGTTAACGAAGTAAAAGATTCTACGTATATTATAGCCGAAGTTGCAGAAAAAACATATCTTTTAAAGAGGAAATTCTGCGAAGAGGTCATACAATGTAGAAAAAGAACAGCCAAAGCTCAGGAACGAATAGCAACAGTTGCAGAGAAATGTGCAACAGAGAACTGCAAAATAATGTGATTATATTTTTATAATTTTTATTTTTTGTTTTTTTATTTAAACGTTTTTTAGTTTCAAGAGATTATTATTTTTAAAGGAGTTTCAGATTATTATTTCTAAAGAAATATTTTTTGTTTATTTTAAGTTCGTAATTTTATACATGTAACGTGATATATGATGATTAATTTTATATTTATTCACATAAGTAGTTTTAACTTACAAAAAGAGTGAGATTAGGTTACTAATTGATGCTTTTATTTAAGGAATGCCTTTCTATAAGGAATGTTTCTCTATTGTGATATTCGTATGTAAATGTATTACGAAAACTTACCAAAGTATTAATTAATATTAATAATAAATAAACAATGTTATGAAATGAATATTTTTTAATTTATATGTAATAATTATAAAATTTTGACAAATGTATTATAATGTATTTTTCTATAAATAGTGTATTTCTAATCAAACATATTGAGAAGACCTATTTACACGGCGAGAAAAGACGTTATAAAATATATTGTAATTCAAGTAAAATAGTTTCTAACTATTTGATTTTGTATTAATCGGCCCGCTGCTAAATCCGGATTTATTCTACGTGCATTTCTTATTTCTGGAATATCAATTTCTGGAATATTATCATCATACATTCCAAAATCTAATACGTTGTCTCCTTCTTCCGGTAATGGATCTGGAATATTGTGTGCAATGCACATATTATGGAGAATGACACAGGTATTGATTATTTTAGATGCTATAACTGGAGAATAGTGTAACACTCGATGCTTTAGGCAACAACGAAATCTCATTTTTAAAAGACCGTTACATCTTTCAATTAACGAACGGCAAGACATTAGTCGTTCATTATATCGAGCCTCTGGGGTCATCGGCTGTGTGTTAGCAATAGGCGTTAACAGCCATGGTCGTAAAGGGTATCCTGAGTCACCTGCAAATTAACGTAATTATTATATAAAAGCGTACATATGAAAACGCATGAATAAAATAAAAAATTGTAGATATATATTGGTATATATTGGTCCATATTCTGAATCCTCTTTTACCAATAAAAGTGCTTCTAAAAGTGACCTGTAGCCAATTAGAAGGCTTATATGCCACTTTTAGAGGCACTTTTATCGATAAAAGAGGATTCAGAATATGGGCCATTGTGTATACCGAGCAAACAGAATGTATCTCTCCCATATCTTGTATATATTTGTTCCGTTAGTTGTCTAACATTTGAATTATTCCAAATATATACATCATGCGAGCTTCCTGGGAATCGTGCATTTACATTTAAGATTCTTAACCGGTAATCACATATCTAAAAAGAAAAATGCAGCCATTAAAATATATATATATATATATATATATACAAAAGAAATATTGCTATTGTAAAAAAGTATAACGTACTAACTGGATATTTATTGAATGGTATCCTTTACGATTAACATATACATGCTCCGGATAAACTTCATCATTAATTTTAGGAGGGAATATTGCAATATGCGTACAATCAATACACCCATAAACACCTGGAAATCTGTGGTTTCGGTAAAATCTATATGTAAAAAATGAAAATATTTATGTCACTTGTATGTACATATTTATATAATATTTTACGTTCATGTAAGAACGTGAATTACCCATTACGTAGATTATTAAATTCTGCTCTAGTACGAGGAAATTGTATCCACTTATTTATCACATTAGGTTGATTAGCGGCATTAATTATTTCGTGAATACTTCTTGATACTGAAGATTGGCTAACAGCAGTGTTTACATTATGACCTATATCCATTTGGTAACTACCGCTTGCAAAAAAACGTAATGCAGAGAATACCTACTAGGCAAACAATATACAGGGCGATCCTGAAAAACGATCCGTCTATAAAATGACATATTCCTGACACCATTCTAAGACAATTTTTCCTTTACCAAAATTTGATTTGAAGCGTAGTTTTTGAATTATGAGCAAAAATAGTTAGTAAATCACGCGTCGGGTACAGAAGGCAGGCAGGAGCGGCGCGGCGTGCCGCGAGCGCGGGCGCAGCTGACCGCCCGACGGGTGATTATCACCGCATGAGTCGCTAACTATTTTATCTTATAACATAAAATTATGCTTTAAATAAAATTTTGGTAAAGAAGAAAATGTCTTAGAATTACGTCAGAAATACGTGTTGCTTAAAATAACGTTATTTTAATAATGAAAAGTTGTTCCGGATCGCCGGCCGTCCGACGTTGCAATCAGCTGATTGCTACACGCGATGTGTGTATGGCGGAGTGTGTGCGTAAGAGAGAGAGAGAAAGAGAGAGAAAGAGGGAGAGAGGGAGGGTAGGAGGGACAGACATTCATACACACGCACGCACTTTTTTTCTCGCTCTCTTTCTCTCTTTTACGCAACACTCATACACTCTCTCATTCAGTCTCTCACTCACACTCTCTCGGTCACTCACTCACTCACTCACCTGCTTACTCACTTGCTCATTCACCTTGTAGCAGCGTAGCGAATCTTCATGCTATGTATTGTTGTATCTGCTGCACGGTTATGATTGCTAGAGATGCGCGACACATTGAAATTTTTTCGATTATTAGTCTCACACTCGATTGACACAATACAGATTACGCGATAACGAGTTTACTGTTTATTCACTCACTATTGATTTATCGATACCAAAAATTACTTTCAAAGAAACGCGAATGCAAACAGCACATGACTCGACGCGAAGCGACGGACCGCGGAGACTGCGCGACCACAAGAGTTATGTTGCCAGAAACGCGACACGCGACATCTAACAAACGACTTGCGCGTGGCGCGTGATTGACGTGAGATAAGACGAACGATCGGCTAAAACCTTCGCATTGCGAATGCGGTAGAAAACATGAAACGTATAATGACATACTTAAAAAATTAATTATTTATTATAAATAATAACTATTAATAATTTCAAATTATAATAAATAATTATTATTTTAAAAAGCATGTGTTATACGTTATTACGTTTTCGAAATTATTGCATTCACGATGCGAAGATTTAAGTCAATCGCAAGAATAATGTAATTAAAATTACATTTGGAAAAATTTATTTTTATTCTGCTCACAATGAAATGTTCCAACGTGAAAATGTATTGGTCGCTCTGAAAAGAGCGGATTGACTAAAAAAAATTTTTAAGCAGATGCTCAAAATGCCCGCCATCCATCCTAATGCAAGCTCTCATGCGTTTTAATAAGTTTCTTTCGACGTTTTCCATTATTTCTTCGTCAATATTCCAAATAGCGAATCGTAATCTTGTCTCCAGATCTTCAATATCTTCGGGAAGCGTTTTATAAATTACTTCCTTGCAGTATCCCCATAAGAAAAAATCTAGAGGATTGAGATCCGGAGATCTTGCGGGCCAACGTATCGGGCCGTACCGACCCATCCAGCGTCCGGGAAAATTCTCGTTTAAGTAATTCGTAACGATCCTGGCGTTGTGTGGCCCAGCACCGTCTTGTTGGAAGATAATATCGTTTCTTTCAAATAATGGCACATCTTCTAAGAAATGTGGTAGATTTTCTGTTAATAAATCGACGTAGATTCTTCCAGTTAAAATATCTGGAAGAATAACTGGACCAAGTATTTCAGTGCCCATTATTCCAGCCCATACATTAATCTTCCAACGAGTTTGAAAATTTCGAAATCGCGTGACTCTGGGATTTTCTTCGCTCCAAAAGTGCATATTATGCACATTAAAAATTCCTTCTTGTGTGAATAGCGATTCATCGCTGAATATCACACGAGAGGAATATCTGGGATCTCGATCGACGTTTCGCAGAAAATTTTCGCAAAACGTTCGTCTTGATAATCGCAGGCTTATTGATTGCATCATCGATCGTGCGTCTAATTTATACGATCTTCGCTGGGGGTCTATGCCCCTCCTTGCCTCCCGCGACCAATCACTAATTAGCGTCCGCTACATTCGCGATTGGTCGCGGGAGGCGAGGAGGGGCATAGACCCCCAGCGAAGATCGTATAAATTAGACGCACGATCGATGATGCAATCAATAAGCCTGCGATTATCAGCGATTATCAATAAGCGCGAAGTTTTTTCCAAAACATTATAATTAAGTACCTTTTCGTTAAGTACTTTTTGAGTTATGAGGCTTGAAATAATTTCTTAATTTTACATAAACCGTAAAATATCTTGTAAAATATTCATTTTTCGATTATCTTACCTTAATACTTTTACGTACAAAATAATGAGAGGAATCAATTGGTGTAAAGAAAATACATAGTTGTTTTGAAGAAAAAATATGTAATTTGCAATTAACAATTTTTGGTGTGAGAGCCCCAGACTTTTTCCAATCATTTAGCCACCATGTAAGAAAATTACTATCATTTTTTCAGACATTTGAGTTACTGGTATAATCAGATTGTCAAGATGTGTAACAAGTACATGAAGAAATATTTCATTGCTTTCTCCATTGGGACAATTGATTGAAGTAACCATGCTACCAGTTGAATCAACCCTAGTAGCACACTTTATTGGAGCAATATTGGCTAACAATATATATCCAATATTTCCAATGTTGGTCCAATATTGCAAAGTAGACGCGATTTCATTTTGAGCCAATATTGAATTGTAATATTGGATGAATATATTTATTTTCATCTTTAACCAAGATTGACTAATTATACATACTCAAATATTTTTACATTGGATATAGATCAGTTTCTAATATATGACGGAATTTGCCATCAAAAAAAAAATTAACCGTCTGTGATTCATTTATGGAGCTCTGGAGCTCCTCGCAAAAGCTAGAGGAGGTGCGGCTATAATAGTCCGCACTCTTTGACTGATAAGTCGTATGTATGTATTCTGTATTTCTGTTGTGGCACTGGGCAATATTATTTTTCGCCCATGCTGCCAGATATCTTCGTGAGTATTAATAATCAACGGAGTTTCTTACATTAAATAAAGTATAACAATCAGGGGTCATAGGTAAGGAAGGGGAAAGGATGAGGGGAAGGAGTAGGAGGGGGATTGGGGCAGCTATATCGCAGAAATAAATTTTCTGCCTCAGCGGGACTTGAACTCAAGACCCCTTTTTGGCCTATATGGCAGGCAAGTACTTTGCCGCCTTAGCCACACGCCGCCCCCTGATAAGTCGTGACTCGTGGGACCTGTGCCGCGGCCTTATATACTGCTTTAGATGGAGTCCCACTCTCGGGTTAGGTGTTTTCCTTTTCGCCACCTAGTGGCGACGCGCGAAGCTCACATATAATGTGTGAACGTGCAATATTGGCACACATTTATATTTACTTCATAATCAATATTGGTATTATAATGGATGCAACCATATTAGCAACACATTTATATTTATTTAGTGACCAATATTGGTCATCATGGGCACTGCAATATTGGCAGAACACTTGCATTTTGTTAACAACCAATATTAGTTTTACATTGGGAAATATTGGCCAAGACATTTCCAATATAACCAATATTGAACCAAGATATACCAATATTTTGCTAATGTTTTGTGCTACTAGGGAATAGATACTGGTGTTCCAAGATATTTTTGGATGTCATAATACAAAATTAGTTTGTTCTGGTGACCAGTATGTTATATGGAACTTATCATACCCTATATCTTTTATAAATTTATTGAATTCGACATTTTCTTTTACTAACGACAAAGAGTCCCATACTGAAATGCCAGCTACTATTCCTAATTTTTTATCTTTGGTTTTCTGCCGAGCCTTAGATAGAGCAGATAATGTGTACAAGTGTGCAGGTTCTGAATAACCATGGATCATTTCTTTGGCTGCTATCTCACGTCTCACTTCCTTCGGTTTTTTTGTTTCCAAATTCTTCATTAGTTTTTCCAATTCAATACCAGCTAATCTTCTTTTTTTCGTATGTGGGATTCCATGAGAACTTTTTGTTTTTACTTTAAGACATACTTTAAGACATACTTTTGTGTCAGTAGGACTATTCTCTGACTCAGCTACTAATATAGCATCACACTCATTGCAGTATCCATTTATTGTTATATATGGATGACTATCTATTTTCACAATTGCATGTTTGAAATTAAAACTGCAAGGCAACATCTGATATTTCCAAATAATTTTGTCCATGATATATGTCCATCCAGATTAAAGCATATTACCTTTTTGCTCTATGGGCCTCATGGAATCCCACTCCTCATCATCTATCTCAATATTAAAAATTAATTGCTTTGATTTATTTTTTTTTACTGGAAATTTATTTATGCTTTCATCTTTTTCAAAAGTATTTGAGTATATAGTCTGTATTTTTTGGATATTATCTACTTCTATACCTAATGCTTTTGTGTATTTTAAATATACATTATGTCGATTTTGTAATATATAAAAATATAAATTGACTGGTTTCATACGATTATCTAAGGCTTGAGATATTTTTTCCCAAATTTTGTCCTTCTTCCCTTTAAGGTTTTGATTATTATCGAAAATGTCAAAATCATTTTCAACTAAAATTGTTAAAATATCCTCTGGCGACACTGCAGTTTTTCTTCCTCGTTTTGCCATAATCAAAATAATTTTTATTTTCTTCTCTCTTATATAAATTTACTTCAATATACTATCTTCAATATACTTAATTTAATCATTAATAATTAAGTATAACAAAAACTATCTTCAATATGCTTATAATTTAATATAATTTGCCATAACTATATCTTTATTTAGTACTTGAATAATACTTGATATTATTTCATTAAGAGAACGATAATTTTAATTTATCAATAATGTATCTGTACAAAACAATATAAAACTATAATTTATATGAAGAGAGCCATCTCGTGGTATAAATAGTAAGTATGGTTGTGTTTACATGGAATCTTATATCACACGGCCGCCACCACCGGTAGGTGGCGCCGTCGTAACTTGTCCAATTTTTAATTTATTAATTTTCAATATAAAAATGCAATAAATCGATAATATAACAATGGAGCAATAAGGAGCAATTAAGGAGCAATCGATTTATACTATTCATAATTACAGAAAACTATTAGAAATGTTTTTTTTTATAAAAATTTCAATTTTTGTTTTTTTTTGTAAATATTTAATAAAATATTAATTTTAAAAAAGGAGCAATCTAATTCTAATGGAGCAATAAAGGAGCAATCGATTTATGCTGTTTATAATTGCAGAAAACTATTAGAAATATGTTTTTTAGTAAAATTTTTAATTTTTAGGTTTTTTTGTAAATATTTAATAAAATATTAATTTTAAAAAAGGAGCAATCGCTGATTCTAATGAAGCAATGAAGGAGCAATCGTTTGAGCTATAGTTTATTAAAAAATATGAACTTCCAGCGCCAACTCATTTCCGGTGTCTCGATTGACCACGGCCACTTATATCGGCCGGTGCCTTTTTTTTGCGCAGGGGAAATCCTCATGGATACCTCCTCTCCTCGGGGAGGGAGAGGGGGTTATGCCGGACTCTTACCGGCTAAAACCCCTGCAGATGTCCTCCTCGCGGTTTAAACGGGAGGGCCACGGGTACGCCAAAGGCATTCTTCCGCAACCCCCCCTCCGCGTTACCTTCTATTGTTACCGGGAGGTGGGACACTTCCACCTCCCAGGTCCACCAACGGGGGAATATGCCGGCGGGAGGTTCCCCGCTCCTCGTCGGCTCCCCACTCGCCGCGGCCCCTGGTCACGGGGCCCCTTCCTATGCTGAGAGGGAGGAGCGGGAGGGGGGGCACTGCGGGGCCATGTGCTAAAGCTGAGGCTCCCAGATCCCCGGAACCTCCTTCCACCCCTCCACTCCTCCTCTTCTTAAGGCCCCTGAAGCAGGGCAGTTTCCTCAGATCACGGGGCCTCTTCCTATGCTGAGAGGGGGGAGCGGGAGGGAGCACTGCGGGGCCATGTGCTAAGGCTGAGGCTCCCCAGTCCCCGGAACCTCCCTCCACTCCTCCACTCCTCCTCTTCTTATGGCCCTTGAAGCAGGGCGTCCTTAAGGGGAGACACCCCCCTCCCCCGCAGCACTCTCCTTCTAATGCTCGGCGCCTGTGGTGGAGGGGGGGCATCCTTCTCCTGTCTCTTCTCTCTCTCTCTCTCTCTGCCTCCTCCTTCGCCATCATGACGGCCTCACAGTAGGTCGTCACAGCCCGCCACGACTCCTCCTCCTGCGTCATTGCCCTGACGACCGCCGCCAGGGAAAGATCCTCGCCTATAACTAGGACCAGGGCACGGCGCTGCACCTCCCAGGCCGTACAGGCCTCGAGAGTGTGCTGCGCCGTGTCCCGGTCCTCCTCACAGTGGTGGCACCTGGGGGACATTTCCCTCCCGATGCGGCACAAGTACTGACCGAAACACCCGTGTCCGGTCAGCACCTGCGCCACCCTGAAGGTAATCTGCCTCCAGCCTCTTCCCACCCATCGCGCGAACACTGGCAAAACGGCCCTCACCACTCTCTGCTCCTCGTAGGCTGGCCCAGACAGTTGCCTTTGCCAGCCCACGAGGACAGATTCCGCCACCTGCCGCCTGATGGCTTTTTGCGCCATCAGGCCCATAGGTATTCCCCTCTCCCGGAGCTCCCGGACCCTCCAGTACATCAACGCCTGGCCCTGAGTCAAGAGCTCCAGGGGAGGGACCCCCGCCAATATCGCCGCCGCCGCATATGAGACCGTGCGGTATGCACAGGCGGCCCTCAACACGATAGGCCGATGCGCCCTCCGCAACAGGCTCCCGACCTTCCTGGGCCTCGAGGCCGCACCCGCCCAGATCGGTACCCCATACAGGGCCACCGAACCAACCGTGCCCACATATAACTTGCGGACACGGCCGTCCGGCCCCCCAAGGTTGGGCAGCAGCCTCGATAGTGAGGTCGCCACCCCTCCTATCTTGGGGGCTAGCTGAGCAAAGTGCTCCCTGAAATCCTATCTTCCGTCCAGGTGGAGGCCCAGATACTTCATCCGGGCCCCCACCCGGACCTCGTGCCCGTCCATCCACAGGGAAAGTCTGAGGGGAGCCCCCCGGGAGCCGTCGTGAAAGAAGATGGCTTCCGTCTTCCGGGGGGCCACCCCCAGGCCCAGGCCTTTAATGCCCCCAACCACTCCAGCTACCGCGACGTTTCCCCTCGCGATCGCGCCCTCCCAGTTCCTCCCCCCGGCTACCACTAAAGTGTCATCTGCATAACAGATGACGTGGCAGCCGGGGGGAAGAACTCTCACCAGGACCTCATCATACGCGAGGTTCCACAATAGGGGACCCAAGACTTGCGGAATCGAACCCCGCGACGAATCGGCCTCCTCCTAACCGCACCCTCCGCGTCGCGGAAAACAATTCCCCTGCCCTTAAAATAATCCCGGACTATCCTAATCAGATAGTATGGGACCCCATGTGCCCGGAGACCCGCCCCAATTTTGTCCCACGAGAGGGTATTAAAGGCGTTGACTATGTCCAAGGACACAGCCAGCGCCACCCCCCTGTCTTGGATAATTCGTTCCGTGCAGGCCCGCAGACCATCGATCGTGTCGATGGTCGACTGGCTCGCCCGGAACCCAAACTGCCGCTCACTAAGCCCCGCATTCTCGCGCAGGTGTTCAGCGAGCCGCCCTACCACTATTCTTTCCATCAGCTTACCGACCTCATCCAACAGGCAGAGAGGTTGGTAAGCTGATGGCTCCGTGGGGTCCCTTCCCCTCTTTGGAAGGAGGACTAATCTCGCCTCCTTCCAGGGGGAAGGAAAGACTCCTTCCCTGAGGCATCTCGTAAAGAGATATCTCAGGGGCCCCCCGACATCACCTATGACGAGGGCCCAGACTTTCCCCGGGATGCCGTCCGGACCAGGAGCCTTATTCGGCTTCATTTTCCAGACAGCATCCCTCATCTCCTCCGCTGTCACCTCCCAATCCTTTCTCCACTCGGGCACTTCTCCTAAGAAAGGGAAGGGGGTCGCGTCCCCCGCTCCCCCGGGGAAGAGGGTCTCAACCACCTCCCCGAGGAAACCAGGGTCCAGGGATTCCGTGGTCGGAGGCGCCCGCGGCCTCAACTTCTTGAGTACCATTCTATACGGGCGCCCCCACGGATCCTCATTCAGGGAGGAGATGAGTTCCTCCCAGGCCCCTGGTACTCCCCCAGCGCCTGCTCAATGCACGCCTCGCTCCTGTTTCTCCGACGCAGACACCTTTGAAGTCGGCGCCTGGCTTGGACCGAGGCTTCGCGGAGTTTTGCGATCTCCTCGGTCCACCAGTACGCCGACCTCCTTCCGCATCCCCTCCTTACCCTTGGCATCGAGGCGTCGCAAGCTCCCCAAAGAGCTTTGCGAAGCCTCAATGCCACCTCCTCTACACCTACTTCCACCCAGGATTGGGCCCTCTCCCCCCACACCCACAGTGAGACGCATCGAGGCCATCAGGAGGACCGGGTTCAGTTTTGTGAGGGACCACCTGCGTTCTGTATATATATATATATATATACACACACATATACAGGGTGACCCATTTTAACTTAGGCAGCCAAATAACTCGAAAAATAAGCAAGATAGAGAAAAATGTTTTAGACAAAAGTTGTATGGTTTCGAGGGGGCCATAAGATGGTATCATTGGTTTGACCTTGAAGAGTCATTTGAAGGTCACGTGAAGGTCACTTCAATTTTTTTAAATGGAATACCCTATATATTTTTGTACATTCTTGTAGCTTATTTCGAGAGCTTTCCAAAACACTATAATTAAGTACCTTTCCGTTAAGTACTTTTTGAGTTATGATGCTTGAAATAATTTCTTAATTTTACATAAACCGTAAAATATCTTGTAAAATATTCATTTTTCGATTATCTTACCTTAATACTTTTATGTACAAAATAATGAAAGGAATCAATTGGTGTAAAGAAAACACATAGTTGTTTTTAAGAAAAAATATGGAATTGTTAATTGCAAATTACATATTTTTTCTTCGAAACAACTATGTGTTTTCTTTACACCAATTGATTCCTCTCATTATTTTGTACATAAAACTATTAAGGTAAGGTAATCGAAAAATGAATATTTTACAAGATATTTTACGGTTTATGTAAAATTAAGAAATTATTTCAAGCCTCATAACTCAAAAAGTACTTAACGAAAATGTACTTAATTATAGTGTTTTGGAAAGCTCTCGAGATGAGCTACAAGAATGTACAAAAATATATAGGATGTTCCATTTAAAAAAATTGAAGTGACCTTCACGTGACCTTCAAATGACTCTTCAAGGTCAAACCAATGATACCATCTTATGGCCCCCTCGAAACCATACAACTTTTGTCTAAAACATTTTTCTCTATCTTGCTTATTTTTCGAGTTATTTGGCTGCCTAAGTTAAAATGGGTCACCTTGTATATATACAGAACGCAAAAATAAGAAAGTTATTTGTGATGGGACATTAAAATGGGACACCCTGTGTGTGTGTGTGTGTATATATATATATATATATATATATATACACACACACACACACACACACACACACACACACAGGGTGTCCCATTTTAATGTCCCACCACAAATAACTTTCTTATTTTTAATTTTAGAAAAAGATGTTTCAGACAAAAGTTGTATGGTTTCAAGGGGGACATAAGATGGTGTCATTAGTTTGACCGTGAATAGTTACTTGAAGGTCACGTGAAGGCTACTTTCAATTTTTTAAATGGAATCGCCTACATTTTATTACATATTCTTGCAGCTCATCTCGAGAGCTTTCCAAAACACTATAATTAAGTTAGTTTTCATTAAGTACTTTCCAAGTTATGAGGCTTGAAATCATTTCTTAATTTTATAAAAACCGTAAAATATCTTGTAAAATATTCATTTTTCGATTATCTTACCTTAATACTTTTATGTACAAAATAATGAGAGGAATCGATTGGTGTAAAGAAAACACATAATTGTTTCGAAAAAAAAAATGTAATTGTTAATTGCAAATTACATTTTTTTTTTCGAAACAATATTGTGTTTTTTTTACACCAATTAATTCCTCTCATTATTTTGTACATAAAAGTATTAAGGTAAGATAATCGAAAAATGAATATTTTACTAGATATTTTATGGTTTATGTAAAATTAAAAAATTATTTCAAGCCTTATAACTCGAAAAGTACTTGATGAAAAAATACTTTATTATAGTGTTTTGGAAAGCTCTCGACATAAGCTATAAGAATATGCAATAAAAAATAGGTGGTTCCATTTAAGAAATTAAAGGTGTCCTTGACCTCACCTTAACGATGTCATCCAAGGTCAAACCAATGACATCATCTTATGTTCCTCTCAAAACCATACAATTTTTGTTGAAAACGTTTTTCTCTAAAATGCTTAGTTTTTGAAAGAAAAGGGGTGTACGTGTAGTCTAGGACACCCTGTATATACAGGGTGAGCCATTTTTAGTTACCCACCCCAATAACTTTTTTATTTTTGAATGTACAACAAAATGTTTCAAATAAAAGTTGCTTGACTTCGAGGGGGACAGAAGATGGTGGCAAAAATTTGACCTTGGATAGTCATTTGAAGGTCACATAAAGGTCACCTTCAATTTCTTAAATGGAACCTACTATTTTTCATTGCATATTCTTATAGCTTATCTCGAGAGCTTTCCAAAACACTATAATTAAGTACCTTTTCGTTAAGTACTTTTTAAGTTATGAGACTTGAAATAATTTCTTAATTTTACATAAACCGTAAAATATCTTGTAAAATATTCATTTTTCGATTATCTTACCTTAATACTTTTATGTACAAAATAATGAGAGAAATCAATTGGTGTAAAGAAAACATATAATTGTTTCAAAAGAAAATGTAATTGTTAATTGCAAATTACATTTTTTTTTTCGATATAAAAATTCTGACGAAAACATTGGAGTTCTTGAAAACTTCTTAAAATATTCGCATAGTATTCTCTTCCATTCAACAGATGTAAACTTTATGAATTCATGAGGAATAGTGTTTAGAACAGATAGAGAAAATTATAGAGGATACTTCCCTGGCAAAAATGAGACGTTTCATGAACGTTTGTTTGGCGTTTACATGAACGTTTGTGGAAGTTCGTCGAGAGTTTAAAAACGATTAGTAAAGAGTTTGTAGAACAAAAATTGCAACACTGCAGCGTTTGAAAGACGTTTGTACATAGCGTTTTTGAGAGTTTGCATAGCGTTTACATGGCGTATGCAAAGAGTTCTTTAAACATTTATAGATCCTCTATTAAGTGTTTAATTTCATCTTTGGAAACTGCGTGCATCCTCTATTAAGCGATTACCCGACAAAAACAGTACGTGAAATCCACGTTATTACCACGTAGATTAATATCGTTGAATCTACGTGGATATTCAAGTGGATAATCCGCTCAAAAACGGTACTAGAATCTACGTGGAATCTATGTGAAAATTTCATGAACTTTCGAGACATATTACTTTTTTCATTTTTGATAAGTGAATATCTTGGACATTTATAAAAGTATATAAATACACTCGGCCATAAGAATAATTTTATTTTTATTTATATTTTATTTTTAATATGTACGCAATAAATAGGCTATCTCCCATTTATCCGTTTAATTTCAAATAATCTGTTCCATATTCTGAATCCCAACAAGCGATCCAGATTATTAAACGAATTATTTTAAATTAAATCAGTTTATTAAATTAAACTGACTAAAGGACCGTCTACAATGAAAATAATAACGGTGGAGTGGACGGTGGAGTAAGGCGTAAGACTAGGGCTGCGTTCCATTTGAGCGCTTACACGCTTAAAGCATCATTCTGTCTTTGTTGCACATCGAATATCAAACGAAGATAGAGCGACGCTTTCAGTGCTGAAAGCGTAAAAAGGAACGCAGCCTAGGAGTAATGCGAAATGGAAAAGAACCATTCGCTTATGCCTTACTCCACCGTCCACTCCACCAATATTACTTCCATCGTAGACGGTCCTTAAAAGAAAAAATAAACTTCGGACCGTGTTAGTATCAGTTCTTTATATACACTTTATGACGAAAAGTTGAATACGAGTTAGCTAATTTGATGCAGCGCTGCATAGCGGCAAAGCGAGGAAGCATATTCTATATACATATGTACTATTACATATGTAGAAACATACAGATATAATCTTTTTTTTAGCAAACTTTTTTATCTTTCTGAAAGATTTCAGAAATATTGCAAATACAATATTATATAAAATATAAATATTATAATATTATAATATAAATATTATAAATATTATAAAAAACATGATGCAGGTATATTTCTGAAATATTTCAGATACAAAATTACAATTGAAAAATTTTAATAAAATATCTTTTAACATTACAATATTACCGAGTTGTTGAATGATTAATCATAATTTCAATAGAAATATCCATATGAAATCTACATTGATATTTCGAGAATAAAGTACGATGTAATAATAAAAAAAGAAAGTTGTATCCACGTAGATAATTCGTGGATAAATCTGCATCCACGTAAGCCACGTAAAATACGTGGATTCGACGAGGATGTGACGTAACTGTTTTTATCGGGGCAGTCCCTGTTTCGCACAATCCCCGGGCTACTGGTTTGACAACCTCGGGTGCTTATCAGCACGTCGTCCTAGTCCGGGTATCCCTTCTCCTCCTGGCTACCTACCTCCCCCTCCCTTCCCCACCTCTTTATTGATCACCCCCCGCCTCTTCCCCCCAGACCCCTCCATTTCTCCAATCCCATACCCAACCTCCCTACCTTCGATTACCTTGACCTTGACATATGTTGTCAAGATCACTGCCTTGAGTAACATCCAAAAAGTTTTAGCCGTCGCTCGTTGTTTATTAAAAAGTTATTAACAAAAGAATTTTACAATTTTAATGCTCTTTATCTCCGAAAATATTGATTTGAGAAAAAAATTTTAAGCAGAAAATAAAGCCGCTGAAAAACTACAAAAAAAGTTATATGCATTTTTTTCATAAACCTACTATTTTAGCTGTTATATGAAAAAATAATAATTTTAAATACATTTAATACAATTTAAATTTATATAGAATTTAATACAATTAAAAGATATCACAAATGTATGTGTACACACACACACACGCGCGCGCGCGCGGGAGGTGCAAGGGGGACCTTCGGCCCCCCCTCCCGCAACCACCCCGCCGGTACCCAAGGAGAACAAAAAGTCACCATAACATCAAAATGATATCATTTTGACTTCAAAACGTCAATTTCATATCAAGACTCCCTGCAGTGACGTCAAAATGACGTCATTGTGACCTGCGTGGACATTTTATTAGAAAAAAAAATGATTTGCTTTATATGTATTTGCAAACAAGCCATTCAATTTTTTTTTATGGTATACGCTTATATATCTAGTATAATTATGTTAATATGTCTGTATAATGTCATATATATAGGCCCATATTCTGAATCCTCCTTTATCAATAAAAGTGCTTCTAAAAGCGGCCTGTAGCCAATCAGAAGGCTTATATACCGCTTTTGGAGGCACTTTTATCGATAAAAGAAGATTCAGAATATGGGCTATAATAGAAGCATGTCAAGGTTGAGAGTCACTCGCGAAAGAGGCGCTGTTTATTTTAGAACATGCGCGTCTTATATGTACAATAAGATCGTGCTTTAGAACAAAGAAGCCTGCTTTTAAAATCAAGAGAAAAAAGGATTAAGAAAAAAACATTCGCGTTTTCGCCATTAGTTTTGTGTTGCGGTTCAGCGTGGTTTGACTATATAGAAGAAAATGAATCCATCAAAGGTATATTAATTGTATTAATATTAATATAGTCCCTTGATTCTGTTTGATAGAGGTTATATGGATGTTGTGTTTAGTGTGTGCTTAATAAGTATCTGTTTAGTTTTTTCTTATAATTAGATTTTATGTGTGTATTAACAACGTAGAGATTGGAATAAAACTGTTGTAATGTACCGATCGACCTATCTAACCTTACTCTTTGGTTGTATTTAGAATTATAATAGAAAAGACACCTATTTATTAACTTGATAATTTTCTGCCATTCAGGCGTGTTTTCCTCTTTAGTTCATTTACTATAAAACAAAAAAAAATGAAACGCAGGTTACATGCTGCATCTGTAAAAGTGATCAAAAGGCGTTTATACACTGAAGAAGTAAGACAGAATTTGGATCAAATTGATGATGAATTAGAAGTTTTTGAGCTAGCAGATCACGATCAACATTTAGATAAAGATGATTCATCAATTTATTTAGAGATGGAAGAGAGCCGAAACAACTTTTCAAGCAGTTCCAATGATAATGAACTAAATCTATCTGATAATGAACTAGATAATAATTGCAATGTTAATTTTGAGCAAGATATGGAGGCTGAAACTATTAATAATACAGATGCAGAGTTTGCAATTAATATTCAGGATCAGAACGACATTCAGCCAGAGGATTCTTACAAATACCTGTCAAGATTTTTGAAGAAATGGGCAATGAGAGGTGTTGCGCATAAGAAAATTGATGAGCTTCTTGCAGGATTACGACTCATTCATAGCTTTTTATCAAAGTCTTACAAGACTTTACTGCAAACTCCACGTAGAATTGAATTGAAACGTAATGGTGAAGGTTTAATGTGGTAAAGTATCATTAAAAGTAAAAATATCATTAAAAATTTAAATGAAAGAATCACAGATAATTACTTGCTTGAACACAAAGAAATTATTATTGATGTGAACATTGATGGTTTGGCATTATTTCGTAGCACTGATGATAACTTCTGGCCTATACTAGGTTGTCTTGTAGGAGAAATTAAACCATTTATCATAGGTGTGTGGCATGGTATTGGAAACCAGACAATCTTGGTGCTTTTTTAGCGGACTTTATTCATGAAGTTGATGAATTAGCACTGAATGGTTATGACTTCCATGGCAGTCTCTTTCCTTTTAAAATCAGGAATTACATACTCGATGCTGTAGCACGACAATATGTGAAATGTATTTCAAGCCACACCAGTACCTATGCATGTGAAAAGTGCACAATAAGAGGTGCGCGTTTTAAAAATCGTGAAATCTTTCTGGATCTCAATGCACCATTGCGCACAGATGAATCCTTTAGGAGAAAGGATCAGTCTGATCATCATGATGGAGAATCACCTTTAAAAGCTATGAGAAGTGACAACAATAGAATGGTTTCGATGTTTCGTTTAGATCCAATGCATCTATTATTTGAAGGAGCTTTTAAAAGATGGGTTCAGTATCTCTGCGGATATCAAGTTATCACATATGGTAAAATCTCAAGGCTAGCACGTTTCAATTTATGTTCTGATATGATTGACATTGCTCCTTGGATCCCTATAGAGTTTAATCGTAGACCAAGATCTTTGTATTATCAGGCCAAGTTCAAAGCAACTGAATGGAGGCGTCTTCTCCTGTATGATGGAGTGCGTATTTTCCGATACAGGCTTCATGAAAACACTTATAAGAACTTTCTATTAATTCATTCTGCATCTTACATTCTGTCATCCTCTGAATTTGTTAAAAGCAACCATTGAATTGTTATTGCTGACAAAATATATATCGTGAGTTTATCAAGCATTCCCTAGATGTTTTTGATGAATCATATGTGGTATACAATGTACATTCTTTGTGTCACATGGCTGCTGAATGTCGGGAAAATGGGACATTATTGGATTTCAGTGCCTTTAAGTACGAATCTTTTATGGCTCTGATTAAACATCACTTGCGTTCAACTTATAAACCTCTCCAGCAGTTAGCTAATAGGGACATTGAAACAGAAGGGCATCTTATTACAGAGTCAAGGAGATCAAATTCTAATAGAGTTATATTAAAGAAGCAATTGTTTAGAAATATTGTTCCAGAAATTCCTGGTGACCGTTACGCTGAAATATATTTAAAGGGTGTAACTCTTTCAACTAATGAAGCTAATTGCTGTTTCTCATCAAAAGATGGAAACATATTTATTTTAACCGAAGTTGTAGTTCCACCGAATGGTAATATATTATTAGCAGGCCATAGGTTTCTTTGCAAAGAAGATTATTATGACTATCCACTTCCTTCCTCATCCATTGGAATTCTTAAAGTATCACATGTAGACTCTATAAAAAGCATGTGTAGGTTGCAGGATTTTTTTCAAAAATGTGTTATTTTACCTGATGGAGACAGTTTCCTTTGCATTCCTCTCCTTCACAGTAGTTCTCAGTAAATTTTTGGTGAGATCTTATTTGTTATTTGTATCTTTGCTTTTGTTTCTTTTCTTGATAATTTAAAATTTATTTTTTTACAGTATTCTGTGATAGAGTTTGTGCCTGATCCTGAAATAATGAAGAGGATATCCTTATTGAAGTTGTACCAATCAAGTAGATTAGCGAGAATAGAGAATTCTGTTATTATCCACCACGTTCCATGAGGGGAAAATGTATGAAGTTAGTGATGAGCTTAGCGGATTATGACTCATCCGTGTGGAAACTCCTGCCCATTATATATCATCACAGTTATTGTAAGTATTTTGTTGTATCTTTTTATTTATGCAAGTCTACTTTGTTAATTTAATCTTTGTTTTGTGATCACAGCTACTTTTAATGTTGCCCTAAAAGCAAGAAACAAGGCCGTGAATGAGGACACAGTTGTTGGAACAGATGTTGATACAGACTACAGTAAACCACGCAACAGAAAGCCGCCTAAACGATTTTTATCAGATTCAGAGTCAGATGAGGAAACGAGAAAGAAAAAACCTATGGGAAATCACAACATTCCCGAACCCAGCTCAACTCTGTCATCAAACCTAAAAAAATTACTCGACAGTGCCAAAGCCAAGAATTTAGCTAAGTCTAAGCAAAAAAGTTCTGTCATTTCGAAGGTTTTGTCTGCATCAAAAACAGATACAACTTTTCGTCAATTACAGGAAGAGTCGTCAGCACAATCTGGTTTGTGTTTCTAATTACTGCAATTTAATTGTACCATTTACGACACAATCAAGAGAGACGGTAGTGTCTTAGCTAAGTCCCAGCGTAAGCAAAGATGCGCTCCGTGTCTTATTACGCGAGTCGGATTGAGAGTATAACTCGATATTTTTATTTTCTCATATAACCGCTCAACGGATCGAGTTCTTAGTAGAATTAATCGATAGCTTGGGTTTAAATTATATAATAAAAGTGTTTTTATTTTTGCGCTACGTGCTCTGTAAACGGAGATATCATGATGCAAAGTCTGAACTGTGAAAATTTCGATTAAGAAACGTCGTCATAGTCATCGTCAACTCCTCTTAACATAACAAAGAAATATACAGAAATACGTTTCCAACGTCTGCCACAAGAATGCGCTAGCAGTGATTCACGACGCAGCGTTAGTAGCGCTCTGTGATACTAACGGCGTTTAGTGATATTAAGGGCGCTTTGTAGCTGATTGGTCTATGATGAATTGTCGATCGATATCGAGCTTGAAATAATAGATGATGCAACTATATATATCTATTACATGTACTTATTGTGTGATACACTAATTATCACACATATCTTTTGATTTAAAATAAGAGCTATCGCACAAATTGACATAAGCTGCATATGCGTACATAAAACCGCTGGCTCAATGAACATCAAGCATTGATCAATATGGCGACTTAATACTCGATGCTTATTGATCCAGCGGTTTTATGTTATATATAAATATTTGGATTGAAGTTAATGATGCTAAAGTTAAAAAAAAGCAGTGGCCTAGAGGTGCTAAAAATGTTCATTTACTTTTCTTACAAAAAATGACTAAATAATACATAAAAATGTTATAAAATAAAGCAGTAAAAAAATTCTTTATTAAACATAAACATTTATGTAACATCTAAGTTGTGATTAATAATTTATCATTTAGTACAATATTTCGATCAGTCTTATATAAAAAAAATATTGTAATGTATCAGCAATTTCGTGAAGAATGCTTTATATTTTGCATTATTTATAAACTGTCAAAAAATATTTAGATAAGTAATCAATAATTTATCTCCATTTTTTTTAGTATTAAAAATAGAATTATGAAACTTACTCTTTTTCCGTTTTACTTATATATTCAATGATGAATTAAATAAACAAAACAATGATTATTTATCAATTTAGATTTGGAATTTTATTATGAATAATAAATGTAGATTTCTAATGACAGATTGATTTGTGATTATCCTTTGTTATTTTTACAATAAGTATAACAAAGTTTGAAAAATCTAAATATTTACATAACCAAAAAGGATCGTAGTATTGTAATGAAATATGATGAGGGTGGCAAATTCTTAGCATATTTATTGAAAGAAAATTTAAATTTTTCGTTTAACATATAGTACAAAAAATAGTGATATCTCTAGAAAAATTATCTTTTTAAAAAAGAGGTAAAAAAAGGAACTAAGTCCCGCGTAAAAAACTGTATGTATTTGCAAACCAGTGCGTTAACTATAAAAACCTATCTCCAAAGTCATGTTATTTTATACTATAAAAACCTATCTCCAAATTCGTGTTATTTTATATATAAAAACCTATCTCTAAAGTTGTTATTTTATATCTTACAAAAATTAATGATATCAAATAAAAATTGTGCTAAGTAAAAATAAAAACTTATTAAAATATTTTAATTAAAAAAATTATACAAAATAGTTGTAGTTTCTTACATTATATTCTACAAAATCAAAATAATATCAAAAATTTGCGTTAATTAAAAGTATAAATTTAAAAGTAGTGTAACACTAAAAAAGTTGTACAAAATAATTGTTTTAATTTTTTACAAAAATAACGATACTAAAAAGTTGTGCTAACTGAATACAAATTTTTGCTATAAAATATATTTCTTTTACTTCCAGTATAAAAGAAAAACTGTATTAAATATTTTAAAAAATTATTGAAAGTATAACTAACTATTATATATATTATATTTTTTTAATAATCATATGAATATATCTTGAAGTTTAATCAAAAAAGAAAAAGAAAATGCAAGTATAAAAAACAAAAATTAAGTTATTAAAAAAAATAAAAATTTTTTAAATTAATACAAGAAAACAAAATTTATAGAAATTAAAAATTAATATAAGTAAAAAAAAATTAATTAAAAAAACTTAGCACTGCTAAGTCTAAGTTTTTTTAATTAATTTTGCATTTTCTTTTTCTTTTTTGATTAAACTTCAAGATATATTCATATATGATTATTAAAAAAATATAATATATATAATAGTTAGTTATACTTTCAATAATTTTTTAAAATATTTAATACAGTTTTTCTTTTATACTGGAAATAAAAAAAATAATTTTATAGCAAAAATTTGTATTCAGTTAGCACAACTTTTTAGTATCGTTATTTTTGTAAAAAATTAAAACAATTATTTTGTACAACTTTTTTAGTGTTACACTACTTTTAAATTTATACTTTTAATTAACGCAAATTTTTGATATTATTTTGATTTTGTAAAATATAATGTAAGAAACTACAACAACTATTTTGTATAATTTTTTTAATTAAAATATTTTAATAAGTTTTTATTTTTACTTAGCACAATTTTTATTTGATATCATTAATTTTTGTAAGATATAAAATAACAACTTTAGAGATAGGTTTTTATATATAAAATAACACGAATTTGGAGATAGGTTTTTATAGTATAAAATAACATGACTTTGGAGATAGGTTTTTATAGTTAACGCACTGGTTTGCAAATACATACAGTTTTTTACGCGGGACTTAGCTCCTTTTTTTACCTCTTTTTTAAAAAGGTAATTTTTTTAGAGATAAGATTATCCTTATGTCAGCCTTTGTAATTTATTGTATTTATATTGTATTTGTTTTCCAGAAACTACTAATGATGAAAACTTGTCTGAAACGTCATATGAAGATATTTCCCTTTCCAAATTAGAATGCTCAGTTTCTAAGAATGATGGGTCTCCTTTAAATCCACAAAGTTTCCTAATAATTTTGTCAAATCACCTCAAATTGTGGAAGAGACTTATATTGGTGAGCAATCTCTAAAATCTTATGATGTGGTCACACAGAAATCTGACCACAATAATGATGTGAGAATGAATAAAGAAAATAATTCCTCAGATAGACCTATATCAACAAAATTCTTTTGAAGATATTTTTATTGGTCATTTTTGTGGTGATATATAACTGATCAGTTTTTATTCCGAATTGAACATTTGGTTTTGTTATTAATAGATTCGCTGTTATCATTGAAATGCAGAAACTGTAGATCAGTTAGTAAGTCTTATATTTTATATCTTTTTATATTCTTGAAGTAATGAGAATAAATTATTTTATTGTTTTTACTTTATACATATTTTATATTCATTAGCAATTGACAATTTTTGATGATTATTTTTTGTTAACGTTTAAATTGATATAATGAGAGTTACTGTCATTAGCAATTAATAGTTTTTATGATGATTTTTTATATTATGAATAAATTACATCACTCTAAATTAAACTGTCATTTAATTCATGTTATTTTTTAACAGGCAAGCCTAAAGATCAGCTGATCCTAAATTACATGCAAGAATTGTCAGCGAAGATGGATTGGCACAACATTGGGATTTCCCAAATTTTGCACGAGTTGTTCCCCAATGAAAATAATTTTGACCGGCCTGAAGGATTCCCTTCTTTGCCACTAGAAACTGAGGAATCTTTTGCAGACTTTGATGGTCACTTACATAATAAAGTGTTGTATAATCATATGGTGAGTTTTTTTATCACTGTTAGTAAGGCAGATATTATATTTTATATGTATTCATGAAGTGTTTTGACTGATTTTCTGTGTTATAGCTCAAATACCTGTTACGGAAAGGAAAGGGAGAAACAACCGCCCTTTTTACTTACTCCATTTTGTCGACCCTAATTAAGAACAACCTTGCACGACTTATTAGTTGGAAGGGTTCTGGAGGGATCAAGCTCAGTTTTGAGAAGTCCAAACTGAAAAATCTAGTAGAAAGTGAGTATTATCTAGTTTTTGAAAAAGTTATCTTCAGATTAATTTACGTTAGTTTTTCATATATGTATATAAGCATACACATTGCACACACACACTTACGCACACACACGCGCGTGCACACACACACACACACACACGCACGCACACATTAATTAAACTACAACTTTGTTTTTCTCTAATAGGTGTTTGCTTGAAGAAGTTTCCTAACATTCAAATTTTCATATTTGAAGACCATATGAAACGATGGTTCAACACTTCCATGCAGCGATTATATTAGACTAATCAGAATTATAGTTGTTTCCGCTTCACTGTATGTAAGTTCCAAAAAATAATATTTTAAGAAATTTTATTAAGTTTTTTTTTGTATGAAATACAAAATTTTGTATGAAATTTTATTAAGTTTTTATGTTTTTGAGAATAAGACTGAAGTTTTTTTCTTTATATTTTTTAAAAGACTGATACTCTTATATTCTCATAGAGTTTATACATAATATTAAGTAAGTTTATACATAATATTAGTAAGTTATATATGTATAATAGTTGATATATAGTATATATAGTATAGTATATATTTTATTATTAATAAAGTTAATATAATATTTCTTATATTGAATAAAATAATATGTACTACAGATATGTATTACTAAAGAACTACAAAAAATAGTAACTTTAATTATTTGTGTATATATATATATATATATATATATATATGTATATATATACAGGATGACCCATTTTAACTTAGGCAGCCAAATAACTCGAAAAATAAACAAGATAGAGAAAAATGTTTTAGACAAAAGTTGTATGGTTTCGAGGGGGCCATAAGATGGTATCATTGGTTTGACCTTGAAGAGTCATTTGAAGGTCACGTGAAGGTCACTTCAATTTTTTTAAATGGAATACCCTATATATTTTTGTACATTCTTGTAGCTTATTTCGAGAGCTTTCCAAAACACTATAATTAAGTACCTTTCCGTTAAGTACTTTTTGAGTTATGATGCTTGAAATAATTTCTTAATTTTACATAAACCGTAAAATATCTTGTAAAATATTCATTTTTCGATTATCTTACCTTAATACTTTTATGTACAAAATAATGAGAGGAATCAATTGGTGTAAAGAAAACACATAGTTGTTTTTAAGAAAAAATATGGAATTGTTAATTGCAAATTACATATTTTTTCTTCGAAACAACTATGTGTTTTCTTTACACCAATTGATTCCTCTCATTATTTTGTACATAAAACTATTAAGGTAAGGTAATCGAAAAATGAATATTTTACAAGATATTTTACGGTTTATGTAAAATTAAGAAATTATTTCAAGCCTCATAACTCAAAAAGTACTTAACGAAAATGTACTTAATTATAGTGTTTTGGAAAGCTCTCGAGATGAGCTACAAGAATGTACAAAAATATATAGGATGTTCCATTTAAAAAAATTGAAGTGACCTTCACGTGACCTTCAAATGACTCTTCAAGGTCAAACCAATGATACCATCTTATGGCCCCCTCGAAACCATACAACTTTTGTCTAAAACATTTTTCTCTATCTTGCTTATTTTTCGAGTTATTTGGCTGCCTAAGTTAAAATGGGTCACCCTGTATATATATATATATATATATATATATACAGAGTGATTCAGAACGATCTAGGTGTCCTTGCACAGACGTATTCCTGATTTAATTCTGAGATGATTTTTCCTTTGCGAAATTTTTGTCCGAAGCTTAGTTTTTGAGATATAATGGAAAATAGCTAATTACGAGCCGGGTACAATGGACAGGCATAGCGCAACGCGCCGTCTATTCTCTATTGTATTAGATGCCCGTTGTACCCGGCTCATAATTAGCTAACTATTTTCAATTATATCTCAGAAATTAATATAAAGCTTCGGACAAAAATTTCGTAAAGGAAAAATCGTCACAGAATTAACTCATCAGGAATACATCTATGCAAGGACACCTGGATCGTTCTGAATCACCCTGTATATTGTTATCTTATCACCTGTGAATTTATTGCTTTTACCTAATACAAATATATAAAAGAACGATTTACTAGTCAAAATGATATCAAAATGAGGTCAAAATACAGTCATTTTTTTTCCCGGTTTGATGTCATTGTGATTTTCTCTGTTTTGACATTATTTTGACATCATTTTGACGTTATGATGACTTTTTGTTCTCCTTGGGTAGGCAAGGTGGACCTCGCTTTACAACTTACAGCATATATCCATTGTGATTGAACTCTTCGCAATGCGTCCCCTACCGGCGGGGTGGTTGCGGGAGGGGGGCCGAAAGCCCCCCCCTTGCACCCTCCCCCGCGCGCGCGCGCGTATGTGTGTGTGTGTGTACACATACATTCGTGATATTTTTTAATTATATTAAATTGTATTAAATTCTATATAAATTTAAGTACATGCGTGGTCGGAGAAAGAAAAATATTCAAATTTATGTTTATATTTATATTTTATTCAGCAATATTATTATTAAAGATAAGAAACTAATTCTTCGTAATATAGTTAAACGGAGAAACTCGTGAAGTCTCATGTTCACGTATTAAGAGTTCTGCAAGTACTAAATACAAGGAATATTTCTACAGCTTAAGTCTGTATTATTGTTATGTTTACATATTTCGGACTATAAGCATACTTTGCGTGGAAAATACTTTCGAACTGTGTTTTCATACTATAGTTCTATCTACACGGTGTCAATAAAATCTACCCAGATAGCAAAGTCTATAGAAAGCATATCATGCCAAGTGTCTGCTATCAACTAATGTTAGCAAAACGGCTACAAATTTGGTACTGAAGCTGTTATTACCAATTAAGTTGACAAATTGATGTCAAAAATCGAACAGAGTCTGCTCACAGAATCTGACGCAGATTGGTGGCAGAAACCAAGCAGAATCTGCTAACATGACTTGATATCAGATTGTCGGCAAAAATCAAGCAGAATCTGCGTGCGCGCAATTTGACTGCAGATTGACAGCAGAAGTGGAACAGGGTTTGCATGCGTGATCTGATGGCAAATTGGCAACAATCTGCATTTGATTCGATAGTTCCTTCGCTTACCGCTATGTGATGTATTTTCTCGCAATCAAATTTCTGTCAGAAATATATATAAAGTCGCTATTATTAATAAAAGACCAAAAATATAGTAACTATTTCTATCACTTTAATTTCTGATATGTGATACAAGCAGATAAGATTCAGAATATTAAACTGATTGGCATCAATAGGATAAATGGATAATTATTCATTTACTGCCTATTTGAAGCATAAAGGAAGAATTTAATTCTAAATAAATTATATCTCAAGTTTTATAAGTTAAATTTAATTATTTTCACCATTTACTTTATTATTAATTTAATTAAATTGAGTCCTTTACTATGTGAGATATATAACTACGATATAACATATTACATATTATATGTTGTATTAGAAGAAAATTGTAATTAACCGATAACTCGCCGATAATAGTCTTATTTAACATCTGTAGTAATTAATTTTATTGTATTTATATTACTTATTTATATGAATGACCAGAAGCTGCAGATTCTGCTCGGGATCTGCTGCCAATCTGCCGTCAGATTACCTGCGCGCAGATCCTGCTCGGTTTTTGCTAATAATCTGCTATCAGATTCTGTGAGCAGGTTTTGCTAGCAAATCGTGAGCCTATTGCGGACATAACGGATGCCAATCTGCTAGCAACTTTTGTGGAAATCTGTCGCCAATCTGCTGGCAAATTGCGCGCATTTTGCTTACCGGGTATATTCTCTTTCTAACTTCTTTTACTAATAACTTTTTAACAGCGAGCGACGGCTAAAATCTTTTGGATGTTACTCAGGGAAGTGACCTTGACAACATATGTCAAGGTCAAAGTAATCGAGGCGGGCTCCTTTCATCGACATATTTACCGATTTTCAGATGAAATAATTATTTCCCAAACGTTAAAAATATTACAGACATGTTTCCCAAATAATTTCACGTTAATTAAAAAAAAAATTTTTTTTTTAATATTTATGTCTGCTAACTATATACGCTCAATTTATTTTAATTAATTATAAATAAACTATTATTTCCTAAACTATGAGAATCTATTCCTAAATGTGTCCAAACGATTCCCAAGCGATTGGTTTAATAGATAATAGGGAATATCAAATTTGTCTGCTAACTATATGATCGTAGAAGTGAGGAAGATTAAATTTCAGTGCAGCCAACTTAACTTTTGTTGAATGTAATACAGTATGTGATCTAACCTCTAAATATATGGTTGGCACTATTTATTATCAAGCGCGTAGACCGTAGACCTTATGGCCCATATTCTGAATCCTCTTTTATCGATAAAAGTGCCTCTAAAAGTGGCATATAAGCCTTCTGATTGGCTACAGGCCGCTTTTAGGAGCACTTTTATCGATAAAAGAGGATTCAGAATATGGGCCTATAAGTATGGACTGGCAATTGCCTATAGTTTCTGTAGAGAAGCAGTGTCCGGAGGAGGTTAGAGAGAGAAACATAAGCCGGTATTCATAGTCCGGTCTTATATTTATGATCGTCTTTAGTTCATCTTTAGATAATCCATAGCCAATAAAATGATACATACAATATCTAAAGATGAACTTAAGACGATCTTAAATATAAGAACGGACTATGAATACCGGCCATACTTTTTAGTACTTCTCTTTCTACAAGTGTCCGGACACTTGTAGAAAGAGAAGTACCAAAAAGATGTTTCTCTCTCTAACCTCCTCCGGACACAGTCTGATACGTATTGCCAGTCCATATCTGTAAGGTCTATGATCAAGCGTTTCCACGGACTAAATTTGGTATCAGTTTCGCTGCCACTCCGATAAAGCTTGTAGAGCGAAGCGGGAGTGAAATGAGTACGGTTAGTCGCGCTTCTATCGACTTAAATTTGATTCTACGCCGCACTAGATGCGAATTAACGCTTCGGTGGAAACTAGACCAGTGTAGTAATAAAGAACAAACTTACTTGTGAACACTTGATGATTTCGGGTCTGTTCTTTTTAGCTACACTGCTGTACTAGTGCAATAAGTTAGAAAGAGACAAACATACTTTCTTTCACTCCAACTAATTGCACTAGTGCAGTAATGCAGCTAAAAAGAACAGGCCCTTCGACGTAGCAGTCTGATATGAGGATGTTTTATTAATACATATATTATTAATACATATTTTATTAATACATATATTATTAAAATGGAGATACCTGTGAATTTTATGGAGAAGCATATTCTTGAATTGATTTTGTTGGCGATATGGCTGCTGTACTTTTGGAATAATTATTTAAATTTACGTCAGGTAACTTATATTGGCTTCTATTCTAACCTTTTATAATTTTTCTAAATTTTATTATTTTAGTAAAATATGTATTTGCATAAAATACTACATACAATTCGCATATACTAAGAATTAATTTTTTTTTGTGTTCAATATTTATATGTATTTATTATATTTTTACAATTGAATAATTGTACATGCATATGTCAAATAATATAAGTCAAAGTCGGATTATAATTAAATATTTAATAAGAATTAATAATATATATCTTTTTTTATGTCTTCAATATTAATACATATACAATTATTATATAAAAGATCAAGAGATTGTACAAATTTAGAAGTTTATATAAGTTTATATAAGTGATATAATTAAAGTTAATTTCTTTTTTATTTATATCTTTTAAATATTACAGAGGAGATTGATGCAACAATTGGTTGATTTACCAAAATCTGTTGAGGGATTAATGACTAAAGATGTGTACGGAAAGGCTCGTGCATATGCATTAGATAGAAGTAGCTTTGGTATTATACAAGACATATATTCTAAGATTTTTAATACGGTGAGAATTATAAACAATTTTTGATATTGTGTACTTTTGATCATCAAGGAAAATTTTTATAATTTTATTTTGTATGGTCAGCATTATATTGCATTAATCCTCAGTATTATATAATTTATTGGTTTTATAGGTAATATTAGTAGCTTACGGCTATTATTATAGTTGGCAATGGAGTATCAAAATAGCTAAATACTTTGGCATTAATGATGAAAATGATATACTGCTAAGCGCAATATGTATGTTTATTATAAATGTTATTTCTCACATAATTAATCTGCCATTAGTGATATATGATACTTTTATTTTGGAAGGGAAACATGGTTTCAATAAACAGGTAAAACTCTTTAAGTAACATATTTTCGATCTCTTATTAGACAAAAAATGATACGAAATTAAATAAAATTCTGTTAATTACTTAATTAAATATGTTTTTAGACAACTGCATTTTTTATTAAAGATGAGATTAAAAAATTTGTTGTATCTCAAATTATTGCATTACCTCTTCTCTGTGGTATGATTTGGATCGTGAAAAATGGTGGTGATTATTTCTTCTGGTATTTGTGGATATTATCAGTGGTGGTCTCATTATTTATGATGATCTTGTATCCAGAAGTAATAGCCCCATTGTTTGATAAGTATTCGCCATTACCCGATGGCGAATTGAAACAAAAGATTGAAGAATTGGCAGCTTCTTTAAAGTTTCCCTTATACAAGTTATTTATAGTTGAGGGTTCTAAAAGATCATCACATAGTAACGCCTATCTGTACGGTTTTCACAAACACAAAAGGATTGTTCTTTTTGACACTCTTATTAAAGGTTATTGTAAGAAAGACGATGATGCTGATAAAGATTGCGGCTGTGAAACAAACGAAATATTAGCAGTCCTTGCACATGAATTGGGTCATTGGAGACATAATCATACTTTGAAAGGATTTCTTCTTAGCCAGGTAAATAATGTAAAATATTTTTAAGTCTATTTATATTTTATATCTTCTTATTTTGGTGTTACTTAGTAGCCTAATAATTGTTATATTGCATATCAATCCAAAATATCTATTATAATAAATTGTTCAAGTAGTTTTTACACCTTTTAGTATACCAGGTGTCCAAAATAAAGCAGTAGAAATTTTTATTTCGAAAATATCTCATATTTTTGAGAAAAATTGCTCAGACAAGAATTATCTGATTCCAAGGAGGAAATATTATGGCATTCATTTTTTATTTGGTGGAAAGTTTCAAGATCAACTTTGTTTTTTAAATGGGAACCTATGTTTTTTATCATAGCAATATATTCTATGTTCAAAAATAAGTAACTTTTGTCTGAAATATTTTTTTATCTACTTTCAATTTTTATGAAAATTTGACAAAATATATTTTGGGATTCAAAAAAATATCAATAATCAGTAATTTTAAATGTTTTCCTTGAAAATGGGTAGGTAGATATAGGCCTGTGAATTAGCTAGCACATTTATCAAACCTGACATCATTAGATTTTTTCTAAGACTTTATAAAAGAATGTGTCAACTGCTCTCATAACACCTAAAAATATGATAGATAGAATACATCGAGTCTGTACACAAATAACATCATAAATATTAACTAATTGAAGATGTTTTCGTGAAAGAGTTCTAAAGTGTACTAAAATTGAAGGACATTGTTTTGAAAATTTAATTGATCGTTGATCATTTAAATTAATATTTAAGTAATATTATCTATGTTCGTTTAAAATTTCAAGAGTTTGTTTTTTTAATAAATCATATGTTGTTTGAGTTGAAACATAAAACGTTCAAGTTATTAATTTCATTCATTTAACAAAATTTTTGAAAATAAATTTTTTTAAAGAAATTATTTATTTGTCATAATTTGCAATTATTATTTCAAGCATGCAGTAAAAATACCTTTGCAACTTCGATTATAATCTTTAATCTTTACATATCTAAAAAGAAATACAACAGAAAAGTTCAAATAAAAGCTACTTATTAACTTTATTAGCTTAAAATAAACATTTTTCATCTTTTGTACTTTTTCTCAAAAGCTGCTGATTATCGATATTTTTAAAATTTTAAAAATGTAAAAATATTTTGTCAAATTCTCGCAAAAATTGAAGGTGGGTAAAAAAATATTTTAGAAACATTACTTGTTTTTTAACGTAAAATATGATAAAAAACTGATAAAAAAGACGTAGGTTTCCATAAAAAAAAAAGTTAATCTTAGAACGACATTGAAATCTCTCACCAAGTAAAAAATTATAAACGCCATAATATTTCCCACTAGAGAAATCAGATAATTCTTACCTGAATAAATTTTCTTAAAAATGCTTTATTTGCGGGATAAAAATTTGTAATGTTCTACTTTGCACACCAGGTACATGAGGATTAGAATAACACATATCTATTTTGAAAATAGTTATTATGTCGAATATTATGTCTGTTTCATTAATTATATAGTATTATATAGTATTAATTATATAGTAGTGTAATTATTATATAGTTACTATGATTTTTAAATTTGATATTTGGAAATAATAGATTTGAAAAAAATCTTTTATTTATGATCTATTATTTATGATTTTATGATTTATGATCAATTAACTATGTCAAATTAAATTGTTTCATGTGTAAATAACTAATTAACTCCAATACATTTTTATTAAAATTAGATATAACAAATGTCAACAAATATCAATAGATACATCTATCCAATAGATGATCTTCGTTTTACTATATTATTAGGGTCATGCTGATAAATATAATGCAATAACTTTAAATAGTCTTATTATTTATTTTGAAAATATTAAAAATTTTTATTTATTTCACTATTTATTAAATAAAAAATTAGATACATTTAATTTTATATAATTTTTAATATTTAATATTTTGTATTTAATAAATAAGAATGTGTCAGATATACAAAATATTTTTGTTAAATTAAGAAATTATTTTTTAAATACATAATTATACATGCATATATATACTAGAGACGGACAAATATTCTATTCCCGTTTCAGTCTCGACAGTCTTTGTCACGTGTCTCGATCGAATATACAAATGAATAGAATGGGAATGAGATAAAGATTGCTGTGACGGGAACTGAGATCTTTCGGTAGTGTCGAGACTGAAGAAAAATCGAAATTTTTAATTAGCGATTTCCGACTATTCTCGAAGTCGAGACCATATGCAACATGAGATGTGCGAATAAAATCGTGAATAAAATTCTATTTCATTTGTTACTCATTTATTTAAACAACTTTGCACAAAGAATCTAAAAATTATTAATAAGGAATAGAATTGCGCATGTATTAACTGAAAATAAAAAGAAAGAATCGATAAGAAAAAGAGAAAAGAATCAATAAAATAAATAAAACTTTTTAATAAATAAATAAACAAAAAAAAATGATAAATAAATCGTATTGATAAAAATTATTAAATAATTAAAATTAATTTAATTTAATAAATAGTAAAATACATTTCAAATAGAGCCGAAAATATATATGTATGTATATTTCCGAAACATATGTAACGAATACGTAAACAGTACAGCTACCTTATTAAATTATTAGAAATTATTAAATAAATTAATTAATAATATAAATATAAATAAATAAATAAAATTATATATATATGAAGTTAGGAAAATTTATTATTATTGTAAGTAAATTATAAATGTAATTATAAATATTATTTAAATTATAAGTATTATTTACGATTTATGCAATCACAAGATTAAAGTCGATAAAAAAATCCTTTTGCTTTGCTAAAATTTCTTTTTTGGATCTGCTAGTAGGAGAATATAAAACGTATTTAACTACTTTAATCAATTTCGTTAGATAATTTGTACATGTTTCCCATCACTTTAATATATTTTTCAGAAGAATCACTTCTAAACTTATTTTACCATATTATTAAATTACATTAAATTTTTCTATTTTATCTTTTTTATTATAAAATTTATCATTATTAAAAAAATTATTTTTTAATTTTAATTTATTAATAATTTTCATATTTTAAATCAAAATAATTAAAATAAATGAATAGCACATAAAATGCAATTTGAATCATGAATTTATTGTTGCGCTAAACGCTAAATTGTTTCGACTTCGATTGCTGAATCTTGAGTCTTGTTTACTTCCACTCCATCTAACAAAGCATCAAAATTCTGGATCTTGTTCAACCTTATATTCTCGATAACAGCGTTCCCGATAATATAAGTATCGAGACTCTAGTCTCGCTGATGGGAATGAGCGGGAGAGAGTAGATTTGCCCGTCTCTAATATATGTACACAGAATGAGTCTGATAAAAAGTCCATTATATTTTTTTCCAAGATAGTTAGAGACAAGAGAAGATACTCATTATCAAAATTGTAAGACAAAAAGAGGCATATACTATGGTGATCTTAAGGAATGTAGAATATCCTTGATTTTTATATTACCAGCTATAATTCTCTTTTTTTAATAAAAAGAAGGTATCTTTGAGAAAAAAAGTAGTAGTAAACTTTTTATCAGACTCATCCTGTGCGTGCGTGCGCACGCGTGTGTTAGTATATATCTTGTTTCTTCTTTCAGATAATGTTTGTAGCCAATTTTGTTATGTTTGCAAAACTCTTACGATATACACCAATGTATAACGCTTTCGGTTTTGTGAACTCTCAGCCCATCTTTATTGGTCTAATTATAGTAACAATGTATATTTTAATACCGTTGAATACAGTAAGTATTCAAATTTTTTCATCAGAATTCTTATTGTGCATGAAACAAATTTATAAAATAATATTTATTCAAATCATTTTGAAATTTCTAGATCTTCAATTTCGTTAGCGTGGTGATTGGCAGAAGATTTGAATTTCAAGCAGATGAATTTGCTACAAGATTAGGTCACGGCGAAGCTTTGAAAGCGGCTCTGTTAAAACTACAAAAGGACAATTTGGGATATCCATTGTTCGATAAATTGTATTCCAGTTGGCATCATTCACACCCGCCTATCATCGAGCGTTTAGAAGCGATAGATAAAAAAAAGTGAGATTTGAAGTTTTTCAATTCACACGATTATCATAACTGGTTTGCAGACGTAAAAGATGAAGTCCATAGCTTACCGATACGGGTATTAATTGTTATTTAAATTGTTTTTACATTTTATGCATTTTTTTTAAATTTTATTTTGCTATCTCAAGTGAACATAACATAGTCACAAAACAATTATGCTTCCTGTTTATTCTTACAATGTTAATATGATCATTTAATATTCTATTTTTAATTTTATATCCTCCCACTTAATAAAACTTAATCGAATTAGAGAATAAATTTCTAATTGAATTTTTTGATATTATTTAATATTTTTATATACTACTATTTTCCTGTAGTATTGCATTTGATATTTATATGTATAAACATCTTTCCAATACTATTTATATATTTTTCTTGTGAATAATGATCGTAATATTAATATTTATAAGGCATTTTCTTCTATTTGTAGAGATTTATTCAATTAGAATATTTCGTATATACTTTATTTTTTTCAAGAACACACAAAGTAATCTTTGTATTTTATTTACTACTAGAACTTGCGCATTACTGTTGCAGTTACACTGTAAAGACTCTTGCACAATGCTAGGCAACAGGCAATAGGAATAGGGAATAGAAACTATTCACCAATAAATACGCGGAATAGAAAATATTCGTCAATAGGAGCAAAGAATAGATACTATTTCTGTTCTTATTGCCTGTTGCCTAGCATTGTGCAAGGGTCTTTATGATTATCATATCTATTATCTCTATGTTTATTTATCATATAAATTTCTCTATGTTTATCACATCATATAAATTTTAAATGCTAGTATGTATAAAAATATACTTTCGTATATGTAATAAAATGTAAATTCCTAAATTGATATTCCACTTTACATCTTATATTTTACAATATAGAAATTTGTAAAAATATCACTTATAAGCAATTCACGTTTTTATTCTTGTTAGTAAACATAATTTTTTTTAAATATAATATATATATATATATATATATATATATATATATATATACAGGGTGACCCATTTTAACTTAGGCAGCCAAATAACTCGAAAAATAAGCAAGATAGAGAAAAATGTTTTAGACAAAAGTTGTATGGTTTCGAGGGGGCCATAAGATGGTATCATTGGTTTGACCTTGAAGAGTCATTTGAAGGTCACGTGAAGGTCACTTCAATTTTTTTAAATGGAACATCCTATATATTTTTGTACATTCTTGTAGCTCATCTCGAGAGCTTTCCAAAACACTATAATTAAGTACATTTTCGTTAAGTACTTTTTGAGTTATGAGGCTTGAAATAATTTCTTAATTTTACATAAACCGTAAAATATCTTGTAAAATATTCATTTTTCGATTACCTTACCTTCATAGTTTTATGTACAAAATAATGAGAGGAATCAATTGGTGTAAAGAAAACACATAGTTGTTTCGAAGAAAAAATATGTAATTTGCAATTAACAATTCCATATTTTTTCTTAAAAACAACTATGTGTTTTCTTTACACCAATTGATTCCTCTCATTATTTTGTACATAAAAGTATTAAGGTAAGATAATCGAAAAATGAATATTTTACAAGATATTTTACGGTTTATGTAAAATTAAGAAATTATTTCAAGCATCATAACTCAAAAAGTACTTAACGGAAAGGTACTTAATTATAGTGTTTTGGAAAGCTCTCGAAATAAGCTACAAGAATGTACAAAAATATATAGGGTATTCTATTTAAAAAAATTGAAGTGACCTTCACGTGACCTTCAAATGACTCTTCAAGGTCAAACCAATGATACCATCTTATGGCCCCCTCGAAACCATACAACTTTTGTCTAAAACATTTTTCTCTATCTTGCTTATTTTTCGAGTTATTTGGCTGCCTAAGTTAAAATGGGTCACCCTGTATATATATATATATATATATATATATATATATATATATATATATATATATATACAGGGTCTTCAAAAAGTCCCGGAACGTTAAAATATCTTGAAAACGATCAACTATAATGAAAAATATGTAAGGAACGAAGTTGTAGAACTAAATAAAATGTACCTAATGATGATAAGAATTTGACCTTGGATGAAGTACTCAAGGTCATATGAAGGTCAAGTTGATTTTTTTAAATGGAACTCTCCATTTTTTATTGCATATTCTTATAGCTTATTTCAAGAGCTTTCCAAAACACTATAATAAAATATTTTTCCCTCAAGTACTTTTTGAGTTATAAGGCTTGAAATCATTTCTTAATTTTACATAAACCGTAAAATATCTTGTAAAATATTCATTTTTCAATTATCTTACCTCAATACTTTTATGTACAAAATAATGGGAGGAATCAATTGGTGTAAAGAAAACACATAATTGTTGCGAAGAAAAAATATGTAATTTGCAATCAATTACATATTTTTTTCTTAAAAATAACTATGTGTTTTCGTTACACCAATTGATTCCTCTCATTATTTTGTACATAAAAGTATTGAGATAAGATAATCGAAAAATGAATATTTTACAAAATATTTTACGGTTTATGTAAAATTAAGAAATGATTTCAAGCCTTATAACTCAAAAAGTACTTGAGGGAAAAATATTTTATTATAGTGTTTTGGAAAGCCCTTGAAATAAGCTATAAGAATATGCAATAAAAAATGGGGAGTTCCATTTAAAAAAATCAACTTGACCTTCATATGACCTTGAATACTTCATCCAAGGTCAAATTCTTATCATCATTAGGTACATTTTATTTAGTCTTACAACTTTGTTCCTTACATATTTTTCATTATAGTTGATCGTTTTCGAGATATTTTAGCGTTCCGGGACTTTTTGAAGACCCTGTATATATATATATTGTTACGCCCGGCGAGGACTTCGAGATATATCGAAGCCGCTCACTAGCGGACCACCAGAGGACCGCGAGTAATAACAAGACATTTTTAGAGAACTTTAATAAGCAACACAGAACACAAACAATAACTCAGAATAATAACACAAGGGATTAATAATGGCTCGTATATAAAATGCGTCCGTATAGCTTGACAGCTATCTTCCAACTCAGCTGACCATCGTTGTTTATAAACATTCTTCTTGGCTCCGGGATCCGAATAACGGCAGGGCCGTAACGACTCGGGCGCGTAACACTGCCCCTCCTCTTCAAGATTGTCGTCCCGAATCAGCAAGGGGTTTCGTGACTTTCCGTGGACTTCCAGGGACCCCGAACGATATCCTGCTCTCGCTGAGCTGTTGCTGTAGGTTACGAGCATCGCTCCGACCAGGTCCCAATCCACTGGGCAGACTCCCAATCGATTCCTTCCAGAGAGTTGGCCAGACCCTCAAGAATCGATTCCAGGACAGCTTCCCATCCCTTTAGTCACCTTCTTCGTGCTCGGCGCAAGTCTATCCTTTTATCCTTATCTCCCCGTTGCGTGCCTTTCTTCGGACAAGAGGGGGGGGGGATATCCACCGTGGACCCATCGTCTTAAAAGGACTCCCCAAGTCCCTGCCTCGGCATTCGCCCTCCGGCCCACGGGAAAACCACGGCTCAAAAATCATGGGCGAGGCAGTCTTCAGGCTCAGCGATTCACTGGCTCCGTAGATGTTTAAGTTCAGTCAGCTTCCGCAAACTTCTCTAAAGAATAAGATAATTTTACGCAGTAAACAATGCAATTTAAACTCAATTCCTTAAACTACCACCGGCCTCCGGACTATTCCTTAACAAGCTTTAACATCTTTCGAAAAAAGAAGCTAACCTATCCGCGTGCACAATTTTCTTCTTGTGTCTCGGAGATCTTTGAATGCAATAAACTACGTCATTTAACTTTCTCACTATCAAGAAAGGATCTTCCCAATTGCTCTGTAATTTAGGGGCTTTTCCCTTCATTCTTCGAGGATTATACAGGGTGTCCCATTTTATTTTTGTCAGTCAAATATCTCGATATTACTTAGAGTAAAAAAAAATGTTTAAGACAACAGTTATATGGCTTGAAGGGGGCCATAAGATGGTGTCATTGGTTTGACCTTGAAAAGTCATTTGAAGATCACCTTCAATTTTTTAAATGTATATATATACAGGGTGCGCCAAAAGTCTGGATACACCTAAATATCTCACAAACGGTGCATTTTAGAAAAAATGTTTCAGGCAAAAGTTGTTTGGTTTCGAGGGGGCCATAAGACGGTACCATTGGTTTGACCTTGAAGAGTCATTTGAAGGTCACGTGAAGGTCACTTCAATTTTTTTAAATGGAACACCCTATATATTTTTGCACATTCTTGTAGCTTATCTCGAGGGCTTTCCAAAACACTATAATTAAGTACCTTTTCGTTAAGTACTTTTTGAGTTATGAGGCTTGAAATAATTTCTTAATTTTACATAAACCGTAAAATATCTTGTAAAATATTCATTTTTCGATTATCTTACCTTAATACTTTTACGTACAAAATAATGAGAGGAATCAATTGGTGTAAAGAAAACACATAGTTGTTTTAAAGAAAAAATATGTAATTTGCAATTAACAATTCCATTTTTTCTTAAAAACAACTATGTGTTTTCTTTACACCAATTGATTCCTCTCATTATTTTCTACATAAAAGTATTAAGGTAAGATAATCGAAAAATGAATATTTTACAAGATATTTTACGGTTTATGTAAAATTAAGAAATTATTTCAAGCCTCATAACTCAAAAAGTACTTAACGAAAAGGTACTTAATTATAGTGTTTTGGAAAGCTCTCGAGATAAGCTACAAGAGTGTGCAAAAATATATAGGGTGTTCCATTTAAAGAAATTGAAGTGACCTTCACGTGACCTTCAAATGACTCTTCAAGGTCAAACCAATGGTACCTTCTTATGGCCCCCTCGAAACTAAACAACTTTTGCCTGAAACATTTTCTTCTAAAATGCACTGTTTGTGAGATATTTAGGTGTATCCAGACTTTTGGCGCACCCTGTATATGTATATATATATATAATAGGTGGTAAATTTAATTCCTGCCGCTCGCTACTAAAGGCTGCCGGCTTCAACGCTAGCAAGTTTCGACGGTGAAGTTGCATGTCTTTTATAGTTTAGACATTGCTGAAAGTGATTCAGTCCTCACAGATTAGATTTCTCGACGGCAAAGAGATTTTCCAATCGATTGAAAATGAACCGCGATAAGCTGTTTTTTTGACATGTGCTTCTTCACTACTTCGACCTCAAGAAAACCGCAGCTGAAACGCATCGCTTATCCGAAATGTATGATGATGAAACTCCATCGGAAAGAATATGTAGAGTTTGATTTGAACGCTTTCGAAACGGTGATTTTGACGTGAGATAAAGAACGTCCCTGACAACTGAAAAAATTTGAAGATGTTGAGCTGCAAGAATTGCTCGATGAGAATCCAGCTCAAACGCTTTTAGAGTTGTCGAAAGCGTTAAATGTTATTCCAATTATGCCGATTGAGTGACAAGTTGATGCAAAAAAGATCATCCGTAGCCAACAATCGATGCAAAGTCATTCTTTTGCATGATAACGCATGTTGCGAAAAGCGTGAAGCAGATACTTCTAGAGCTTGAATGGGAAGTCCTCCCGCATCCAGCGTACTCTCAAGACTTGGCACCGTCGGATTATCATCTCTTCCGGTCGATGCAACACGCACTTACAGACATACACTTCTCCAATTACGAAGAAGTCCAAAAATGGATGAATGGATCACCTCGAAAGATACCGCGTTCTACCGTCGTGGGATTGCCCTGTTGCCGGAGAGATGGGAAAAAGTAGTAGAAAATGGAAGAAATTACTTTGATTAAGGTTTATTCATCTTCCCTTCGAAACAAATCAATTATGAAGACTGTCGTAACCCGACGAAATAATAATTTAATTAAACTAAAAGTAAGAGATATTAAGAAATAAAAATAAAACGTGACGAAAAGAAAGTCACGGCCAAAGCTGAATAAGCATAACAAAACGGAGCACGAACCGCGCTCCGGCGCAGGGATACCTCATCCTTCCTGTACCCAACGATATATAAACCAATCACCACGACGGGGTGGCAGAAGAAAACCTGAAGTCATCAACAATACAAGCCGCCGCATTGACTAAGTAAGCTCGCTACGCCTAACCCTAGCGTATAAGACAAACACAAGAGTAGTGTAAGGCCAGTGTAAGAAGAACGACCGAAATATATTCCTTTACTATCAAGTACGGAGTGTCTACATTTGTTGCCTGGGTCCTAATCCTTTGGGCGAATAACCTCGAAGGTCCGCCCCCCCCTACGGCGCGGGCGCAACAAGACGAAGAATCGGCAGGAATTAAGTTTACCATCTAATATACAGGGTATTCGGAAAGAATGGGACCCCCCTATCTCCAGAAGTACGCACTTTCACGGAAAATGACCCGAATAAAAGTTGTAGGGATCATGAAGTACTATCTTTTGGTGACCTTGAAATTGATCTTGAACTTGATCTTGAGGATCATTTGAAGGTCAACTTTAATTTTTTAAATGGAAACCCCCTTTTTCGACCCCGGATTTAAAAAGGGCGGGAAATTTTACATTCAGATAAGTTGTCATATCAGTTGTCAAAGTGACCCCTAGGGGTCATTTCGAGGACAAATTATTGACAGTCACACAATATGCAACGGAGGTTGGAATCGAGAGAAATGACCCGAACAAAAGTTGTAGGGATCATGAAGGACTATCGTTTGGTGACCTTGAATTAATCCGATTTTAGAGATTATTTGCAGGTCGAATTTTGGATGAGATTTTTCCTGATATATTTTCCTCGCATATAGACGTAATTAATATACTTCGTTAGCGCGATTTCTCTTTCTCATTCAAGCATGTATTATAAACATCAATATATGTTATTAATGAAATAAGTTTGGTAAAACTGCATATTAGCGACGACCTCATCAAATTCGATGACCTTGACCTATGTTATCAAGGATATGTCCTGAGTGACATTCAAAACCCACATGGAAAAATTTATCTAATAGATATCTAATAAATGCCTAAATGTCTATACCCATACAGCACAGAAGCTTGCATCAACATTAATTGCTACAATGTTACAACATTGCTCACTGCAGTGTAATATTGCAGAAATAATGCAGAGACATTATTTTGTAATATTACTTTGGCAATGTTGCAGCAACGTTTTAACATAGCGAAAATGTATAACATGTGTTTCTTTACTTGCCGCTACGCGGCGAGACCAAATTTAACTAACTTATTCGAATTCATCTGAAGTGGATATAAGGTCTACAAAGGACCAATGTAATAATTATATTTCTTGTCTTGTGTCAATTTAATTTCTGATAAACTGACTTGGTTTATTTAATATTCTGAATCCTAATGAGGGATCTAAATTATTAAACAAATAATCTGTTTAATAATCTGGATCCCTCATTGGGTTTCAGAATATTTAACAGATTTTTCTCAATTGAATGGGTAAATAGGAAACAGTTCATTTATTGCACGTATTAAAATATTCTGGTGTCGAATGTATGTAAAATAATTGTATGTACATTATTCAGATAAATATTTAAGAAACATCTAATAAAAAACACTAATAGATGTATTTTAAGGGCATTTTTCCCATCTTTTTTAAACATTTTTTTATATTTTCAAAGTTTATTTATTAAATTTAAAACGGTGTTTGCATTTGTAGCAAAACACGTTTTAATATTACAAATACGTTGCACCGTAACATTCCTACAATCTTACATTGCAATATTCCTAAAAGCGGACATTTTAACGTTGCTGCAATCCCACAACAATGGTGCAGCAACATTTTGCAGTGAATTTGCAACGTTGCAATATTGCGGTGAAAGATTGCTGCAATGTGTATGCAATCTTTGTGTGCTGTATGGGTATGAGGTCCATATTCTTTATAGATAACTAATAGATGTATATACATATATCATCTACATATCTGCAGGGTGATTCAAAATAACCCCTGTGTCCCTGAAATGACATATTCTTGAATCAATTCTAAGACGATTTTTCCTTCGGCAAAATTTTGTCCGAAGCTTAGTTTTTGAATTATTAAAGGAAGTAGTTAACGTATGACGGGTCGAATACAAGAGGCAGGTAAGGGTGGCGCGATTCACCGTCAGACGCGGGTGCTTACGCGGGGCGCCTGCTGAGATCAGCTGGTCGCTATACACATACAGACACACATGCGAACACATACATTCTCTGTCTGTCTGTCTGTCTGTCTGTCTGTCTGTCTGTCTGTCTGGTCTGTCTGGTCTGTCTGTCTGGTCTGTCTGTCTGTCTGGTCTGTCTGTCTGTCTGTCTGGTCTGTCTGTCTGTCTGGTCTGTCTGTCTGGTCTGTCTGTCTGGTCTGTCTGGTCTGTCTGGTCTGTCTGTCTGGTCTGTCTGTCTGTCTGGTCTGTCTGTCTGTCTGGTCTGTCTGTCTGTCTGTCTGGTCTGTCTGTCTGTCTGGTCTGTCTGGTCTGTCTGTCTGTCTGTCTGTCTGGTCTGTCTGTCTGTCTGGTCTGTCTGTCTGTCTGGTCTGTCTGTCTGTCTGGTCTGTCTGTCTGTCTGTCTGGTCTGTCTGTCTGTCTGTCTGGTCTGTCTGTCTGTCTGTCTGGTCTGTCTGTCTGTCTGGTCTGTCTGTCTGTCTGTCTGGTCTGTCTGTCTGGTCTGTCTGTCTGTCTGTCTGGTCTGTCTGTCTGTCTGTCTGGTCTGTCTGTCTGGTCTGTCTGTCTGGTCTGTCTGCCTGGTCTGTCTGTCTGGTCTGTCTGTCTGTCTGTCTGTCTGGTCTGTCTGTCTGGTCTGTCTGTCTGTCTGTCTGTCTGGTCTGTCTGGTCTGTCTGTCTGTCTGGTCTGTCTGGTCTGTCTGTCTGGTCTGTCTGTCTGGTCTGTCTGTCTGGTCTGTCTGTCTCTCTCTCTCTCTCTCTCTCTCTCTCTCTCTCTCTCTCTCTCTCTCTCTCTCTCTCTCTCTCTCATTCGCTCACTCACCTGTAATTTTTTTTTTTTTTACGAGAGAGGAAAATGCATTTTATGCATACCCACCGGTCGATCCAGTGAGTTATGTGGGACTCGAGTACCAAGTCGAATTACCAACTCGGTACTCCCTACCCACTAAAAACCCCTCTCTTTTCACGAATTTCCTTTAACACACTGTCCCTCTGACTTCCCGAGATCTGTTCTCACATAACGTCAAAAAATAGTTATTATTACCTTGTTCGATGACTTTTGATGTATTGCTGTAATTGCTTGAAGGAGAAATGAATTTTCCGATAGATCGTACGTTCTCAAATTTAACGTAGATATCACGTTGCAAAAGACAAGAAATCCACACTAAATTATTAACTGAAAGTTTTTCTTCTTTCATGAACTGTATTCTTTTATAAACTTTAACGTAATCACATTTATTTACTCACTCGATGAGACGAGAAATTTACTAATGACTCTATCACTAATCACTATTAATCACTGTCGAATAATAACTGTTGGCGATTAAAAATCACTCGATGAAAGAAACACGCGCGGATTTAATATTAATATTTTATATGATAATAGTAAAAGTAATAAATATTTTAAAAACACTTATTTACGCATTGTCGCGTCGTCGTGTCGTGTAACGTGTCCGCGCGTGTTTCTTTCATCGAGTGATTTTTAATCGCCAACAGTTATTATTCGACAGTGATTAATAGTGATCAGTGATAGAGTCATTAGTAAATTTCTCATCGAGTGAGTAAATAAATGTGATTACGTTGAAGTTTATAAAAGAAGACAGTTCATGAAAGAAGAAAAACTTTCAGTTAATAATTTAGTGTGGGTTTCTTGTCTTTTGCAACGTGATATCTACGTTAAATTTGAGAACGTACGATCTATCGGAAAATTCATTTCTCCTTCAAGCAATTACAGCAATACATCAAAAGTCATCGAACAAGGTAATAATAACTATTTTTTGACGTTATGTGAAAACAGATCTCGGGAATTCAGAGAGACAGTGTGTCAAAGGAAATTCGTGAAAAGAGAGGGGTTTTTAGTGGGTAGGGAGTACCGAGTTGGTAATTCGACTTGGTACTCGAGTCCCACATAACTCACTGGATCGACCGGTGGGTATGCATAAAATGCATTTTCCCCTCTCTCGTAAAAAAAAAAAAAATTACAGGTGAGTGAGCGAATGAGAGAGAGAGAGAGAGAGAGACAGAGAGAGAGACAGACAGACAGACAGACAGAGAGAGAATGTATGTGTTCGCATGTGTGTCTGTATGTGTATAGCGATCAGCTGATCGCAGCAGGCGCCCCGCGTAAGCTCCCGCGTCTGAGGGTGAATCGCGCCACCCTTGCCTGCCTCTTGTATTCGACCCGTCATACGTTAACTATTTCCTTTAATAATTCAAAAACTAAGCTTCGGACGAAATTTTGCCGAAGGAAAAATCGTCTTAGAATTGATTCAAGAATATGTCATTTCAGGGACACAGGGGTTATTTTGAATCACCCTGTATATCCACTAAGTAGCTACCAGAGATATCCACTAGATATACCCGGTAAGCAAAATGCGCGCAATTTGCCAGCAGATTGGCGACAGATTTCCACAAAAGTTGCTAGCAGATTGGCATCCGTTATGTCTGCAATAGGCTCATGATTTGCTAACAAAACCTGCTCACAGAATCTGACAGCAGATTGTCAGCAAAAACCGAGCAGGATCTGCTAACATCACTTGACGTCAAATTGTCGGCAGAAACCAAGCAGGATCTGCGCGCGCGTAATCTGACGACAGATTGGCAGCAGATCCCGAGCAGAATCTGCAGCTTCTGGTCATTCATATAAATAAGTAATATAAATACAATAAAATTAATTATTACAGATGCTAAATAAAACTTATCGGTGAGTTATCGGTTAATTACAATTTTCTTCTAATACAACATATAATATGTAATATGTTATATCGTAGTTATATCTCACATAGTAAAGGACTCAATTTAATTAAATTAATAATAAAGTAAATGGTGAAAATAATTAAATTTAACTTATAAAACTTGAGATATAATTTATTTAGAATTAAATTCTTCCTTTATGCTTCAAATAAGCAGTAAATGAATAATTTTCCATTTATCCTATTGATTCCAACCAGTTTAATATTCTGAATCTTATTTGCTTGTATCACATATCAGAAATTAAAGTGATAGAAATAGTTACTATATTTTTGGTCTTTTATTAATAATAGCGACTTTATATATATTTCTGACAGAAATTTGATTGCGAGAAAATACATCACATAGCGGTAAGCGAAAGAACTATCGAATCAAATACAGTTTGTTACCAATTTGCCATCAGATCACGCATGCAAACCCTGTTCCACTTCTGCTGTCAATCTGCAGTCAAATTGCGCGTACGCAGATTCTGCTTGATTTTTGTCGACAATCTGATATCAAGTCATGTTAGCAGATTCTGCTTGGTTTTTGCCACCAATCTGCGTCAGATTCTGTGAGCAGGCTCTGCTCGATTTTTGACATCAATTTGTCAACTTAATTGATAATAATAGCTTCAGTACCAAATTTGTAACCTTTTTGCTAACATTAATTGATAGCAGACACTTGGTATGATATATTTTCTACAGACTTTGCTATCTGGGTATACATGTTATCCACATATCCACACGGAAAAATTTATCTAATAGATATCTAATAAATGTCTATATGAGATCCATGTCCTCTATAGATAATTAGTAGATGTATATATACAGCACCGAAAGATTGCAAAAACGTTGCATAGACCTAACATTGAAACATTGTAATATTGCATAGAAGTTGCGAAATGTTTCTGCAACATTACTGCAAGCTTGCAGCAACGTTGAAATGTCCGCCCTCAGAAATATTACAATATAAGATTGTAGTAATGTTACGGTGCAACGTATTTGCAATATTAAAACGCGTTTTGCTACAAATGCAGACCCTTTTAAATTTAATAAATAAACCTTGAAAATATAAAGAAATGTTTAAGAAAGATAGGAAAAAAACATTTACCGCCTTTGAAAAAAACATTTATTAGTGTTTTTTATCAAATGTATCTTATTAAATATTTATCTCAATAATATACATACAATTATTTTACATACACTCGATACCAGAATATTTTAATACGTGCAATAAATGAATTATTTTCCATTTACCCATTCAATGAAGAAAAATCTGTTTAATACTTTGATACAATTTGTATCAAAACTAAATTTCTGAAAAACTGACTTGATTTTTTACTTAACTGACTGATTATTTAATATTCTGAATCCTAAGGGATCTAGATTATTAAACAAACAATTTGTTTAATAATCTGAATCCCTCGTTGGGATATTAAATAATAGAATATTAAATAGAATATTAAATAATCAGTCAGTTAAGTAAAAAATCAAGTCAGTTTTTCAGAAATTTAACTGACACAAGACAAGAAATATAATTACTACATTAGTCCTTTGTAGGCCTTATATCCACTTTAGATAAAAATTCGAATACGAGTTAGTTAAGTTTGGTGTCGTCACATAGCGGCAAGTAAAGAAACACATGTTATACATTTTCGCTATGTTAAAATGTTGCTGCAACATTGCCAAAGTAATATTACAAAATAATGTCTCTGCAATATTTCTGCAGCATTACACTGCTATGTGCAATGTTGTAACATTGCAGCAATGTTGATGCAAGCTTCTGTGCTGTATAGGATATAACATCCACATATCTATATCCACTAAGTAACTACCAGAAATATCCACTAGACATACACATGTTATCCACATATCTACATTCACACATAAACAATACGGGTCACTAAATTTTAGCACAATTTTTTAACATCTTTCAATAACAATAAATCGTCGTAGCGAAAAATCATTGTATTAATATGAAACAAAACTCAAATTAAAACTTGAACATTTCTTTTAATAAGCAATAACACAAATTTGAGTTACAAAAAATATTTTACAAAGTAACGGACGTTGAAAATAGACTTTGAGAAATGATAAATAATCTTTTTTAACTGGTACAAAAATTTTACAAAGATTTTGTTTTTTGGTACAAAAATGTATGAGTTTTTAAAAAAAAAAGCTCATTTATTTCCTAATAAATTCATATTTTAATTAGTTTTCTACGATCTTTTTTGATAAAGTTATACCGTTTTGAAGAAAATGTTACAAAATAAAACTTTCCTTATAAAATTTGCAATTCAGAAACAAATTATCATGGAAAACTTTTTCAAAATAGAAATTAAAGTGTAACTCGATCCAAGATACTTCACATAGAGATAGACGGTCAGATTTAAATCTTTCCTCGTAGAAAATTTATTAAAATATGGATTCGTTCAGAAATAAATAAGTTTAAAAACATTTTTGCATCAGGGAGTCGATTTTCTTGAGCAATGCAGCAGTTTAAAAAAGAATTTGTTTTCTATTTTTCAAAGTCTGTCTTCAGCATTCGTCATTTTGTAAAAAAATTTTTGTAACTCAAATTTGATATTTTAGTTTTTCAGAGGATACTAATGTTTAATTTTAACTTTATTTCATATCAATATGGTGATTGTTTGCTGATTTATTGCTATTGAAAGATATTAAAAAATTTTGCTAAAATTTAATAGCTGGTTTTTTTTATGTGTGAATGTATATTCATCAAATGGGTACCAAAGATATCCAATGGATATTCATATGTATCCACGAGCTTCACTTCTCACCGCTAGCGAAAAGGAAAACACCTAACCCGAAAGTTGGATCCATCTAAGACAGTATATAAGGCCGCGGCACAGGTCCCGCGAGTCACAGCTTATCGATCAAAGAGCGCATTAGCTCGAAGATTGTTGTAGCCGCATCTCTTCTATCCTTTGTGAGAGGAGCCCCAGAGCTCAAAAATTAACCGCAGACCTTTGACATATAAATATGGACTGCTAGTGATATCGATAACTGATATCGCGAGATATCGAAAGTCAAGATATGTTGCGACATCAATGACCAAGTGGTGAACGTAGGAACTAATTCTTGTGAAGTGTGTCATACTTTGCCCACTAAACATGAAATATACAGGGTGAGCCATTTTAATTAACGCACGCAATTATTTCGGAAACAAAGCATTTTAGAGAAAAATGTTTCAGACAAAAGTTTTATGGTTTCGAGGGGGCCATAAGATGGTATCATTGATTTGACCTTGAAGAGTTATTTGAAGGTCACATGAAGGTCACCTTCAATTTCTTAAATGGAACCTACTATTTGTCATTGCATATTCTTGTAGCTTATCTCGAGAGCTTTCCAAAACACTATAATTAAGTACCTTTTCGTTAAATACTTTTTGAGTTAGGAGGCTTGAAATAATTTCTTAATTTTACATAAACCGTAAAATATCTTGTAAAATATTCATTTTTCGATTATCTTATCTTAATACTTTTATGTACAAAATAATGAGAGGAATCAATTGGTGTAAAGAAAACACATAGTTGTTTTTAAGAAAAAATATGGAATTGTTAATTGCAAATTATATATTTTTTCTTCAAAACAACTATGTGTTTTCTTTACACCAGTTGATTCCTCTCATTATTTTGTACGTAAAAGTATTAAGGTAAGATAATCGAAAAATGAATATTTTACAAGATATTTTACGGTTTATGTAAAATTAAGAAAATATTTCAAGCCTCATAACTCAAAAAGTACTTATAGTTTTGGAAAAAGTACTTATAGTTTTGGAAAGCTCTCGAGATAAGCTACAAGAATATGCAATGACAAATAGTAGGTTCCATTTAAGAAATTGAAGGTGACCTTCATGTGACCTTCAAATAACTCTTCAAGGTCAAACCAATGATACCATCTTATGGCCCCCTCGAAACCATAAAACTTTTGTCTGAAACATTTTTCTCTAAAATGCTTTGTTTCCGAAATAATTGCGTGCGTTAATTAAAATGGCTCACCCTGTATATGCAATGTTTCAAAATGCTTCATATAGATTTCAAATGAGACGTTTCATGTCTATGTTTATAATATAATTCATAAGTGTCACAACTAAAATGTTTCATAGTCAGAAATATTTCAAATGAAATATCGCAGTTGATATGTATCTGAAATATTCCAAAATTATATTTCATGTATATTTACAAATGATGTAATTCATAAGTGTTACAATTGAAACATTTTATTTTTGCTTATTTCAGAAATATTTCAAATAAGATATTTCAATTGATACGTTTCGGAAATATTCCAAAATTATGTTTCATGTATATTTACAAATGATGTAATTCATAAGTGTTACAATTGAAACATTTTATTTTCGCTTATTTAAGAAATATTTTATATAAGATATTTCAATTGATACGTTTCGGAAATATTCCAAAATTATGTTTCATGTATATTTACAAATGATGTAATTCATAAGTGTTACAATTGAAACATTTTATTTTTGCTTATTTCAGAAATATTTCAAATAAGATATTTCAATTGATACGTTTCGGAAATATTCCAAAATTATGTTTCATGTATCTTTACAAATGATATAATTCATGAATGCTACAATTGAAACATTTTATTATTGCTTATCCCGGGAAAAGAAAGTCCATGTCTATTTATATAAAAAAAAGTAAAATTATATACAGTCTTATATAATTATATATAATATCACATATGATTTTATCAGAGCATACATTTTTGTATATGCTTAGATATGATGTCCATCTCTGACCATTTCTGATCATAAAAAATGATATTAGATAACTCACGTCATTTTGTACAATCAGACATAGTCAGATATTGATATCATATCTAAGCATGTATAAAACCAAAGCAAAGGTTAGTTTCATGTATGCTCTGATATAAATCATATATGATATTATATATAATCATTTAATATTATATATGATTTTACCTTTTTTTATATAGACAAATATAATTTTCCCTAAAAATTATATCTTGCATTATATATTTAATTAATTAAAAGTCCTCTTTATAAGTCCTCTTAATAAATATTCTTAATAAATAAGAATATATTCTTAATGAATAAGAATATATTCTTAATTTGCGACTTCTACGCCGCAACTCGATTTTCGTGTGCGCGACATGTTTCTTCATTTGCCGCTACGCGGCAACACCACTCTTAATTTTTCTCGTATTCAATATTTATCATGAAATGTATATAAAGGACTTGTATTAACGTAAGATCTAAAGTATATTTTTTTCCCTTAGCAGTGGTGCGAAAGAGAGGACGCGGCTCACACAGGTTCTCTGTGTGCACGTGAGCCGCATCCTCTTTCTGACATCACTGTTTATCAGTTTAATTTCAAACTGAATTTAAAATAATTTATTTAATAATCTGGATTCCTTGTTGGGATTCAGAATATTAAACAGATTATTTGAAATTAAGCGGAAAAAAACTTTTAGACCAATAATTAAATTTATTTGACTTCAACAAAATTTATTAAATCCAAAGAAATATTTTTTTCTGTATATTAAGAATATCTCTTTAGAAGATTTTCCTCTTAACTTAAGAGGATCCTCTTGGCGCCTATTTTAGTGGTATATATTCTAAAGATAAGTGGCATATTCTTAAGTTAAGAATACAATTTTTTCGGTGTACTCTTAGTGGTACTTAATTTTCAGATCTGATAATATTTATTCATATATGATATCATATATGACTATATTTGGCAAAACATAATTAGATATTGACAAAATCCATATATGGCCAATTTTATATGGACTTTTTTTTCCCGGGGCATGATACCGCTATATATAAATTATTACAGAAATATAACATAGCAACATTTAAATATCATTTCTCAAGTATGTTTACGACACTATCTTGAAAAATGTTTTTGTAACATTTTTTAGGATAGTGTCGTAAACATTTTATATCAAGGTGTCTGAATGCGGACATTAACTGTTTATGCAATGTTTCTAAAACGTTTCTGCATGCATCTCCGAAACATTTCATGTTACAAAATAATGTTTCTGAAAACTATCTGATATATTTCTTTGTATAATGGGTGGTGTCATACAAAAATTCCACAGTGTATCATTTACATATTTTTTTAAATTATTTTATTTAAAATGGTAATTTATTGTTTTGTGGAAGGGTGTAAATCAACAAGATATAAGAAAAAACATGATGAAAATTATAACAAAGAAACATTTTATGGGTAAGTATTTGAAGATTCTGTTCTAACCTAAAATACATTATTTATTTTTTATTGTATAATTATAAAACACTACTTCATGTTATAGTTTTAAAAAGATCAAAATTCATTTTTTCATTTATTTGTAGATTTCCAACGAATCCAGATTTGAAGCAAAAATGGATCGAGGCATTGTTCAATTTGAACAAACAAAACGGTACACAGATACGTAAAACAAGCAAAATTTGTAAACTACATTTTGCAGAGGACTGTTTCGAACAATTTGGTTTTTGCCACGTCCGCTTAAAACCAAAGTCAATACCATCAAAATTTTCACGTATGCAAAATGATAGGTAATAATACAGTTTTATTTTTATAAAACCATACATCAATTATCATGTCTGTTTTAATCATGTCTGTGTTTGTAGATTGGATAAATCAATAACACATGACAACTTATTGAAGGAAATAGTTGAATCGTTTAAAATTAATGTGGAGAATAATAACGAAATAGATAAACCTGAAGAAGTTGACAGCATTGATTCAACAATTCAAGTTGTCGGAGAAGTCATCAATTCAATGACTCCAAAGAGAACATTCATGGATCGGTAATAACATAATTTTCATTATATGATCCCTAGTAGCACACTTTATTGGAGCAATATTGGCTAACAATATATATCCAATATTCCCAATATTGGTCCAATATTGCAAAGTAGACGCGATTTCATTATAAGCCAATATTGAATTGTAATATTGGACCAATATATTATTTTCATCTTTAACCAAGATTGACTAATTATACATACTCAAATATTTTTACATTGGATATAGATCAGTTTCTAATATATGACGGAATTCGCCATCAAAAAAAAAAATTAACCGTCTGTGGTTAATTTATGGAGCTCTGGAGCTCCTCGCAAAAGCTAGAGGAGATGCGGCTATAATAGTCCGCACTCTTTGACTGATAAGTCGTGACTCGTGGGACCTGTGCCATGGCCTTATATACTGCTTTAGATGGAGTCCCACTCTCGGATTAGGTGTTTTCCTTTTCGCCACCTAGTGGCGACGCGCGAAGCTCACATATAATGTGTGAACGTGCAATATTGGCAGTACATTTACGTTTAATTGATAACCAATATTGGTGTCATCATGAATGTGAGATATTGACACTATATTTACATTTATTTTATAACCAATATTAGTATTATCATGGGTGTAACAATATCGGCAGCACACTTACGTTTAATTGATAACCAATATTGGTGTCATCATGGATGTAAGATATTGGCACTATATTTATATTTATTTTATAACCAATATCAGCATTGTCATGGGTGTAACAATATTGGCAGCACATTTATGTTTAATTGATAACCAATATTGGTGTCATCATGGATGTAAGATATTAGCACATTTATATTTATTTTATAACCAATATTAGTATTGTCATGGGTGTAACAATATTGGCAGCACATTTACGTTTAATTGATAACCAATATTGGTGTCATCATGGGCACTGCAATATTGGCAGTACACTTGCATTTCGTTAGTAACCAATATTAGCTTCGCATTGGTTAATATTGGCCAAGATATTCCCAATAAAACCAATATTTAGCCAATGGATTGCCAATGTGCTGTGCTACTAGGGATATTTTAGTTGTCGTTATATATATTAATTTTGCATTTCGTAGTTTGGAAACTGAAAATATGGAAAAGGACCTTCAAAATACCCCAGAACATATGAACAGAATTCCAACAAAAAAGATGCGATATCCTGGTGATATAGGTGAAATGAAAATGCCATTCAGGATATGACGCCACGTACAGCAATAAGATCTGTGAGGTTACTGAAACAAGCCTGTGTGAAAAAAAATATTACGATAAAACGATTGCGGAATGAACCAAATCGTCGGAAGAAAAAAATAGAATTTCTGCAGAAATTATTAACAGATCTGAAGCAACAATGTCTTCTTTCAGCAAATTCTTCTGATATTGTTGAGGTTTGGTCTTTAAAACTAAATAAATTTAAATTTTGAATATGATTAAAAACATTCAAAATGTAAATTTATTTAATTTTAAAAGAAGATATTTTGAATTATATTATACGAATCCGCGCGTTAAACGAATTCGTGTTATATAGAAATCTACTGTATTTTATTTCTTATATTATTAATAAGGAATTATAAATATTAAATCTAATTAGATTACATTACAATTAGATTTAATCTAATTAGATTAAATTTTAATTAGATTTAATATTTAATTCCTTATTAATAATCTAAGAAATAAAGTACAGTAGATTCCTATATAACACGGGAAAGATGTAAAAAATGTACATAAAATTAAAACATGAAGCTAAGATTATTTCTCTGAAAGAGCATGATAATTTTGTAAAACATATTTGTACAAAAACCGTTCTGTTTAAGAGTCAGTAAATTATATAAATAAATACTCGAAAGTGTATTTTATTTTTACCTTTGAGTCAAAGATTTCTACATTAAATATAACCTATGTTTGAATTCCCACTTTTTGGTCATCGGGGCGGAGCCTAAATCTCGATATATCGAATCAATGTTGGATTCTCTTTTTAGCATTGTTTTGGGGACGACTAGCAGTCCATATTTATATAGTCAAAGCCGCAGACGGTTAATTCTTTTTATGGCGAATTCCGTCATATATGTATCATAGAAGATAGAATAAATATCCATGCAAGAATAAATATCAATACATAATAGTAAATCTATATTTATATTGTTACATCCCCGCGTCTCGTCCCTGCGGTTGTAATCGCCACCCGTTGAGTTATTTCTGCGGGAAGTGCGTTGACGGCGGAAGATCGTCTCCGAGCGCGTTGTCAAGACGTTGTTATAAACAACGACTGTCATGGAGTTGGAAGCCAGCTGTCAAGCTGAGCGGACGCGTCTCGATTTCCCGTGTGATTATTATCGTTATATCTGTTACATTCTGTGTTCTCTGGTGTTATTAAAGTTCTCTTAATCATTTAAACCGTGTCATTATTTCCGTGTGCGCGAGCGTGTGCGCGAGTGCTGATCGTTGTGTCGCGCGCGTTCGATAAATATCGTTCCGCGGGCGCAACAATATCTATATAAATATCCACTGAATGTTGTACGGATATCTGTGATATTGGTTTACATATTCTATAGATATCTATGAAATTTCGAATTGCGGACAATTGGATATCTACAGCATCTCTAATAAATATTTTTCATATATTCATGGATATCCTTAGGCCTACTGCACACAGGACGCGGCAACGCGTTCCGCGCGGCGAAAGACGACCGTAAGCGTCGCTTCCGCCGCGCGGAAAGCGTTGCCGCGTCCTGCGTGCAGTAAAGACCTTAATGCCTATGAAGGATATTTAGTAGATATCTAATACCAATTATTTTCCGTTTGGGTATCTACATTCACATACAAAAAATACAAGCCACTAAATTTTAGCACAATCTTTCAATAACAATAAATCCTAATGAAAAATCATCGTATTAAGATGAAACAAAACTCAAATTAAAGCTTGAACATTTCTTTTAAAAAGCAAAAACACAAATTTGAGTTACAAAAAATATTTTAAAATGACGAACGTTGAGGATGGTGGCCGAAAGTTGGTCCCCCTTTTTTTGAAAATTATAATATTGAAAGTTGTTTTAGATTGTTCTAGATATGTACCACATTGTTCCAAATTATTGTTATTTTATTCAAACTATAAAACGAAATCTAATAAAACGAAAAAAATGATTTTTTTAACTGGCCCCCCATTTTCCACAAATCAAACATTTTTTATCGCTATAGATTGTTCTAATTGTTCCTAACATTGTTCCAAAAGAACAATTCCGTAAATCGAACTCAAAATCCGGAAAACGAAAAAAAATAAACATATTCTTCTTTTCTTGTTCCAATCGAGAATTTTTTGTTCTAGATCTACAAAACACAGTTCTGCATTATGAATCTCTGTATTGCAATCGGTTTTTCCAAAAGCGCTCAAATAATATTTTTATGACTATAGCTGTCACTACAGCTGAACACCAAAATACATATTTAAGCTGAAAACGAACAGAATAGTCTGGAACAACTCAATTTCACCAGAACAGCCCGTATAGCATAGATTATTGTTGTAATATTTCAGTAATATTGCGGCAAGTGTTTATTACAATGTTGCTGCAATATTGCTGCAATATTGCTGCAATGTTACAACAATGTTCTGTGCTGTATGGGAGATATATAGAGAGCATTTTATTCTTATAGATTTAATATATAGAGGAGGTTAGATGCTTTATATATTTATCCTATACATTTTGGTATTACTATCGCAACGTTATTATTTGAAAAAGACAAAATTACCCAGCAAACATCAAGTAACATTTATATAACTGTTAGTTGTAATTTCCCACTCAACAATATAACAGTTACATAACATATCTGTTATGTAACAGTTATATTGTTGAGTGGGAAATTATAACTAACAGTTATATAACTGTTATTTGGTGTTTGCTGGGTAGTATCTATTTCTAAGTAGTACAAGAAGAATTGGGAAATATTAAACAAGAGTGGATGCAAGATTTTAAAAGAATGATACAAGCAAGCGCTAACACTCCCCTTGGAAGAACACAAAGAAGCTATAGTGAAGCAATGAAAGAGAAGAAAAATGAAAATATTATAATTATTAAACCTAAGATGTAACAGGAAAGTGAAGCTACAAAAAAATGATAAAAAAAAAGTAGATATCAAGAACATGGCTATGGAAATAACAAAGTTAAGAAAAAGAAGCAAAAGAACAGTCATTCTGGGTTGTGAGACAGAAGAGGAGATGGTAAAATTAAAGACTACGGTACAAGCCAAGTTGGGTGAGAATTTCAAGGTTACGGAGTCAAATAAAACTGAAGATAAAAATTGTCAATATTAGTGAAGAGGAAATAAAATTGAATGATGATAATTTAATAGATACAATTAAAAAGTAAAATAAAATGGCGACAAATGAAGGATTTCAAATGAGAATTGTGAAGAGAATAATTAAAGAGAAGAAAAATGATGATAGTAAATCCCGAAAAAGAGGAAAGGTAGAAAGTACTTTAATAATTGAAACAGATAAAAAAACACATTGAATTAATATTGAGTAAAGGAAAACTAAGTGTAGGATGGAATAAGTGCCCTGTGTTTAATCATATTAGTGTTAAAAGATGTTTTAAATACTGGGGTTATTTTCATATTGCGAAAAATTGTACTCAAGATGAAACATGCCACAAATGTGCCGAGAAACATAAAGCATTTGAATGCAGGGAGACCAAGAAGAGATGTGTAAACTGTATGTTTAAAATTCAAGCATACATTTTGGAGATAAGTGATGAGCACGATGCGCTTGATCCGGAATGTTCAATATTCAGGAGGACGATACAGGAAGAGAAGAGGAGAGCCGGCTGGGAGGATACGAAATAGCAATCACAGAAGAAAGAAGAGTTAATATTATATACAAATGCGCAAAGTCTGTTAGCGCATAAAGATGAGATACAGCATCAGATTATGCAGAGATTGAATCCTGCAATTGTAGCATTATCTGAAACGAGATTGACTGATGAAATTGAAGATAGTGAGGTAAATGTTCCAGGTTATAGTATAATTAAATGCGATGCAGAAAATAGAAATACAGGAGGAGCAATTTTATATATAAGATACAATGTTAAGTATGAAATATTATTGACGAAAAAAATAACTTCGAATTGCTGGTGTGTTGCGATAGAAATAAAAGAAAAATTGTATAAAGGTACGATAATAGTAGTGTATCATTCATCGAGTGCATCACACGGTGATTTTGTTAGATTTTTAGAGGACATGGAGGAAATAACAATAAAGGGTGATTGTATGGTATTGGGAGATTTTAATATAGACTTTATGGTAGACTCGTTCTATATAAAGAAATTACAAAACCTAATGTTGAGTCTATGAAACAGTATGTTAATAAACCGACAAGAGTCACAAAGGATAGTCAAACAATTATTGATCTACTTTTTGTTAATAATAAAGTGCAATTACAGGTAATTCATAAACCTAAAATAACAGATCATGCGTGGCTAAAAATCGTTTTATATTCGAATAAAATTAAAAGTAAGTATAGAGAATTTAATGCCAGAGACTATAGTAAATTTAGTATAGATGAATTTATTAGTCTAATGGAAAAGGGCAAGGTCAAGGTGTGGAAGTAAATAGGAGAGCGAAAAAATTTGTTGATAGCATAGAGGCACTGGACATTATAGCACCTAAAAAAAAGTTTAGAATTCCAAAAGTTTGGGAAGGGAAACAATGGTTTTCAGATGATATAAGAGAAGCAGCAAATAAAAGGGATGAAGCATATAATAAGGCAGTGTACGACGATATGGAGCAGAATTGGTTGCAGTTTAAAACTGAAAGAAGTGCAGTAGTTAAATTAATCAGAGAAAAGAAGAAGGAATACTATGAAGATATGATAGATAGTAATAAAGAAAACCCTACGAAAATGTAGAAAACCTTGAAAGAATTAATTAGAGGTGAACTAAGGAGTACAAAAGATATAGATAATATAGATTTTGAGATAGTAGACGACATTAACGGATGTAATATAGCTGATAAATTTAACATATATTACGTATAAAGTATTAGTAACATAGTAAAATCTATAAATATTGATAAGTCTAGGGACACAGGTAGAAGAATTATTTATATTATTGAAAATACAGGAAATATAGAATTATAGAAAACTTTGAAATGATTAATGTAGAAGATTTAGAGGAAATTGTTATGAGATTGTCAAAAAAGAAAGGGACTGAAGAAGGAATAACTAGCGATATATTAAAGTCAACGTTTAATGTAATAAAAGAAGAGTTTGTTGAAGTAATAAATAATTCTTTGAGGGAGGATTGCTGTCCAGAGAGTTGGAAAACATCAACGATAATATCGATTCCAAAAATAGAAAAAGCTAAAAAAAGCAAGTGAATATAGACCTATTAATATGCTACCAATATATAAGAAAGTGTTAGAATTAGTGGTAAAGGAGCAAATTGAAATGTATCTGGAATTTAATAATATTATAACAGAACATCAAGGTTTTAGAAAACAGTATTCGTGTGAAACGGCAATTCAAACTGTTGTTGACGAATAGAAATTAATAGTTAGCGAAGGAAAAATGGTTGGAGTCATATTTATGGATCTTAAGCGAGCTTTCGAAACAATAGATAGAGAAAGATTAATAGAAAAATTATATCAATATGGAATTAAAGGGATGGTTTTAGAATGGTTAAAATCATACTTAAATAATAGAACGCAGCAGGTTCGTCTCAACGATAAATGGTCTAAATTAATTGCCACTGAATATGGAGTGCCACAAGAATCTGTACTGGGACCCTTGTTATTTATTGTATATATTAACGATATTGTTGCGTCCGCGGCGACGACTTCGATATATCGAACGCGCGCGCAACACAACTCTCGGCACACGCTTCCACTCGCGCACTCAGAATAATGACACGGTTCTTTAGAACACAAGAGCTTTAATGCGAAACACGAGAAACATATAATAATTAGAACACAGAATTAACGGAACACAGTTACATGCGCGTCCGCGCAGCTTGGCAGCTGGGCTCAGACTCAGATGACGGCTGCTGTCATCAACAATTCCTTGACAACGAGATCTTCTTCCATTTCCAAAACAGACTCGACCGCGACTTAAACCAGAGACGTAACAATATAATTAAAATTTGCCTTGAAGGATGTAGTATAAAAATGTTTGCGAATGATACATTAATATATGTAGCTGGTGAAAGAAGCTGGTGAGCAGTTAGAGTCAAAAATAAATATGGCATTTAATATAGTAGAAAAATGGATGAATATAAATAAGTTGAAAATGAATGCAGAAGAAACGAAATATATGATAGTTAGGAGCGTAAGAAAGGAACTGAAAGGAAATATTGTATTGAAATGCTTGAATGGAACTAAGATAGAGCGAGTAGAGATAATGAAATACCTAGGAATAATTATTGATGATAAACTTCGATTTAAAGATCATTGTGACTATATGTTTAAAAAGATAGGAAAAAAGACAAGTTTTTTAAATAGAATAGGAAATTGTATATCGGCATATACTAGATGTATTGTATATAAGGTAATCATAGCACCTCACTTCGAATATTGTGCAACATTGTTAATGGATATGAGAGAAACACAGCTGGATAAATTGCAAGTAGCGCAAAATCGGGCAATGAGAGTTATATTACAATGTGATAGGTATACCAAAGTAGAACATATGCTGCAAACGTTACAGTTTATGCCCGTAAGACAGAGGCTATATTATAATGTATGTTTACTTATTCTTAAGATTGTAAGGAATTTGCGGACAGAGCAGCTACGAAATAGACTAGAAATAGTAGGAAATGTAAATGAAAGACAAACGCGACAGGCCGGAGATATTGCAATACAATTTCGCAGAACAAGAAGTGCGTAAAAGAATGTTTTATGAAGGAATGAAATTATATAATAATTTACCAGCCGAAATGAAACATTGTGAAAGGATCGAACCGTTTAAGGGAATGTTAAAGGAATATATTTTATTTAATGTTATTTAATGTAATCTAAAATTGTATACTACAAATAGCTGAGAAAGTTAATGAAGATCAATCAATCAATATATCTCTCTTTCTCTCACACACACACACACACACACACTCGCGCACAAATGCACGCACAAGGAGGGTTTGGACTCGTGAAATACCGTGGAGCTAATGAACCACGGGGTCCTTATCCTTGAGGTGAACACACACATACATACACGCACGCACGCACACTCACTAACACATACACACACACACGTGCGCGTGCCCGCGCACGCACGCTCACTAACATACATACGTACACAACCAAGAGTACGGTTTGGAATCTTAAGATACCGCGGTACTAGCGAATCACGGAATTTTTGTTCTTGCAATTTGGCGTTGCTAAAAATTCAAAATTGAATATCTCAGCACCTAATACAGTTAGCAGGATTTTACAAAAAGCATTTTAAAGGTTCGGATTTCTAGTTTTCGAAATTTTATATCGCAATTTTGTACAGTTTTTCTGAAAATGGCGGATGACAAAACGAGAGCATGCAAAATTGAAAAAATGGCCCGAGTTCGCCACGGCACATGGCGAGAGTTTGATGTCCCAGCTCAATGAGATAAAACGCATATGATAGTACAGATTCTTTTTTTCTAAATGCTTTTTTGTCTATATTAAAATCTCCCAATACCATACAATCTCCCTTTATTGTTATTTCCTCCACTATGTCCTCTAAAAATCTAACAAAATTACCGTGTGATGCACTCGATGAACGATACACTACCATTATCGTACCTTTATACAATTTTTCTTTTATTTCTATCGCAACACACCAGCAATTCGAAATTATTTTTTTCGTCAATAATATTTCATACTTAACATCCTATCTTATATATAAAATTGCTCCTTCTGTATTTATATTTTCTGCATCGCATTTAATTATAGTATAACCTGGAACATTCACCTCACTATCTTCAATTTCATCAGCCAATCTCGTTTCAGATAATGCTACAATTGCAGGATTCAATCTCTGCATAATCTGATGCTGTATCTCATCTTTATGCGCTAACAGACTTTGCGCATTTGTATATAATATTAACTCTTCTTTCTTCTGTGATTGCTATTTCATATCCTCCCAGCCGGCTCTCCTCTTCTCTTCCTGTATCGCCTTCCTGAATGTTGGACATTCCGGATCAAGCGCATCGTGCTCATCACTTATCTCCAAATTGTATGCTTGAATTTTAAACATACAGTTTACGCATCTCTTCTTGGTTTCCCTGCATTCAAATGCTTTATGTTTCTCGGCACATTTGTGGCATGTTTCATCTTGAGTAATATTTTTCGCAATATGAAAATAACCCCAGCATTTAAAACATCTTTTAACACTAATATGATTAAACACAGGGCACTTATTCCATCCTACACTTAGTTTTCCTTTACTCAATATTAATCTCAATATTACTCAATGTGTTTTTTATCTGTTTCAATTATTACAGAACTTTCTACCTTTCTTCTTTTTCGGGATTTACTATCATCATTTTTCTTCTCTTTAATTATTCTCTTCACAATTCTCATTTGAAATCCTTCATTTGTCGCCATTTTATTTTGCTTTTTAATTGTATCTATTAAATTATCATCATTCAATTTTATTTCCTCTTCACTAATATTTTTATCAGACAATTTTTATCTTCAGTTTTATTTGCGGTGACTCCGTAACCTTAAAATTCTCACCCAACTTGGCTTGTACCGTAGTCTTTAATTTTTCCATCTCCTCTTCTGTCTCACAACCCAGAATGACTGTTCTTTTGCTTCTTTTTCTTAACTTTGTTATTCCCATAGCCATGTTCTTGATATCTACTTTTTCTTTTATCATTTTTTTTGTAGCTTCACTTTCCTGTTGCATCTTGGGTTTAATAATTATAATATTTTCATTTTTCTTCTCTTTCACTGCTTCACTATAGCTTCTTTGTGTTCTTCCAAGGGGAGCGTTAGCGCTTCCTTGTATCATTCTTTTAAAATCTTCCATCCACTCTTGTTTAATATTTCCCAATTCTTCTTGTACTACTTCCTTAATCAGCATATTAATTTCTTTCTTGCATGCTACTTCATTTTTCATTTCTTTCACTGTTCTTACAATCCAATCTATTTTTACTTCAATACTCGAAGAGCCACTCGTACCTGTCGTTTTGCTTCCGCCTGGTGTTGTAATCGATCCCGCAGATCCTGTTGAACCCTATCTATCTCTGAAGCTTCCCGATTATGATATTGTCTTCTTCATGTCTGCTTCCTTATCACTTTCAATCATAAATTTCTCAAACGGGCGTTGGCATGGCACAAATTCATAGTTTTTATCATAAATTTTATATTTACTTACACATCCCGGGTGGTAAAAACGTTTAACACATTTTTTACATGTCACTACTTGACTTTTTATTGCTTTCTTACATGCCGAGCATCGATATTCAACATATTCATCGTCCATATCGACCAAAATCGCTATCAGCGTGGCCGATCATTCACCTATGTGTCCACCTTCCACACGTCAGCACTTTTGTCACCTTTAATGTCTACCTGCCGAGATTTGTTCAATGTTGACAATATTCCGTCCCGAGAAGAAAAAACATTTCGTACGTTCACAAAACTACATATCCCGGCTAGATAACACTCATAGTTAATCTCCGCCCATGCAGCTAAGACTTGAACAACTTTTTATCACTCTCCCTATCTATTTAACCACTTAATAATTAAAACTTTTACGGAGCGATGTTTGACATGTCCTCTCAATGGCAGAGAGAGAGAGGGGGGGAGACCAGGCCCGTAATCGGGGGAGGGCAAATGGGGGCATTGCCCCCCCTGGCAAATTTTTATCTTATTTGTTTCCTAATGCTCTGCATATTTAAGGCCACTAGGCAGTAAAAATTTTTTTTTTTCTTTCATTTTTAGAAACTATTATGTTTCCTGAGTAAAATGCCGTATTATTTATGTCAAAATTCATAAAATGCGAATTTAGCAGTCAAAAAGATCAAGCGCCGCACGAATTCGTTTTCGCTCGAACGCAGGTTGTTATTTTATGTTATTTAGTCAAGAATTTATCAAGAATTTTTATTAGTTATTCTTCGGAGAATAAGACAATGCATATAATTGCATATTAAAAAAGAGCGGTTTTATTTCTTTTTGGTAGACAAGGTATGTATTGATAATCATACTTTGAAATCTTTCGAAACTTTAAATGCGTTTTTCTCCGTTTCCCATTTTTTTTTGTTTTGTAGTGATAACTCAAATATAGAGGTTCGAATCGACTTGAAAAAATTGAGTATGTTCACAACACATAATTTCGGACTGAACTTCTAAAAAGTCTGGGAAAAGTCTAGTTTTTGAGAAAAAAATCAAACAGTTCACTTTTTTCGACAAAAAACAAGCTCACTATTTTAAAAATTTTGTTCAAATTAATTTTTTTTTAGGTTTAGTGCAAAATCGGATGTATTCTGAAGAAAAATTTACAAGGAGATCACTATATCTTTTTGCGTTTAATAAAAATTACTGCAAAAAGAAACAAACATCTTAAAAATTCATATCTGATCTGTCATCTGCAGCTTCATTTTTAATGCATATTTTTAAAGTAATATTTGTTTATACTTTATGAACCTAATAAACTGTTAAAGGAAGAAGGATTTTCTTTTCGCCTTATTTAACTGCCTACTTTCCTTAAATGAAATTGTGCGCAGGGCCTTACTACCGCGACTCTAACTGCAAACAATTGCCTATCTAACAGTTAGATAGGCAATTGTCTGTATAGAATCGCGGTAGTGATAGCGAAACTGTCATCGTGTGCCACTTTTGGACAACGTTGTTTTAAAAATTCCCTTCTCAAAATTATGGAAAAGTGGTTAAAAGGTTTCAAAGCAAAATCGAAAAATGATGGAGTTACATCAAATAAAGATTCCCGCAGTTCTTTTATTTCTAATTGTACAGAGTCCAATTCCAGTACTTCAGAATTGTCAATATATGCATCCAGTACATCGTATATATCACTGAATAATGCACCAGGTATCATTCTTATTAAATTATCTTTTAATTGCTTAACATTAACGACAAAAACTTATATTTTTCCATTTTCTGTGATTGTGTAATTTTTACAGATAGACGTAATATTTTTGAAAGTTAGTACCACACACACACACGCACACGCACGCGCACACACACACATACACACACACATACACACACACACACACACAGTTATACCAGACAAGTTATAACAGAATTTAATGAAAGTAAGATTAATCGTATCATTTTAAAGAAGTATCCAAAAACTGATGATAGGAATTTTCGTAGTCAGTGGTTTGACTTATTCAAATGGCTTGAATATTGTCCTGAAAAAGATGCTTGCTTTTGCTATCCTTGTCGCGTTTTTGGAACGACTGAAAGTAAAGAGACCACTTTTACAAAAACTGGCTTTTGTCAATGGAAAAAGGCATTAGACAAGCAGAAAGGTTTTTATAAACATGATTCCACCCAAATACACAAAATATGCATGAGTAAATGGACTGAGCAGCAGCAACGTTGCAGCAAAAATAAAGAAATTTCTACTTTGATTAATGAATCTGTTTTAGAAAAACATCGTTACTATATTTCTTCTATATTTGATATTATAAAATTCTTAGTTATACAGGAATTACCTCTACGCGGTAGTTATAAAAAGGATGAAAAATCTGAATCGGGTTTGTTCCAAGCACTGTTTCAGTACACGGTTAAAAAAGATAAACACTTGGCAGAATGTGTTAAAATAATCCCGGAAAATGCTACTTACACATCACCTCTCATTCAAAATAACGTAATTAATATTATGGCTAAGTGCGTAAAAGAACAAATATCAGAAGAAATAAACACTGCTGATGTTCCATTTTACTGTATTATGGTAGATGGAACAAGGGATAGAAATAATGCAGAAGCAATTTGTATTGTATTACGTTACATTAAAAATGGTATTCCGAAAGAGTCTCTGTTAAGCATTGAGGAAGCTGTCAGTCTAAAAGCTGAATATTTGTCAGAATTAATTTTACAGGTATTAAGAGAAAATAATATAAATTGTGAACATATGTTAAGTCAGTGTTATGATGGTGCGGCTGTAATGAGTGGTCATAAAGGTGGAATACAAACTTTAATTCAACAAAAATTAAATCGCAGTATTCCTTACGTTCATTGTTTTAATCATCAGTTGCATTTAATTATTATTGCTCTCGTATCACGTATTTCTGAAGTACAACAGTTTTTTGATTATTGTAAATTAGTTCACAAAATTTTTAGTACTTTTAAATTTAAGTCATTTTATGCTGGTAATACAACCACTCGACTGTTAGAACAGCGGTGGACAGGTCATCTTCATGTTGTACAAGTAATATATAATAATTACAGTAAAATGATCGAAGCGTTAAGCAACAGTCTAACTAATTGTAATGAATTAGACGGCAATGAAGTGGTCGAATGTAATGGTTTACTAACAATTATGAAAACCAGAATGTTTAGATTTATTTTATGTGCCATATTAAAATTACTGCGAACGATCGAGCCTGCAGATAAGCTTTTACAAACAAGAGAAAATGGTCTAGCAACTGCTCTACCTCTGATACATTCCGTATATTCTTGTATTAAGGATTATCGCTCCGACACAATATTTGAACGAGTTATGAAAGAATGTACTGATTTACTTCCTGATGTTGACGAGACAGCTGATAATAATCGTATTTCAAAAAGAAAAGTAAAATTAAATGATCGTTTTTCAAACTTTGTTTTAATGGAAAGTTCTGGTTTATATAGTAACAGATCGACCAATAATTATCAACAAATTTATTTTGAAATATTTGATTTAGTCATCAACGAGATGAATACTCGATTTTTCAGTAATAATAGTTTAATTAATGTTATAGATAAAATTTATAATTTCGATTTTGATGACATAAATGAACTACAGATACAGGCACTTACAAAATTGAATATTATAATTCCGTGCAAAGAAGAATTTGTCTGTGTAAAAAAGTTTTTCCAAGAAAATAATATTAAAAAAAAAGATTATTTTTCAAAATTATTTCACCAAAAAGTTGCTTTTAAAGACGTACAATTTGCTGGCTACAATTACAGTCTTTGGTTGTAGTTCAGCCACTTGTGAAGCCTCGTTTAGTACTCTAAATAGAGTACTAACGCCACACAGACAAGTTATGCTGTTTGGTCGGGAGGCCAATCTGACAATATTACCTTTTGAAAAAAAAAAACTGAATCAATCGATCAAAATGTTTTCCTAAGAATTCTCAATAACGAGACGACTCGAAAATTACAATTATTTTAACATTTTAACATTTACTTGATTGTAATTTTATATTATTGGTATTTCTTATGAAATGTTGCATCGATATTTAAATAATAAAAAATAATGTATTTTGTGCATTGGAAAAGAGTTTTTGAGACTGCCCTACCTAGAATTTTATTTGCCCCCTCTAACTTAACGGGCTGGTTATGGGCCTAGGGGAGACCCTGTATTAGTAGTGTGTGTGACCATCTCTTGCACGAATTACACACACACATACACGCACGCACGCACACTCACTAACACATACGCACACAACCACGAGTACGGTTTGGAGTCTTAAGATACCGCGGTACTGGCGAACCACGGAATTTTTATTCTTGCAATTCGGCGTTCCTAAAAATTCAAAATTGAATATCTCAGCACCTAATATTACTAGCACGATTTTACGAAAGGCATTTTAAAGGTTCGGATTTCTAGTTTTCGAAATTTTATATCGCAATTTTGTACGACAATTTTTCTGAAAATGGCGAATGACAAAACGAAAGCATGCAAAATTGAAAAAAAATGGCCCGAGTTCGCCACGGCACATGGCGAGAGTTTGATGTCGCAGCTCAATGAGATAAAACGCATATGATAGTACAGAGTCTCCTTTCTAAAATGCTTTTTTGTTCGTCTCAATATAATGATTTTTTGGAGTTATTCGCATTTAAAGTAAAAAGCTGCCTTCTTATTGAAATGCGAATGACGGCAAAAAATCATCATATCGAGATGAATAAAAAAGCATGTTAAAGAAAAGACACTGTACTATCATATGCTTTTCATCCCATTGAGTTGCGACATTTGACTCACGCCATATGCCGTGGCAAACTCGGACCGTTATTTTTCAACTTCATGCTCTTGCTGTGTCATCCGCCATTTTAAATAAATTTATCTCGCAACATTAAAATAAATCAATTCTTAAAGTAGAGATTCCAAGCTTTATTTTCATTTTTTACAGACTTTTCTATCTTTATTATTTACGAAGTTATCGTCATTTGAAATTTGGTGATTTTTTCCCAAATTTTAAGTGTACTACTTTTTTTTAAACTGAGGGTATATACAGGGTGTCCTAGACCACCCGTACACCTCTTTTCTTTCAAAAACTAAGCATTTTAGAGAAAAATGTTTCAGACAAAAGTTGTTTGGTTTCGAGGGGGCCATAAGATGGTATCATTGGTTTGACCTTGAAGAGTCATTTGAAGGTCACGTGAAGGTCACTTCAATTTTTTTAAATGGAATACCCTATATATTTTTGCACATTCTTGTAGCTCATCTCGAGAGCTTTCCAAAACACTATAATTAAGTTAGTTTTCATTAAGCACTTTCCGAGTTATGAGGCTTGAAATAATTTCTTAATTTTACATAAACCGTAAAATATCTTGTAAAATATTCATTTTTCGATTATCTTACCTTAATACTTTTATGTACAAAATAATGAGAAGAATCAATTGGTATAAAGAAAACACATAGTTGTTTTTAAGAAAAAATATGGAATTGTTAATTGCAAATTACATATTTTTTTTTCAAAACAACTATGTGTTTTCTTTACACCAATTGATTCCTCTCATTATTTTGTACGTAAAAGTATTAAGGTAAGATAATCGAAAAATGAATATTTTACAAGATATTTTACGGTTTATGTAAAATTAAGAAATTATTTCAAGCCTCATAACTCAAAAAGTACTTAACGAAAAGGTACTTAATTATAGTGTTTTGGAAAGCTCTCGAGATGAGCTACAAGAATATGCAATGACAAATAGTAGGTTCCATTTAAGAAATTGAAGGTGACCTTCATGTGACCTACAAATAACTCTTCAAGGTCAAACCAATGGTACCATCTTATGTCCCCCTTGAAACCATACAACTTTTGTCTGAAATATTTTTGTTTGCTGGGCTTAGTTTTTGAGATATTTCAATGTCTTCAGATAAATCGGCCACCCTGTATTTTTAATCTTTATATATTTTTAATCTTCTATATATATTTTTAATCTTGATTTTAATTATATCATATATCTTTTAAATATATTTTGATATATTTTATCTTTAAAGACTGTAATAAATTTTAATTAAAAATGAAGAACATTATATATTATTTAAAAATAACTTATATTCAACTGTAAGTTTATACACAAATTACATACTTATGTACATTGTACATAACATCAACCAATCACAAACGTGACTGCTGTCCACCAACGTTACGCATGCGTGAGAATTTAGTACATAAATTTCGTGGACATGTATTTGACGCAAGTTAGCGGTCTAGTATATAGTATAGATGTCTGTGCCGGCGGCAGACCGCTGTTGACCTCAATATAGTTAGCAGACAAATTCAATATTTCGCATTTTCTATTATTGCATTCGTTTGGGAATCATTTGGGCAAGTTTAGGAAAGCATTTTCATAGTTTGGGAAATAATAGTTTATTTATAATTAATAAAAATAAGTTCGGCGTATAGTTAGCAGAAATAATTTAAAAAAATTTTTTTTTTTTTTTTTAATCAACGTAGAATTATTTGGGAAACACTTCTATAACGGTCCCATAGTTTGGGAAATAATAATTTCAATGTAATAAATAAACGATCATATAGTTAGCAGACTTTGATATTCTCTATTATCTATTAAACCAATCGCTTGGGAATCGTTTGGACACATTTAGGAATAGATTCTCATAGTTTAGGAAATAATAGTTTATTTATAATTAATTAAAATAAATTGAGCGTATAGTTAGCAGACATAAATATTTAAAAAAAAAATTTTTTTTTTTAATTAACGTGAAATTATTTGGGAAATATGTCTGTAATGTTTTTAACGTTTGGGAAATAATTATTTCATCTGAAAATCGGTAAATATGTCGATGAAAGGAGCCCGCCTCGACCTCCGGGAACTTAGCCGGGCAACTTCGACTTTTTTAATTTTTTTTTTTTTTAATCGTTTGTTGGTTAATTTCTTACGACAAGCATGGAGCTGACACACACACACACACGGGGGGGGGGTGCAAAGGGGGCCTTCGGCCCCCCTCCCGCACCCACCCCGTCTCCCTCGCTTCGCGTGAAAAGTTGCAAAGTGGAACCTCGCTTCGCGTGGAAAGTTGCAAAGTGAAACCTTGCTTCGCGTGGAAAGTTGCACCCTCCTGCACCCACCCCGCCGGTAGGGGTGCCTACGGTAGGGTGCAACGTTCCCCGCGAAGGCCCTCCTTGCACCCCCGCGTGTGGGTGTGTGTGAGTGCTAGTGCCATCGGTATGACAGATTTTCTAACCTGAATAGTCCTCAACTTTAAGCATTAATATTTCGCTTCGCGGAGCAGAGCGACACTTTTTTCTGCCAGATTCGGTCATTTCGTGCAAAAACGCGTCGAATGAGTCTAATTTTATCGATATTTGAGGTGAGGCCCCTAAACTGAATAATTACCGTAAAAACAATTATTTTATCTGATTACATGAAAGATTGAAAACCATATTATTGAAAATAGTCATCGAGGAACACGAGAAAATGTCATTAACTGAACATAGAACTTTAAGGTTATGTAAAAATGCGGCAAGACACATTATACATTGAGATTGCGTTCGTAGAACGGGGGCATATGTGTAAAGGCTTTCGCACATGAAATTCCATAAGTACGTAAGACATAAGCGTAAGGAAATCGACCAATCACGGTCGAGTTTTGACCCCTTGAAGGGGCTAATACTTGACCGTGATTGGTCGATTTCCTTACGTTTACGTCTTACGTGCTTATGGAATTTCATGTGTGATGGCCCTAAAGCCTTGTGTCCACGATGCTAGAAATCGGTCCGAGTTTTCGGACCGAGAAATGTGTAGCCAATGAAATTGCTGCCTTTCCGTAAAAACTGCATATTAATTGGCTACACATTTTTCGATCCGAGGACTCGGACCGATTTCTAACATCGTGGACACAAGACTTAAGGCCGCGATATCGAACGTAACCACAGACTTCTAATATAACTAGACTGCTAACTCCCCATATTTTGCTTATATAAAATGTCCTCACATTTTATGTACTAACGTGACTTATTCTGCACATGCGCAGATACCATCGATATAGATATATATCATATACTTAACCTAGCTTGCGTATGTATATACATATAAACATGCGTTATCGCAGAGCACATGCGCAGAATAGAATACCTTTATATACCTATCTGTGATTTGTACATAAAATCGAAGCTGTCTTATATATAAGGAGTTAGCAGTCTAGTATATATAGAAGTCTGTGAACGTAACGCCGCGCGTAGACGTGCAGGGTTGCCACCAATCACGAATTTCCATTATGTACATAATTTTAATTCCTGAATTAAAATTCACGAATTAATGGAAATTCGGGAATTAAAATTATGTACATAATTTTAATTCGGTAATTGAAATTATGTACATAATAAAAATTCGGGAATTAAAATTATGTCCATAATTTTTATTCCCGAAAAATATTTGTTATAACATAAAATAAATTTAGAATTAATTTTTTGTCTAGACAATTTGAATTCTGCATCTTCAATTATGTCATAGCTAAATAATAATTTGATGAATTATAAATATGTCTAGACATAATAATAATCCTTTTTCTTGAGTATTATTTTAATGTGATAGAATTTTTATGATGATATTAAATAGCAAAACGGCGTGCCATACCTAACCGCTAAAGCCCAATTTCACCAACGTCGTTTAATTTTAATCTTAGTTTAACTCACTCTGCCTCCTTCTAACTGTTCTCTCAGAAAAAGACAAAAAATGTCAATTAAGCTAAGATTAAAATTAAACGACGTTGGTGAAATTGAGCATAAATCACTCACATCCTAACATTTACATTTTTGGTACTTGGAATCTTTGCTTTTTTCCTCTCTAACGCACCAATATATATTTATTTCATTTTATTATATTTATTTCAGAGGACAGAATAGAGAACAAAGTACAGGGCAAAGAACAGAACAGAGGGCAAATACAGAGAACAAAGGGCAGAGACCGAGAACAGAGAGACAGAGACAGAGAAAATAGAACACAAAGAGGACACATATACGCAGGCTGCGTTCCAAAATTCACTGCCAGTACTGAAAATCTATAGTTTACGTGATGTACACTATAGATTTTCAGTACTGGCAGTGAATTTTGGAACACAGCCACAGAGGTAACAAATACACAACACGTACACAAATACACAACACAACGATGAAACCATTTATATTGAAACATTCTATTTCGCAAAAACGATCACATAATATATGTTTACGACAACAAAAAAGAATTATTACTGAAATTAAAAAAAATTTGCATAAAGATTTTCGGCAAAATTGTGAGATACAGTTTAATGGAATAAATAATATTGAAGGTATACCAGATCCATCACACACATATTTCTACTGCCAATCTTTACAAACAATATTTACAGCAATATGTATACTCAAGATAAGAGTTTTGATTATTATAATAGTCTTTCTTCTGATAGTGTTGCTTCTTCTCTCAGTACTTCTTCCACTGAGCCATTATTCCAAGAAAAATTGGCATCTTGTTTTATAGATAATCATTTAACTCATGTTCAGAATAATAATATTCTATCTCTTTTACGAAGTCATTCTTGCTTCCATTATTTACCTAAAGATGTCAGAACACTTTTGAATACTCCACGAGTTAAGACTATTGTGTTCAAAGTTGAACCAGGTGAATATATTCATTTCGATGTGGAAACTAGTATTATTGAAGTACTTTCGTGTTTTCCAATTGATTCTCTTCCTAATCAAATAGACATTGATTTCCATACTGATGGGTTAAATTTAGATAAATCAGGAAGTGTGCACATTTGGCCAATTCAATGCAGGCTTGCTAATATAAAGCACATGAGACCAATAATAGTAAGGATATATAAAGGTACTGCAAAACCATATAACGCAAATTTATTTTTTGAGAAGTTTATTGCAGATATTAAAAAAATAATAGCCAATGGGGGAATTTTCAAAAAAAAGAAATTACCTATATATCTTAGGTGTTTTATAGCTGATGCACCAGCTCGTGCTTTCATCCTTAATCACAGAAGTCATATATCTTGCCAACCATGTTCAAAATGTAAAGTTTCTGGAATACAATGTGAAAGGCGTTATATTTTCTGTGGTACTGATTATTCCTTAAGGACTAATGAGGAATATGTGAGAGGTTTAGATGAAGATCATCATAAAGGTACATTATCAATGTTACCTATAGGAATGGTTTCGCAAGTGCCTTTTGAATATATGCATTTGGTTTGTCTTGGAGTAATGAAAAAATTGTTATCTGCTTGGATATGCGGAAAGTATTCACAATTATCAAAATTATCTGCAAGATCTATCTCCATTATATCTTCACGGTTAGAAATACTCGCAACATATTGTCCATCTGATTTTGCAAGGCGTCCCAGATCATTAAATATATGTTCAAAATATAAGGCTACGGAATTTCGTCAATTTCTTTTATATACAGGTCCAGTTGTAACGTATGGTATTTTGGATTAACAGATATACACGCATTTTTTATTCTTACATGCTGCTATTAGAATTTTAGTTTCTTCATCATCGTCAAAGAATTATTTGAATTTTGCAGATCTTGCATTAAAAAAATTTGTGGATAGATGCGGACATTTTTATGGTCCAACATTTTATTCTTATAATATACATGGTCTTCTTCACTTACCAATGATGTGCAACAGTTAGGTCCTCTCGATACATTTTCTGCTTTCCCATATGAAAATAATATGACAATTTTCAGAAAATACTGTAGGAAACCTAATCTTCCTCTCCAACAAATTTCTAATAGATTTGAAGAGATAAAAATTCATGGCACAACTGAACTGTATAAGATTGAGTCTTCTATTCATGCATCTATAAAGCATAATGCAGGTCCTCTTCCATATACTCTTGTTTCTAATTGTCTTCAGTATCGTAAGATAATATTTAATAAAATTTTACTTGCCTTAAATATACGTGATAATTGTTGCATTTTACATAATGGATCTATTTGTATTGTTGTAAACATATTTATGACAGAAAATTTATATTATCTGGCAGTAAAAGAATTCTTGGAAGTAAAAAGTTCTTATGATGTTGGTGTTACATCTTCAGCCTTACATATTTTTAAATGTTCTTCATTGAGTAATGATGTTTTCTTTATTCCTATTAATGAAGTTCGTATAAAATGTTTTAAAATGCCTTTCTGGGATTGCACATCTATAGATAGTAGTAGTGATGAAGAAAATCATTCTCAAAATGAAAAATGTATAATTGTTGGTATTATACATAGGCTGCGTTCGTTTTGTACGCTTGCGCGCTGTGAGCATCATTCTGTCTTTATTGCACATCGAATATCAAATGAAGAGAGAGCGATGCTTTAAGCGCTAAAACCGTCAAAACGAACACAGCCAGTTTAATGAAAAGTCATAAAACTTATTACATATTTATTTTAAATGCTTTAATGTACTCTAATATAGGATGTATATTGCCGGGAAAAATCTTGAAAATTAGGTGTTCTCAATAATTTTTATTCTATTTTGAAAAATCAGGGAATTTTATTTGATTTTTTTGGGAATATTATTGGGATTTACACACATACATACACGCGCGCGCGCACACACATACACACACACACACACACACACAGAGGGAATTTTAAAAAAAATTGTCTTAATAATTTTATTTTTATATGGTAAGTGTGTTGCTGAAACAATCAGTGTCTCTATTGAACCTTCCTTCCCACGGTTAAGACTGTGTTAAATATTTTTACTAGCTTCAAAAGAATTTAAAATATGTACTCTTTTGCAATATTTTTTTATCTTATTTAAATGTTATATGATTTTATCGATTTTCATTTCTTTTAATATGAACACATTTTTTTGTATTAATTTTTATATTTATTTTATTTTATTTTATTTCTTAATTTTATATTTATTTATTTTATTATTTTATATAAAAATATTCTTTTATATTGGAATAAATATATATATACGAAATTTCTTGAAAGTATATTTTATAATATTTCCAGGATTTAGAGTTAGTTATTTTGTCATATATTTTATGATTGTTTATATCCACATTTTATGATTATTTGTTGTACATGATGGTTATTTCTTAATTGTAGCACGTATTTTATTTTATATAGAAATTTTTTTAATTGACAAAATATATATTAACATTTTTATTTTCTTGTATAAGTTACTCTTCTTATAGAAAAAAGGATGTAATCATATCATTTAGCCAGAAACAAATGAAAACTATGTTAAAAATAAGAAAAAGGTAAAACATATTGTATAGTCTTTTATTTATTTAGAGAATGCTTTTCAAAATATTTTTTATTTTGTTGCATATAGTACTTATTGTTAGTATAGTACTACTATAGTCTACTCAAGTTTTGCAAAATATTATAGTTTCCGAATGGTACATATTCGATCTCATTGAAAGAAATTAATGACATAATAAGCTTTATGTTGGGTTAGTAAACTTCGACTAAAACATTTAATTGATTAATTAGGACAACAAATCTTGTTTTTTAAGGATAAAATAGCATCAAACAGAATATATTTTATATTTATATAATTAACGCATTATTTATATTAATAACATTGAAAACCTATTTTTGGTCAAACATTTGTGTTTGTTATAAATTGCGATCAAACTTGTATCAGAGGAAAACGCTATTATGTAAAGTAACATTTATTAATTTATCTATATTATGCTAATTCTCTCTCTCTCTATCTCTCTCTCTCTCTCCTCTCTTCTCCCCTTCTCTCTCTGAACTTCTTTTTATATTTCGTGCATTTAATATTTTGGATAAAATACATATTGCACTGTTAGTACAAGATTATTCTTCTTAAAATTAATATCTTTTAGGAAATAACTGGTTTTCTCGAATTCAATAGTTAGATAAATAATAAAATAAAATAAAATGAAAATATATAAATGTTTTTACTACATTCTTTTTATAAAGGGAATTTTTTTGTTGAAAAAGCATCATGTATCTTATATTAATTATAAATGTAAAAAAGACAAGTTTTTGTACAAATTTTGTATAAATATTTCTAGTAAAAAAAGAAACAAATTGATAAAAATCTTTCTTGCATTAAATAAATATTCTTTTGGTATTTCATGGTATTCTTTTGGTTCTCATTAAATAACATATATATTTGAAAAAAATAAAGGAAAATATAACAAATATAAAGAATCTTTTATCAGAAAGAAAATATATTTTCATACAATAATGCATTTTACAAAGTCACTTTTTAATATCTTTAAAAATTTATTTTAATATCTTATCAATTTTTTTCAGAGAAATATGCGAAAGGTTGCATCGCATAGAAGAAGAAATGAAGTAACTGACATATTAATTACATATAACACATTTATATACAGGGTGACCCATTTTAACTTAGGCAGCCAAATAACTCGAAAAATAAGCAAGATAGAGAAAAATGTTTTAGACAAAAGTTGTATGGTTTCGAGGGGGCCATAAGATGGTATCATTGGTTTGACCTTGAAGAGTCATTTGAAGGTCACGTGAAGGTCACTTCAATTTTTTTAAATGGAACATCCTATATATTTTTGTACATTCTTGTAGCTCATCTCGAGAGCTTTCCAAAACACTATAATTAAGTACATTTTCGTTAAGTACTTTTTGAGTTATGAGGCTTGAAATAATTTCTTAATTTTACATAAACCGTAAAATATCTTGTAAAATATTCATTTTTCGATTACCTTACCTTAATAGTTTTATGTACAAAATAATGAGAGGAATCAATTGGTGTAAAGAAAACACATAGTTGTTTCGAAGAAAAAATATGTAATTTGCAATTAACAATTCCATATTTTTTCTTAAAAACAACTATGTGTTTTCTTTACACCAATTGATTCCTCTCATTATTTTGTACATAAAAGTATTAAGGTAAGATAATCGAAAAATGAATATTTTACAAGATATTTTACGGTTTATGTAAAATTAAGAAATTATTTCAAGCATCATAACTCAAAAAGTACTTAACGGAAAGGTACTTAATTATAGTGTTTTGGAAAGCTCTCGAAATAAGCTACAAGAATGTACAAAAATATATAGGGTATTCCATTTAAAAAAATTGAAGTGACCTTCACGTGACCTTCAAATGACTCTTCAAGGTCAAACCAATGATACCATCTTATGGCCCCCTCGAAACCATACAACTTTTGTCTAAAACATTTTTCTCTATCTTGCTTATTTTTCGAGTTATTTGGCTGCCTAAGTTAAAATGGGTCACCCTGTATATATAAATAAGAATTCAAAACAATAATAGTGCACTTTCTAATGCTAATTGAAATCGAAACTTAATAAAAATTCAAAATCACAGTAGTCCTTAAATTGTGTGTAATTGTACACACACACACGCGCGCGCACGCGCACACACACACACACAAAGACACACACCCACACACACACACAAAGACACACACCCACACACAAAGACACACACACACACACAAAACATACACACATTGATACAATATGATATATATATGTATATATATATAATTAATTTTTTTAATAGTTATCAGTTTTGTACCTCTTTGGTGATCCAATGGAAAGACATAAGTGACTTTAATATCACTGTCAGAATGATGTTGCATCAATGGTAACAATGGCATTTTTCATCAAAGTTTTGATTCGTATTCATTCATTGTTTGATTGTAAACAACATCAATAATACGAGTTTTTCTGGCACTGCATTTAGAACCCCAAGAAAAATTTTCTGTGTCCAATCTAAGAGCTTTATCCTTCTTATTGCCTCCATGTATACGAATCTTATATACATATAAAACAATAGGCACATTTATAATTAAGTTTAAACTATTAGAAATATATATTATATTTAAAATTTAAGTCAGAGAGCTGTAGGATTATAGTCAATCAAAGCATTCAGAATAGGTAAGGAAGTCATCATTTTGTATTTTTATAAGTATTAATAGATAACATTATAAAAGAAAATACTATTCTACAAATATTTGTAATAATTTAAATATCCTTGAACAACGCTTGATAATATAATCAAACTGCAAACTATAATTTTATTTATTGTAATATTCATTATTATTTATAATCAATTATTGATATTTATTTATTTTTACAATTTATTTATTATATAATTAAATTGAAACTTACAGTATGAATCTGCTGTGGTCCAAGTTTAGTATTTGCAGCTGGACATCCTAATTCAAATTTTCCTTTTTTTGCGAATAGGCTTTCTCTTCCTACCCATAGCTCGCCTCTTATGTCAATGATCCTGGGAAATGCAACAATGGTAAATATACTGATATAAACTTAGACGCATTGGAATTAAAAATGATTCAAACATACAGGGTTTAGCAAAAGTGTGGAAACCCCTTAATATTTCGAAAAATACGCATTTAAAAAAAAAATGTTTCATACAAAAGTTATAGGGTTTTATGTGGCGCATTACACAGCAACATTATTATGACCTCGAATAGCGTTGTCAAGGTTATGTGAAGGTCACCTCCAACTTTTTAAATGGGACACCCTATATGCTTTTGCATATTCTTGTAGCTTATCTCGAGAGCTTTCCAAAACACTATAATTAAGTTAGTTTTCATTAAGTACTTTCCGAGTTATGAGGCTTCAAATCATTTCTTAATTTTACATAAACCATAAAATATCTTGTAAAATATTCATTTTTCGATTATCTTACCTTAATACTTTTATGTACAAAATAATGAGAGGAATCAATTAGTGTAAAGAAAACACAGTTGTTTTTAAGAAAAAATATGTAATTGTTAATTGCAAATTACATATTTTTTCTTAAAAACAACTATGTTTTTTCTTTACACCAATTGATTCCTCTCATTATTTTGTACATAAAAGTATTAAGGTAAGATAATCGAAAAATGAATATTTTACAAGATATTTTATGGTTTATGTAAAATTAAGAAATGATTTGAAGCCTCATAACTCGGAAAGTACTTAATGAAAACTAACTTAATTATAGTGTTTTGGAAAGCTCTCGAGATAAGCTAGAAGAATATGCAAAAGCATATAGGGTGTCCCATTTAAAAAGTTGGAGGTGACCTTCACATAACCTTGACAACGCTATTCGAGGTCATAATAATGTTGCTGTGTAATGCGCCACATAAAACCCTATAACTTTTGTATGAAACATTTTTTTTTTAAATGCGTATTTTTCGAAATATTAAGGGGTTTCCACACTTTTGCTAAACCCTGTATAATACATACATATATATACACACATACATACACACATTGATACAATAGAATTTAGCTTTATTTTTATGTAAATTATAATAATAATTTGTAATTATACAAGTAATTTACCTACATTTATCAATAATGTAGCATTCATTAAAAGAAAAGTATAAAAATATAAATCATGATAGAAAAAAAATATATATTTCAATATACTGTAATAGATGCTTGTTATGATACCATTTTTATAATTAAGTATAAAGATACAAAATATATATATATGTATATATAATATTTTCTTTCAGAGCAAATAAAGCATGCAGTTTAAACGCTATTTGCTTCATTGTTATATTACAACAGAAAAAATATGGATTTGGATATAATGTTCATATAATTATATATTATTACCCATATCCTGTTGCTTACTTATTCTTCTTGTCTAAAAGGCTCCAAAAAATGCCTAAATGTTAATTAATCCTGCTGCTTATTAAAGGCCTACCCGGTCCCGGCAGAGGGGCCACACAGAGCCATGACCATGCTGCCATTTTTCCTGGAAAAGACGGACATACACACTGAACCTTTGGGTCTGTTCTTTTTAGCTGCACTGCAGGGCTGCGTTCGGAAACATCACCCGAGTGTACCCGGGTATCATTTTATCCTTGTTTAACATTCGGTGAACAACAAGGATAAAATGATACTCGGGGGCACTCAGGTGATGTTTCCGAAAGCGTTGTCTACAATGAGATTTTAAGAAGACTTAAGGCGTAAGACTTAAGAAATTGACCAATCACAGTCAAGTATTAAGAGAATACTCGACTGTGATTGGTCAATTTCTTAAGTCTTACGCCTAGTCTCCTTAAAATCTCATTGTAGACGCCGCAGGACGCAGCCCTGCACTAGTGCAATAAGGGCCTCCGCACAAGGTGTTCCGTATCGCATTACGTTACGTTAAGTATAGATCGTAAATTTAACTCCGTACGTAAAATTAAACTTCAGTCAACGCACAGAAGAAATCGTAACGTAAAGACATGTCTTTACGTTACGATTTCTTCTGTGCGTTAACTGAAGTTTAATTTTACGTACGGAGTTAAATTTACGATCTATACTTAACGTAACGTAATGCGATACGGAACACCTTGTGCGGAGGCCCTAAGTTGGAAAGAGACAAATATACTTTCTTTCACTCTAACTAATTGCACTAGTGTAGCAGTGCAGCTAAAAAGAACAGGCCTAGTGCGACACACTCAAAGGGCTCCTGCACACAGGACGCGGCAACATTTGCCGCGCGGCGGAAGCCGACGCGATAGCCAATACAAAAGTTGGATTGAGTTCAACTTTAAGGGCTCCTGCACACAGGACGCGGCAACGCTTGCCGCGCGGCGGAAGTCGACGCGATAGCCAATCAACAGATACATAACATCCACCGCGCGTCAAAGTTGAACTCAATCCAACTTTTGTATTGGCTATCGCGTCGACTTCCGCCGCGCGGCAAGCGTTGCCGCGTCCTGTGTGCAGGAGCCCAAACACTGTGCATGAGTGTTTGTTGGACGCAAAACTCGACCATGAGTACGTTTACACGGCAACGTTAAATCAGGTTTAGTAACAACCGTTGTTGCAACTACTGGTGTTAAATGCCGTGTAAATCGTGCTTTACGCCGATGTTATTACACCAGTTGTAGGGTGCGTTCCGATTTACGCATGTAACACATAGACTGCATTACTGTTGCGCAGCGCTTCGAAATCGTTCCGTTTTATCAATGTGCATGAAGCGCTTTAATTATTCGGAACGGTGTCTGCGCATTCTATGCGCTAATACGATTTGAAAATGGTACAATAGTAAAAAAAATAAATAAAAATAGAATAAAATAATAAATACAAATAAAATAAAAAAATAAATAATAATTATAAATAAATGATAATAAATATAAACATAAATAAATATTAATAATAATAAATATAAATATAAATAAATAATAAATATAAATAAAATAAAATAATAAATTAAGGTAAAATAATATATTAATATTAGCTTGGCTTGCTTTCTTCATATCATTTTTATTTAAAAACAAAGTTATTATTTCATTAGTTTCTTCAATTAAAACTGAAAATTCATATAATTGTTGTTTTTCCATCGTCACAAAGAATCTGTTATCTGTTATTGCGTTCCAAATTACGCATAAAACGCATAGATCGCATAAACGCATCAACGCATCAACTGCCTCAAGTCGAGAGTAGAGGCAGTCAATGCGCTGGAAGGGTGCTAAGAATTTAGTACGGTTAGTACAATCTAGAGAATTCTCAGCGCTACTAAAGCGCTACCAATGCGCGCATTGGTTAAATCGGAACGATTTTCTATGCAGTCTACGCGCTTCATGCGTAATTCGGAACGCACCCGTAGTAACGCTACTCCTGCTGAGGAAAAGGAGTAGACTTACAAATTCGGCTTTAAGAAGACGTGTAAACGCTACGAGAGTTAGGGCTCGTTCCCACTGAGCGCGTCACGCGTCGCGTCAACCAGCGTGACGCGCTCAGTGGGAACGAGCCCTTAGGCTGCTTTCACATGGAGAGTAAAGCCTACGGCACACGGTACAATTTTTCGTACTGGATTTGATAAGATTTAGTAAAATATTAGAAATGCTGCATTCTGATTGGTGCATTTTTAGTATTTTACTAAATCTTATCAAATCCAGTACGAAAAATCGTACCGTGTGCCGTCGGCTTAACTTGCGTACGCGTAACTTACGCCAAACTCATCAACCAATCACATCGTTTTAGTTATCATACGCAAATTCACCTAGTTATTTAACGTAATACCGATACGCTAAATTCAATTTTTTGCGTAAGCCGTCGAAAGTCGCATATAGGCAACATCAGTCAGATCAGTGTATTTGCGCGATTTGCACTGAAAAAATGAACCAAATTCGGGTAAGAACAAATTTTAACAAATTTTATATAAAATAAAAATTATCCATTCAATTTAGATGTAATTCATCGCTTGCACAATATAACGAAATAATTTTAAGGTTATCTCTGGTTAAAATTATTTTCAGAATCTCTCATAACAATTTTTTAGATTTCTTTTTTTGAACATTTCTGAAAGATGTGTCAATTCATATAGAAAATCTTAAAATTTTCTGAGAAAGTTTTAGAATTTTTATACAAATTGACGCATCTTTCAAAAATGTTCAGAAAAAGGAATCTAAAAACTGTTCTGAGAAATTCTGAAAATAATATTCACCAAGTAAACCTTAAAATTATTTCGTTATCCCTGGCAAAAATGAGACGTTTGTTTGGCGTTTACATGAACGTTTGTGGAAGTTCGTCGAGAGTTTAAAAACGATTAGTAAAGAGTTTGTAGAACAAAAATTGCAACACTGCAGCGTTTAAAAGACGTTTGTACGTTATAGCGTAAACGTAAACGTTTGAAAAGTCTGAGTAAACTCTGTACACGAAGATGTATCAACGTTTACTGAACGTACTCTGAAAAATGTTACCTCAGCATTGCAAAACTTTCATGTAACATTATATAAAGAGTTTGTAGAACAAAAATTGCAACACTGCAGCGTTTGATAAGCATTCAAAACCCAACAGCGTTATGTAAGTGCTCTTACAAAGTTTGAAAAGCATATAAACTCTCAGAAAACCCTCACTCAACGGTTGTTAACGCTTTATAAAGTTTCTTATTTTCGCCAGGGATATTGTTCAAGCAATGAATTATGTCTAATTGTAAGTATTGAATGAATATCTTATGACCCAACGTGTCCAATAATTACTCTGTCATTTGCATGCTGGACGAGTTTGAACAACCTGTTGTGCCTTATGTATCTTTACTTACATATTTCTTTTTTAATACAGCACAAATGTGGATACTGTGGATGAATTTTTAAATTTACCACAAACTTTGCTGAGCACGAGCTTCAAAGATTATATGGAAGAAATAGATCACATCAATGTTGACGAAAACTATGTCGTGACAATACCACCCATACAGCACAGAAGCTTGCATCAACATTGCTGCAATGTTACAACATTGCACATAGCAGTGTAATGCTGCAGAAATATTGCAGAGACATTATTTTGTAATATTACTTTGGCAATGTTGCAGCAACATTAGGTTTGTTCTTTTTAGCTGAACTAGTGCTGCACTGGGACTGCACTAGAACCAGCGTGTTCACAGAAAATTCTGCCAGTGCACAAGCACAATGAGGAATAAAAAGAACGGTTTAATGCAGTACTAACATGGCACAAAATATGAGAAACATAAATGTCCTATAAATAACAAAATTATCCAATGAAGAGAGACTTATTTGTAATAAAATTTATTTTGAGAATTTATTTGTAGAAAAATTAATTGTAGATAAATTAACTTTAAATTTATTAATTATAATGAAAAATTTATTTCAAATTTTTTTTTAATTTTTAAAATTTTTCTATTAATTAATAATTGTTTTTATCTATATTCTTTATATTAATGTTATTTACATGACTATTATGTCTTCTTTTTCGCAATTAATGCGTTATTAATTATATCTTAAACTGCTGTTTGTGTTTAAATAAATCGCCATATTGAACTGCACCGCTGCACTACCTCAAGACCTAGGACAGGCAGTGCAATGAACTGTTGCACTGAACAGCACTGCACTGCTAAAAAGAACAGCAGTATCTGACGTCACTTCTGCTAAAAAGAACGTTTCAGTGTACACTTTCTGAACTAGTGCAGCCAGTTCAGCTAAAAAGAACAAACCTATTTTAACATAGCGAAAATGTATAACATGTGTTTCTTTACTTGCCGCTATGTGGCGACACTAAACTTAACTAACTCGTATTCGAATTTTCATCTAAAGTGGATATAAGGCCTACAAAGGACTAATGTAGTAATTATATTTCTTGTCTTGTGTCAGTAAATTTCTGATAAACTGACTTGATTTATTTAATATTTTGAATCCTAATAAGGAAATTATTTGTTTAATAATCTGGATCCCTCGTTGGGATTCAGAATATTAAACAGATTTTTCTTCATTGAATGGGTAAATGGGAAATAATTCATTTATTGCACGTATTAAAATATTCTTGTATCGAGTGTATGTAAAATAATTGTATGTATATTATTGAGATAAATATTTAATAAGACACATTTGATAAAAAACACTAAGGCCGGTATTCATAGTCCGGTCTTATATTTAAGATCGTCTTTAGTTCATCTTCAGATAATCCATAGCCAATAAAATGATACATACAATATCTAAAGATGAACTTAAGACGATCTTAAATATAAGAACGGACTATGAATACCGGCCTAATAGATGTTCTTTTTCAAAGGCGGTAAATGTTTTTTTCCTATCTTTCTTAAACATTTCTTTATATTTACAGTTTATTCAATTTAAAACGGTCTGCATTTGTAGCAAAACGCGTTTTAATATTGCAAATACGTTGCACCATAACATTACTACAATCTTATATTGTAATATTTCTGAGGGCGGACATTTCAACGTTGCTGCAAGCTTGCAGTAATGTTGCAGAAACATTTCGCAACTTCTATGCAATATTACAATGTTTCAATGTTAGGTCTATGCAACGTTTTTGCAATCTTTCGGTGCTGTATGGGTAGATATGATTACTATACATATCTTTTCACTCACTCATTTCACTCTATTAAATAAATTAAATAATATAATTATTTAACAGTTAAAAACAATGCAACAGTTGACAAAAAAGAAAATTTAAACGAACTCTTAATCGAAGCAGTTAGAAGCAAACCTGGCTTATATGATCTTCGTGTACCTGCCTTAGAGAGGACAACGTTACGCAAAAAAGCATTATATTATTTTCTTAGTGATAGAATGCAATATATAAAATATTGAAAAAACTTTATATTATATTATATGTATGACAGAATAACCCATACAGCACAGAAGCTTGCATCAACATTGCTGCAATGTTACAACATTGCACATAGCAGTGTAATGCTGCAGAAATATTGCAGATACATTATTTTGTAATATTACTTTGGCAATGTTGCAGCAACATTTTAACATAGCGAAAATGTATAACATGTGTTTCTTTACTTGCCGCTATGTGGCGACACCAAACTTAACTAACTCGTATTCGAATTTTCATCTAAAGTGGATATAAGGCCTACAAAGGACTAATGTAGTAATTATATTTCTTGTCTTGTGTCAGTTAAATTTCTGATAAACTGACTTGATTTATTTAATATTCTGAATCCTAATAAGGGATCTAGATTATTAAACAAATAATTTGTTTAATAATCTAGATCCCTCGTTGGGATTCAGAATATTAAACAGATTTTTCTTCATTGAATCGGTAAATGGGAAATAATTCATTTATTGCACGTATTAAAATATTCTGGTACAGAGTGTATGTAAAATAATTGTATGTATATTATTGAGATAAATATTTAATAAGACACATTTGATAAAAACCCCTAATAGATATTTTTTTTCAAAGGCGGTAAATGTTTTTTTTCCTATCTTTCTTAAACATTTCTTTATATTTTTAAAGTTTATTTATTAAATTTAAAACGGCTGCATTTGCAATAGCAAAACGCGTTTTAATATTGCAAACACGTTGCACCGTAACATTACTACAATCTTACATTGTAATATTTCTGAGGGCGAACATTTCAACGTTGCTGCAAGCTTGCAGTAATGTTGCAGAAACATTTCGCAACTTCTATGCAATATTACAATGTTTCAAAGTTAGGTCTATGCAACGTTTTTGCAATCTTTCGGTGCTGTATGGGAATATATAATATTTTAATTACATTAAGATATATTAAAAATGTATAAATATTTATATTAAAATAAATTTTTATTTAAATTATATATGTAATCCATTATTCCATTATATATATACATACTTCATATGTTACTTTTTGTTATTTTTTAATTGTTCAATGAGAAATAATATACTTGAAATATATAAACAACTATATAATATTATACAATGAGAAATGATATACTTGGAATATATAATACTATATAAAACATTAAACTTATACATATTAGATTTACATTTTTAAAATTAAATTATTTAGTAACACTTATCGTTTACCGAAGTTCTGTATGTACCTCTTAAAATAATAAAAATTAGAATATTTTATTTTTAATTAGTTAATCAAAATTAATAATAATTATTATTAGCACTTTTGAGTATTTGATCGCGGAACTATATGTGTGAAACCTGTTAAAATATTATTTTCATTTATTTATTTATATATTTTCTTATTTATTTATTATTATTTATTATTTACATACTTTTTATTTATACACGCTGCACCTCATCCATTTACTTCACCGTACATTACGTTTAACCGTATGATTACGCACATTTTTAAGTACCTAATTCACATGGCGCGTATTTAGCAATACGCCTAAATAATAATAACCAATAGAAAATCGATTTTAGTATTTCTGCTATGTTCTACAACAGAAAGTCTAATCTTTATTGGTTAAATTTGTTACGCTTTACGCGAAATTTAACGAAATACGCTCCATGTGAAAGGGCTTTTTTTAAATGGCGTAAGTTCTGGCATATTACTAGAATACGCAAGGTACGTAGCAGTACGCGCGTACGCAAGTTAGGGCCTGAGCACAAAGATGTCGTAACTGTTTCCGACAAAGTCGTATGCGTAAGTCGGAGACGTTAGTCAACGCACAAGGATTTTACGTAAACGTAGGTATCGCATAACATGCAATACAAGATACGGCCTACGTTTACGTAAAATCCTTGTGCGTTGAATAACGTCTCCGACTTAGGACCTCCGCACAAGGTGTTCCGTATCGCATTACATTACGTTAAGTATAGATTGTAAATTTAACTCCGTACGTAAAATTAAACTTCAGTCAACGCACAACAGACATGTCTTTACGTTACGATTTCTTCTGTGCGTTGACTGAAGTTTAATTTTACGTACGGAGTTAAATTTACAATCTATACTTAACGTAACGTAATGCGATACGGAACACCTTGTGCGGAGACCCTTACGCATACGACTTTGTCGGAAACAGTTACAACATCTTTGTGCTCAGGCCCTTCACGCTCCATGTGAAAGCAGCCTTATAACAATCGTATTGCCAACCTGAATAATCAAGTATCAACGAGTGACGAGTACTAGGGTACTTTCCGATTCACGCATGATGCGCATGAAGTGACAGAAAATGTATAGTTCATGTCACGCATATTATACATTTTCTGTCACTTCATGCGCATCATGCGTGAATCGGAAAGTACCCCTAGTATACAAAAACTGCCAATAAGTTAAAGTAAAGAGGAATAGTGATAAAATAAATCCTTGCGTGTAAACGAACATCACTTTTAGGGAGTTATAACTACGATTGTTACTAAACCAAATTAATGTTGCCGTGTAAACGTACTCCATTGCGGACTACATTAATATTTTCACTAGAATTTTTCACTAGGATAATTTTAAAGTGTGAAAGCAATAAAATAAGGTAATGATAAAAACAAAAACTAATGCTGATATAAAAGGTTATTAGTATTAAAGTATTACAATAACAATTTACACGGATAGTTTTAAAAAATATTATTCAATAACTAGGGAACACACTCAAACTCTACACCGATGCTGTGTCGAGTTGTACCTCGCTGTATCGTTGTTGGAAAGCACTGTGTCTGACACTGTGCCACAGAGTGTCGCCTGTGTTGCTTGCTGGAAAGCACCCTAAGGCTGATGGCAGAGAACTAGACGTGAGCTCTTACGTCTGTCGTAGTCGTGGACGTAAAGTAAGACAGAGAAAAACCGTATGTCGTAAAGACCATTGTGAATGCGGAAAGTGCATCATGAACGAGATAAGTAATATTAATATATAAATATACTGAAATACATATTTCTGAATATTTTATTTATAAATAAATATACTAAAATAAATTAAAAATAATACAGACAATATAAAAACAAAGATAATGATTTATTGTCTTCATTTTATTTTACTAAATAGTCGAAATAGTAACTATTTTTAGGTTAACCAGTATTTTCCTTTATTTTTTCAAAATATATTGCACATTGAGAAAAATATTTTAAAATCTAATAATATCTTTAAAAATATGATGTACATCATATTATGAATTAATTATGATTTATTTATTATCAATAAAATAAGTAAATTATTAACAAATTTTATATATTATTTTTTTCAGTATACATTTATATATAACAGCACTTTTTAATGAAAATGAAAAAGAAGGAATTTTTTATTTTGGTGATGTACTGGATAAACTTGTGTTTTCTATTGATACGTAAAAAAAGGCAAATCAGGTGGTTAAATAGGCGATGGCTTGTGAGTCCGATCAATGACAAGAGACTTCAATATGGAGATTATAACAATTTATTTCAAGAAATAAAAAACGATTCTGAATTATTTTATCGCTACACCAGAATGACGTTGGTACATTTTCAGCAATTATTACATATGATAAATCCATACTTGGTAAAACAAAGTTCTCGTGCTTTAATTCCAGAGTTACGACTTTTAATAACTTTAAGGTATTTATTGAAGTACATATTTCATGCCTAAATATCTAGATAGTTAATATAAGTGTATTATAATTATTATATTTTTTTAGATATCTTGCGACAGGTGACCTACCATGTTTCATAGCTTTGGCATTTCGAATTGGGGAATCTACTGTAAGAGAAGTGGTAAAAGAAGTTAGCCGCAACACTTCCACTTTTACATTCAATTTCAGCTTTCCTTTTCTCTCTACTGTATTGGTCTCTTAAGGACATGCATCTTTTTTGGCAATATGAAGGAGTGTACATGTCACCTAAACAGAAAGTATAAGATTAAAAAATTAATATATATATGTGTGTGTGTATTAACATTATTTTGTAATTATATGATTTATTATATAAATTTTCAAATTTATTTTTCACCATTAGTTTCAGTCATTATTTTGGATATTTCATCCCAAGCATTTTGCTTCATCAAACAATCCTTAAAACTGGTATTATTCTTATCATATAAAAATGGACGTTCTCTATATAATTCAATGAGAAGCTCATCGCCACTCTTTTCGTTAATATCAATAGATGCAGATTCACAACCATTATCCCAGTCATCTGTACTGATTTCATCAGGCAAATCAGCAATAGTATTGCAGTAATTTAAATGATCAGACATTTTTTTATATTACTCTTAGTAGCGGTTGTCAAAAAGATAAATTTTCTGTTGAAGAAACAAATTAAAAATTAGATACAAATTTTAAAAAATAGAAAGAAAATTTGTTAAGAAAATTAATTAAGAAATTTTGTTAAGAAAATTTTTTCCATCAATGTATTTTGAAATAGCAAAGAAAAATATTAATTAACCTAAAATAACAATTACTATTTTGACAATTACTTTTTCGATAAACGAAATGAAGACAAATCATTTTAAATAAAGTTATTTTTATTTTATTCTTTTTTAGTATATTTACTTATAAATAAAATATTCAGAAATATGTATTTCAATATATTTATATATTAATATTACTTACCTCGTTCATGATGCACTTTCCGCATTCACAATGGTCTTTACGACATACGGTTTTTCTCTGTCTTACTTTACGTCCACGACTACGACAGACGTAAGAGCTCACGTCTAGTTCTCTGCCATCAGCCTAACTCTCGTAGCGTTTACAGGTCTTCTTAAAGCCGGATTTGTAAGTCTATTCCTTTTCCTCAGCAGGAGTAGCGTTACTACAACTGGTGTAATAACATCGGCGTAAAGCACGGTTTACACGGCATCTAACACCAGTAGTTGCAACAGCGGTTGTTACTAAACCTGATTAGAAGAAACGTTCTGATTGGTTACCCCCACTATACTTCTTTTCCGTTCCGCTTTTTCTTCTACGGGTGTAGTCCCACGTAGAAGAAAAAGCGGAACGGAAAAGCGGAACGGAAAAGAAGTGTAGTGGGGGTAACCAATCAGAACGTTTCTCCAAAAGACATCATACCTAGCATTCTCGTATGTATGTACCTACCTAGCATATCTAGTCTTTCTTATTTATAAATAAAATTTATAAATTTATTTTTATATAAAATAATAATGTCATCGGTAAATTTTTTTATTATAGTATAAAATATGTGTGTATATATTAAATTTTGTAACAATTTATTACACTTAACATTAAATTAGGTAAAAATATATTATTCTGAATAAAATATTTGTTACAATATAAAATGTAATTTTATCATTGTTTCATATAAATAGTTTAGTTTAATTTTATATTTTCACAAAATATAAAAACATAACAAAATTACACTAAAATAATATATTTCTCTTGTTAAATTTATATTATTATAAAGTTCTTTATTCCATTCCGCTTTTATATGACTGGGTTCCCCATGGAATATATTTTACGCAAAAACGAAAAATATTCTAACCTAAAATTTACAATAATTCTGAATTAGCTTTGTTTTTTCGTAAATTATATTTCATTGGAATTTTCCATTTATTATAAAAAGATATTTTTTTACAAAATTGATTATTCTTGTTAACTATAATTCATAAAAAATAATTTTTTACTCTTACTTATTTTCGCTTTTTCCGGTACATGGGGAACCTGGTTATTTAAAATCGGAACAGATATGTCTTTTGGAGAAACGTTCTGATTGGTTACCCCCACTATACTTCTTTTCCGTTCCGCTTTTCCGTTCCGCTTTTTCTTCTACGTGGGACTGCACCCTACGTGAGACTGCACCCTTAGGCTAATATTACATTTGTCGTACGACAAATTTTTTAAGCACATTGATTGGTTGCGAGATAATAATTTTTTGAATCTTTAGAAACTTTCTAAAGCGTTAACAACCGTTGAGTGAGGGTTTTCTGAGAGTTTATATGCTTTTCAAACTTTGTAAGAGCACTTACATAACGCTGTTAGGTTTTGAATGCTTATCAAACGCTGCGGTGTTGCAATTTTTGTTCTACAAACTCTTTATATAATGTTACATGAAAGTTTTGCAATGCTGAGGTAACATTTTTCAAAGTACGTTCAGTAAATGTTGATACATCTTCGTGTACAGAGTTTACTCAGACTTTTCAAACGTTTACGATTACGCTATAACGTACAAACGTCTTTTAAACGATATTATAATATACTTAGCATAAAACTGATTTTTTATACAAGCTATAAAAAAAATTCTTCTATATTTTTTACTTTTATTTTTTCACAAGAAATTATTTTGTCAATTATAATTAATTGGATTACATATATTACCATCTTTTTATATAAATTTTATTATTATATAGTTTATTATTTGAAAGCGAATATAAAATAACAATTAAATACATAATCACAAATTGTGATCATTTTCTGAATGATGACTACATTATAAAACAATTATAAAAGATTTACTTATTTATTGGTAGAAAAACATATTTCAATTATCTACGCTTATCCACGATCCATGATATATTATGCGATTATGCGGAATTAATAATAAATTAGTCATGGATTAAAAGTTACAAAAGAGATAAATTTGCTCGTTTTGCTTACACTTAAAGTCAGTACACAAGAGAAAATTTTAGTATTTACCATAAGCAAATCGACCAATCACAGGACGGCGTCCATTTTATATAGCTTCCGGCTAACTTCACAATATAAAAAAATTTAATTAAAATTAAACGAATGACTCACAAACCTTTTTAATTATACTTCAAAACTCTTCATACGAAATACAAACGATTCATAAGGAGAATTTTTAATATTTAGTTATGTTGGCTAACTACATACTGTAAAAATGATTAATTTTTTATAATTATTCTAATTACTCACAAACGTTTTTAATCACACTTCAAACATCTTCATACGAAATACAAACGATTCCATAAGGAGATTTTTGGTTGGCTGAAAAATTTCCGGCTAACTTAATACGAATACCTCTGGACTGCTAATGGGCAGCCATTTTGCGATCCAAGATCTCAGCGCCTCCAGGTACCAAATGGCCAAAAGAAGAACTAATAATCATAAACTCAATTAATAAACGAATATAACTTTTTATTATAATTTCCAATTATTGTCCTTTTTAAATAATATTGTTTTCGTAAAATTTTTTCTAACATAATTCAAATGCGATTTTCCAGTAAATTCTTTCTCGAAATAATAAAATTTTATTTTTAAATACAATTCTATAATTGTTTCTATTAATTCATACTTGTGATTGTCCATAGTCATTATTCATTACATGCATATTAAAATTGTTAAAAACTTTATTAAGATTTATATTTCTTATTACATTCACACTTATTTTTTGAAATGCGTGTTTCATTTTTAATTTATTTTCTATTCTATAAATATTAAATTGTTTTTCTGTTACACTCGTTATAATATATGTGTCTTGCCTCGAATAACGTAAATTTCCAAGATTTTTTAAATCAATGAAAAATGAATTAGCTTCTTTTGATTCATTCACGAGTTGGATGCATATGTCGCAATTAAGTTTTTGTAGTACGCGCATTTCAACAAAACCAGAGATGTAAAGTACGGAATGTTGTACTGTTGAATTTACAAATTGAAGTGGAATATTATCAACTGTTACATCTTCAATATCTTCCTCTTTTAGTTCATTAAAATTAAGGTTCTTTTTAATTCTTTTTAAAGATATCGTCAATAAACTAGTATTATCAACTAGTATTATTCTTAATTATTAGTTCTTGTTTTGGCCGTTTGGTACCTGGGGGCGCTGAGATCTTGGATCGCATTGCTTCAATGGGAAACGTGAGGCATTAGCAGTCCATAGATATATAGTCAAAGGTAATAATGCATTATGCGTTATGCATGCGGCATAAAGGATTCAACTAATCAGAGTCCTTTATAATTAAATTTGGGCATTGAAAATAATGCATTATGCGTTATGCATGCGGCATTTAAGGATTCAACCAATCAGAGTTCTTTATGTGCGCTGGCCTTTAAGAGCAAGCAAAATGAACACAGGTTTAAGGCCGATATTACAACCTAAAATTTACAATAATTCTGAATTAGCTTTGTTTTTTCGTAAATTATATTCCATTGGAATTTTCCATTTATTATAAAAAGATATTTTTTTACAAAATTAATTATTATTGTTAACTATAATTCATAAAAAATAATTTACTACTCTTACTTATTTCCGCTTTTTCCGGTACATGGGGAACCTGGTTATTTAAAATCGGAACAGATATGTCTTTTGGAGAAACGTTCTGATTGGTTACCCCCACTTCTTTTCCGTTCCGCTTTTCCGTTCCGCTTTTTCTTCTACGTGGGACTGCACCCTACGTGGGACTGCACCCTTAGGCTAATATTACATTTGTCGTACGACAAATTTTTTAAGCACATTGATTGGCTGCGGGATAGAAAGTTTCTAAAGATTCAAAAAATTATTATCTCGCAACCAATCAATGTGCTTAAAAAATTTGTCGTACGACAAATGTAATATTAGCCTAAGGGTGCAGTCCCACGTAGGGTGCAGTCCCACGTAGAAGAAAAAACGGAACGGAAAAGCGGAACGGAAAAGAAGTATAGTGGGGGTAACCAATCAGAACGTTTCTCCAAAAGACATATCTGTTCCGATTTTAAATAATCAGGTTCCCCATGTACCGGAAAAAGCGAAAATAAGTAAGAGTAAAAAATTATTTTTTATGAATTATAGTTAACAAGAATAATCAATTTTGTAAAAAAATATCTTTTTATAATAAATGGAAAATTCCAATGAAATATAATTTACGAAAAAACAAAGCTAATTCAGAATTATTGTAAATTTTAGGTTAGAATATTTTTCGTTTTTGCGTAAAATATATTCCATGGGGAACCCAGTCATATAAAAGCGGAATGGAATAAAGAACTTTATAATAATATAAATTTAACAAGAGAAATATATTATTTTAGTGTAATTTTGTTATGTTTTTATATTTTGTGAAAATATAAAATTAAACTAAACTATTTATATGAAACAATGATAAAATTACATTTTATATTGTAACAAATATTTTATTCAGAATAATATATTTTTACCTAATTTAATGTTAAGTGTAATAAATTGTTACAAAATTTAATATATACACACATATTTTATACTATAATAAAAAAATTTACCGATGACATTATTATTTTATATAAAAATAAATTTATAAATTTTATTTATAAATAAGAAAGACTAGATATGCTAGGTAGGTACATACATACGAGAATGCTAGGTATGATGTCTTTTGGAGAAACGTTCTGATTGGTTACCCCCACTACACTTCTTTTCCGTTCCGCTTTTCCGTTCCGCTTTTTCTTCTACGTGGGACTACACCCGTAGAAGAAAAAGCGGAACGGAAAAGAAGTATAGTGGGGGTAACCAATCAGAACGTTTCTTCTAATCAGGTTTAGTAACAACCGCTGTTGCAACTACTGGTGTTAGATGCCGTGTAAACCGTGCTTTACGCCGATGTTATTACACCAGTTGTAGTAACGCTACTCCTGCTGAGGAAAAGGAATAGACTTACAAATCCGGCTTTAAGAAGACCTGTAAACGCTACGAGAGTTAGGCTGATGGCAGAGAACTAGACGTGAGCTCTTACGTCTGTCGTAGTCGTGGACGTAAAGTAAGACAGAGAAAAACCGTATGTCGTAAAGACCATTGTGAATGCGGAAAGTGCATCATGAACGAGGTAAGTAATATTAATATATAAATATATTGAAATACATATTTCTGAATATTTTATTTATAAGTAAATATACTAAAAAAGAATAAAATAAAAATAACTTTATTTAAAATGATTTGTCTTCATTTCGTTTATCGAAAAAGTAATTGTCAAAATAGTAATTGTTATTTTAGGTTAATTAATATTTTTCTTTGCTATTTCAAAATACATTGATGGAAAAAATTTTCTTAACAAAATTTCTTAATTAATTTTCTTAACAAATTTTCTTTCTTATTTTTTAAAATTTGTATCTAATTTTTAATTTGTTTCTTCAACAGAAAATTTATCTTTTTGACAACCGCTACTAAGAGTAATATAAAAAAATGTCTGATCATTTAAATTACTGCAATACTATTGCTGATTTGCCTGATGAAATCAGTACAGATGACTGGGATAATGGTTGTGAATCTGCATCTATTGATATTAACGAAAAGAGTGGCGATGAGCTTCTCATTGAATTATATAGAGAACGTCCATTTTTATATGATAAGAATAATACCAGTTTTAAGGATTGTTTGATGAAGCAAAATGCTTGGGATGAAATATCCAAAATAATGACTGAAACTAATGGTGAAAAATAAATTTGAAAATTTATATAATAAATCATATAATTACAAAATAATGTTAATACACACACACATATATATATTAATTTTTTAATCTTATACTTTCTGTTTAGGTGACATGTACACTCCTTCATATTGCCAAAAAAGATGCATGTCCTTAAGAGACCAATACAGTAGAGAGAAAAGGAAAGCTGAAATTGAATGTAAAAGTGGAAGTGTTGCGGCTAACTTCTTTTACCACTTCTCTTACAGTAGATTCCCCAATTCGAAATGCCAAAGCTATGAAACATGGTAGGTCACCTGTCGCAAGATATCTAAAAAAATATAATAATTATAATACACTTATATTAACTATCTAGATATTTAGGCATGAAATATGTACTTCAATAAATACCTTAAAGTTATTAAAAGTCGTAACTCTGGAATTAAAGCACGAGAACTTTGTTTTACCAAGTATGGATTTATCATATGTAATAATTGCTGAAAATGTACCAACGTCATTCTGGTGTAGCGATAAAATAATTCAGAATCGTTTTTTATTTCTTGAAATAAATTGTTATAATCTCCATATTGAAGTCTCTTGTCATTGATCGGACTCACAAGCCATCGCCTATTTAACCACCTGATTTGCCTTTTTTTACGTATCAATAGAAAACACAAGTTTATCCAGTACATCACCAAAATAAAAAATTCCTTCTTTTTCATTTTCATTAAAAAGTGCTGTTATATATAAATGTATACTGAAAAAAATAATATATAAAATTTGTTAATAATTTACTTATTTTATTGATAATAAATAAATCATAATTAATTCATAATATGATGTACATCATATTTTTAAAGATATTATTAGATTTTAAAATATTTTTCTCAATGTGCAATATATTTTGAAAAAATAAAGGAAAATACTGGTTAACCTAAAAATAGTTACTATTTCGACTATTTAGTAAAATAAAATGAAGACAATAAATCATTATCTTTGTTTTTATATTGTCTGTATTATTTTTAATTTATTTTAGTATATTTATTTATAAATAAAATATTCAGAAATATGTATTTCAGTATATTTATATATTAATATTACTTATCTCGTTCATGATGCACTTTCCGCATTCACAATGGTCTTTACGACATACGGTTTTTCTCTGTCTTACTTTACGTCCACGACTACGACAGACGTAAGAGCTCACGTCTAGTTCTCTGCCATCAGCCTTATAACAATTGTATTGCCAACCTGAATAATCAAGTATCAACGAGTGACGAGTACTAGTATACAAAAACTGCCAATAAGTTAAAGTAAAGAGGAATAGTGATAAAATAAATCCTTGCGTGTAAACGAACATCACTTTTAGGGAGTTATAACTACGATTGTTACTAAACCAGATTAACGTTGCCGTGTAAACGTACTCTATGTGACGTGTGAGGGTGCCGTCACATGCGGCGTAACCACAGACATCTATACTATTAGAGACCTATAATCAGAGATGCGCCAATGGCGAACAATTTTTGATTGGTCACTGTAAAATCACGTGGTTTTTCCGCCATCTTGTACCCCATGACGTCATTAATGACATTACTGATGATGTTTATTGACGTCATGCTAATTGTTGCTTGTGTTAAATCTGAGTAAGATCTTGTTTTTTCATGTATTATACAGGGTTTGTCAAAAGTGTGGAAACCCCTAAATATCTCACAAACGGTGCATTTTAGAAAAAAATGTTTCAGGCAAAAGTTGTTTGGTTTCAAAGGGGCCATAAGACGGTACCATTGGTTTGACCTTGAAGAGTCATTTGAAGGTCACGTGAAGGTCACTTCAATTTTTTTAAATGGAACACCCTATATATTTTTGCACACTCTTGTAGCTTATCTCGAGAGCTTTCCAAAACACTATAATTAAGTACCTTTTCGTTAAGTACTTTTTGAGTTATGAGGCTTGAAATAATTTCTTAATTTTATATAAACCGTAAAATATCTTGTAAAATATTCATTTTTCGATTATCTTACCTTAATACTTTTATGTACAAAATAATGAGAGGAATCAATTGGTGTAAAGAAAACACATAGTTGTTTTTAAGAAAAAATATGGAATTGTTAATTGCAAATTACATATTTTTTCTTCAAAACAACTATGTGTTTTCTTTACACCAATTGATTCCTCTCATTATTTTGTACGTAAAAGTATTAAGGTAAGATAATCGAAAAATGAATATTTTACAAGATATTTTACGGTTTATGTAAAATTAAGAAATGATTTCAAGCCTCATAACTCAAAAAGTACTTAACGAAAAGGTACTTAATTATAGTGTTTTGGAAAGCTCTCGAGATAAGCTACAAGAGTGTGCAAAAATATATAGGGTGTTCCATTTAAAAAAATTGAAGTGACCTTCACGTGACCTTCAAATGACTCTTCAAGGTCAAACCAATGGTACCGACTTATGGCCCCTTTGAAACCAAACAACTTTTGCCTGAAACATTTTTTTCTAAAATGCACCGTTTGTGAGATATTTAGGGGTTTCCACACTTTTGACAAACCCTGTATAATATTATAAGTTCATAACATAATAATCTCAATTAGCTTACATAAATTTTTTTTAAATTGAGAAAGATTGTTTTGCTAGGAACAAGCACGGCTGTGTTCCAAAATTCACTGCCAGTACTGAAAATCTATAGTGTACGTTACGTAAAATATAGATTTTCAGTACTGGCCATAGACTTATATAATAGACCAAGCCAACCGTGAGAGCAACCCACGCTGGCACAAAAGTGAGAGAGCAATAGCTGGAGTTGTGCTCTCTCTGTCTAAATGTGATAAGGTGGGGATAAAGGAGAGAATAAGATAGAATAAGATATAGTGCCTTCTCCGCCTTCTCCGTCTTCTCCGTCTTCTCCCACTCTCTCTCAAATATGAGAGAGAGCGGACGACTCCATCACTATCTCTGTCCTTCTATGTCGGCGTGCGTGCGCCCATAAGATGGCGCGGTCTATTATATAAGTCTATGGTACTGGCAGTGAATTTTGGAACGCAGCCCACATGTGATGTCAATGACGTCATAGGGTACAAGATGGCGTGTGGGGAGTCATTGGCGCATCTCTGATTATAGAGCTCTATATACTATATACTAGACCGCTAACTTGCGTCAAATACATGTCCACGAAATTTATGTACTAAATTCTCATGCATGCGTAACGTTGATGGACAGCAGTCACGTTTGTGATTGGTTGATGTTATGTACAATGTACGTAAATATGTAATTTGTATATAAACTTACAGTTGAATATAAGTTATTTTTAAATAATATATAATGTTCTTCGTTTTTAATTAAAATTTATTACAGCCTTTAAAGATAAAATATATCAAAATATATTTAAAAGGTATATGATATAATTAAAATCAAGATTAAATATATATATAGAAGATTAAAAATATATAAAGATTAAAAATATATGTATATAACATTTATATATATATTTATATTTATTTTATTACAAAATTAAAAGTTTATAATGTAAAAAGTACAAGTTTTAAGGTGAAAACTTAAATATTAGCTGGCTACAAGTGTCCACCATATTAATTTTCCACCAATATTACGCATGCGCGACCGCCATATTATATGATTTTCGGGGACACATTTTATGTACAAAATCAATGGGAGTTAGCGATCTAGTTATAGTATAGATATCTGTGGGCGTAACTTGCGTAAGCATAACTTGCGCCGACCAATCACATCGTTTTATTTAAGTATCAGCTTCCGCCTAGTTATTTTACGCTCTTTATACTGTTATCGTTACGCCAAATCCAATTTTTGGCGGAACTAACGCTGATGTATGTGTATTAGTAAGCGGATCGTTCAGTGTTGTTTAAGACATAGGATAGTGTAGGTTGAAGAGGCATCAAAAAGTTTTAGTAAAATATGAATAACGATCAAATCTTCTTCCCAGTGAGAAATGTTGGTCGAATTTACATCGATTCGACCAACATTTCTCACTGGGTTCCACTTTTGCCATCGTTTCCAAATAATTATTAATACCCAAACAGCACATGGACATCTTTTGGATCTTCTAAGGACGTCCTGCATGGATATAGGAGATATCCTGAGGATATCTATTTGTAATCCTCGTACATTCTGAGGATGTCCTGAGGAATAGTAAATGAGCGCCTCACATAAAGCCTAGATATATCCTGTTATAGAAAGACTATAACTTTATTTTACTTTACCATTAATAAATTTTATACAATTAAAATGCGATAGAATGTTCGCGAACCGCGTAAAACCGCTACCTTAGCGAACCACGCGCGAGTTCGCCGGAAACGTGAAAATGCCAACGAAGGGATTCGACTTTGAACCTCCTTCGTTTGCACTTGGACTTGACCGCCACGAAAATCTTCCATGACCATATATGGTCATGTCGCTAGGCGATCCCCTCCAAAATACCCCTAAAAATGAGGTGTTAAAAACCGTCCACCGCGGGTCCGCGGCGGACAGTCATTAATGAAAAATCAATTAATAAAGAGTGCGAATCTGGGGCTAATCGCTATTCTGTGCATCAAACGTTGAATAAGTTTGTTAACACTCGAAATCTAAGAACGAGGCGATTTAAGAGAAGACGATATTAAGGAGAGAAGGCTTAAAAGAAACCAATCAGAATAGAATAAGTGTATGTATTTGCGAAAGAATTAAAATTATAATAATAAAAAAAAAGAGATTGAAACGTAAAAGATCTTGAGGCCTTGGTTGGTTCTTTTTTTCGGCAACCTCCCACATCTCGTGCCGCACCCGGCACAACATCTTGGTGGCAGCGGTGGGATTGCCGAGAGAAAAAAAAACCGCCGAAAAATCCTCCTGGACCTCTAACATCTGCAACAAAAAGAAAATATAAAATTAATAAAGTGGACGGAGCAACTGCTATATTAAAGCAGACGGATTCAAGCAGACCATTCAACATATAACGCATAAAGCCAACAAGTGATAAATGACCACGGTCAAGCAGCTGTATCTGAAAAGGAGCACCAGCGCCCAAGGACCAGCGTCGATCCACGACCTTCGCCAAGGCAACGCATCGCCGACGGACAACGCATTGCCGACGGACAGCGCATCACCGACGGACAACGACCCGTATCTACTAGCAGCGTCAGCAGTCGAGCGAACCGATAAGCGACCATGCGATTCACCGTACTACTACTGTAAGTCGAAATTCAATTTAAATGTCGGAACCGTTAAACCGAGTTCGATTTAATAGCCCGCGATTTTTGAGCTTGCCAGCACGATTGGCAAATAGATAAGGTCTTGTAACACCGCTCCAAGTTGCGAAAGAAGCTACTCGCGATATACGAAATAGCGTGCGAAGAAATTTAGAGAACCAATATTCGAGTTCCGAATCTTCCGAAGCGCGCGAACAAGACGATAATGATAATTTAGAACAGGACCGACAAAGTGTTAGTCGAGTTACTGTCAGGAGAAATTATTTACCAATATCCAATGATATTAGTCTCTTTGAGCCAAATCCCGCGAGAAATATGGATAACGAAGCCGTCGATAGAGAAATCGAACGCTTGCGAGAGCAACAGGCCGGACAAAATGCAGCCGCGAATTATGAAGACGCCGGTCGCCCGAAAGCACTAGTAATATATTATTAGCCGAACTCGTACATAGTTTTCGCGAAATGCAAGATGAAATACGAGATTTACGCGAACAAGTGCGAAACGTACATATTAACCAAGGAAACTTTAACGAGCCACGAACAAATATAAACGATGAGAATTATTTAAAATTTGCTTGGTATCGTACCAAGAAAATTTGTGCCCCGTGCATACAAATAAGTTTCAACGAGAACTTAATTCTCGTTGAAATTACGCACTACCATCCGCGTTTAGCTCTGATGGCCCGTCTAAATTTAAAGTTTATGTTTAAATATAAACGATGTCCCACACGACGTGACGTACGGACGTACCGAACGCAATATTAGAAACAGACGTAGCGCAGCCCCGCACTATCTACCATTAAAAGAAGCGCGATCAATGATTCCCGAATTTGACGGATCATCGCGACAAAAATTGCAAGAATTTTTAAACGCATGTACGTACGCGGTACAAAATATTAATCCCGCGGACGAAGAATCGCTGATGCAAGCAATTCTGTATACTAAATTAAAAGGTAAAGCCATGCAAGACTTCGAGACGCGAAATATACAAACGTTCGAAGATTTAAAACAACAACTTGAAACGTGCTATCAAGCAAAACAAAGCACGACTCATTTGCAAATAGAGTTCAATTCGCTAAAACAAAAATCAAGCGAAACCGCACATGCATTCGGGCAACGTGTCGATATACTAGCCATGAAGTTATATAAGTCTATAGTGGAAGGAGAAGAACGACCTCCTTCATTCAAACAAGCTATACAAGAAACCATTAAAAAACAAGCTCTGATAAATTTCCAAATAAAATTACGCGATGAATTAAAAATTCTCGTGCGATCACAACGATATACTTCGCTCCAAGAAGCGATAAATGGCGCGAACGCGGAAGAGAAGCTTATCGGACCGTCTGTCACACGAGCACCCGGCTTCTCTAATAAAAATAAATTCGACGCTAAATACACGCGACCAACTCGAGATACAAACATACAATGTTATAAATGCGGAAAATCTGGACACTACGGACGCGATTGCCGTAGCAGTAATAAATATACATTACCAAAACCGAAAAAATCTACGCGAATAAATACTATAAATAAATTCTGCAAATATTGCAAAAAATCCGGACACAGCCGCGATGAGTGCTGGAATTTAATTGAACGACCAAAAAATAATATTAAAAATAATAAACAAACTAATAAAAACAATTATAAAGATAATACGCGTGAACAAAAGACTTCGCATCGACAGCGGAAAAAAAGCGCCGACTCTGCAAGCAATAGCGAAGAGGAGCAGGAAGAAACGAAGAAGCAACCGCGACCTGCCCTAGAGTATCGCGTAACGCATGTTAAAAATATGCATGCATCATCGAAGGACGAATTACTACAAGTTACACTACCCATTCGCGAAGTAAAAGGAGAAAAAATAAACATGTACGATTCCGGATCAACAATTTCCTTAATAAAATTAAAACATTTAAAGGACGAAACATTAATATACGAGAAGAAGAGCACTTATAGGAATAAGCGGACATAAAATATATACCTTAGGCAAAATGTACGCTACGATAAAAATCAACAAACATAAAATTAAACATGCATTTTATGTAATAAAAGACAATACCGCCATAGAACACGAGGGAGTTCTAGGACTAGACTTCCTTAAAAAACAAACAGCTAAATGCGATTATGAAACTAACGAAATAAAAATAAAAGACAGTACATTAAAACTCCATCCTTGCAACAAAATAATTTTAAATCCGCGTAGCGAAACAATAATAAAAGCTGCGACTAATCAAAATCGGATAGGGATAGTCCGAACAGAGGAAACCACACCGGGAGTATACAGGGTGTCCTAGACCACCCGTACACCCCTTTTCTTTCAAAAACTAAGCATTTTAGAGAAAAACGTTTTCGACAAAAATTGTATGGTTTTGAGGGGAACATAAGATGGTGTCATTGGTTTGACCTTGGATGGCATCGTTAAGGTGAGGTCAAGGACACCTTTAATTTCTTAAATGGAACCACCTATTTTTTATTGCATATTCTTATAGCTTATGTCGAGAGCTTTCCAAAACACTATAATAAAGTATTTTTTCATCAAGTACTTTTCGAGTTTCGAAAAAAAGAAATGTAATTGTTAATTGCAAATTACATTTTTTTTTTTCGAAACAATTTTGTGTTTTCTTTACACCAATTGATTCCTCTCATTATTTTGTACATAAAAGTATTAAGGTAAGATAATCGAAAAATGAATATTTTACTAGATATTTTATGGTTTATGTAAAATTAAGAAATTATTTCAAGCCTTATAACTCGAAAAGTACTTGATGAAAAAAATACTTTATTATAGTGTTTTGGAAAGCTCTCGACATAAGCTATAAGAATATGCAATAAAAAATAGGTGGTTCCATTTAAGAAATTAAAGGTGTCCTTGACCTCACCTTAACGATGCCATCCAAGGTCAAACCAATGACACCATCTTATGTTCCCCTCAAAACCATACAATTTTTGTCGAAAACGTTTTTCTCTAAAATGCTTAGTTTTTGAAAGAAAAGGGGTGTACGGGTGGTTTAGGACACCCTGTATATTGGAAGCTGTCTAGTAAAACCAAAAAATTTTTCATGTCCTGTGAGCGTAATACGACCGATGAAACCATCGAGTTAGCACTCCCATCGTCACATTAGAGGACATGGAAGACAAAATTAGCCGAAATAAATACAGTAAAATCAAGAACGAAGAATAAAATCAACACTCCGCGAGTCCAGCGCATTTGACAATTATTGCGAACTCAACACTTAAATAAGGAAGAGGGGCAGACACTCTTAAAAATCTGCGAAGAATTCAGCGATACATTCCACTTGGAAGGAGAACCACTGACTTGCACCGCGACGGTAGAGCATGAGATAAACACGCGTGCCGACACCGCGCCGGTGAACGTGAAGCCGTGTTGTTTACCCGAGAAACATAAGACAGAGGTAAATAAACAAATTCAAGAAATGCTAAAGAACGAAATTATTCGAACTAACACAAGTCAATGGAACGCACCGTTATTAGTAGTGCCGAAAAAAGCAGACGCATCTGAAAAACCGAAGCTCCGAGTAGTAATAGATTTTCGGAAGCTAAACGAATTAACAATAGGCGATTCATTTCCATTGCCTAATATAACCGATATTCTAGATCAGCTGGGAAATGCGAAATATTTCACCACGTTAGATTTAGCATCAGGATATCACCAAATCCCAATGGCTGAGAGGGATAAAAATAAAACAGCTTTTTCAACTCCCTACGGATATTACGAATTCAATCGAATGCCATTCGGTTTAAAAAATTTAGCCAGCAACATTTCAACGACCGATGAATTCGGTCTTAACAGGAATACAAGGACTTAGATGCCTGGTCTATCTCGACGACATCGTAATATACGGATCGAGCTTAGAAGATCATAATAAACGTCTAAAGGAAGTACTTCAAAGACTGCGAAAAACTAATTTAAAATTGCAGCCGGATAAATGCGAATTTCTACGCAAAGAAGTAATTTATTTAGGGCATATTATTTCAGAAAACGGAATATCGCCAGACCCGTCAAAGTTAACTGCAATAAAAGAATTTCCAACGCCAAAAAAGGTAAAGGATATCCAATCCTTCATAGGACTTGCAGGATATTACAGGAAATTTATTGAAAACTTTTCAAAAATAGCTAACAAACCATTAACAAAATTAACGAAAAAATCGGAGGACTCATTGATCAAATTCGAATAGACAACGGAACAGCAAGCAGCATTTGAACTACTAAAGGAAAAATTAATGACTACTGCACCAGTGTTAAAGTACCCTGACTTTACACAAGAATTCATAGTGACCACCGATGCCTCCGACTATGCTATCGGAGCAGTACTATCACAAGGAAAGGTAGGCAACGACCGACCGATTGCTTACGCCAGCAGAACATTAACAAAGGCGGAGCAAAATTATAATACCACTGAAAAAGAATTACTAGCAATTGTATGGGCCGTAAAACATTTTAGACCATACGTATATGGAACAAAATTTAAAATTGTGACCGATCACAAACCGCTAATATGGTTGTTTAACGTAAACGACCCCGGATCAAGACTAATCCGATGGAGATTAAAACTAGAAGAATACGACTATGAAATTATACATAAGTCCGGACGAGCAAACGCGAACGCCGACGCATTAAGTCGCAACGCGATACCGGGACCCTCAAATGAAAATAATAATCATGAAGTCTTAATAATAGAAGAAGACGAAGAAGAAGAAGAAGAAGAAGACGAAGAAGAAGACGAAGCAAGCAGCGAACAAACAAAAACATATACAGAAGAGGAGAAAAAGCAAATACTTTCCGAATATCACGATGCACCTATAGGAGGGCATCAAGGAATAGAACGGACAATAAGAAGAATCCGACTTCAGCACAATTGGAAAGGCTTGACAAAAGACGTCGAACGATACATTGCAAGATGCGAATCTTGCCAAAAAAATAAATTATCGCGAAAAAATAAAGTACCGTTAATTATTACGGATACGCCTAATAAACCATTTGAAAAATGCGCGTTAGACATTGTCGGACCGTTAATGATTACTACTAATGGAAATAAATTTTTATTAACGTTCCAAGATAACAACTAAATTTAGCAAGGCAATACCGATTCCGAATCAAGAAGCGAATACAATCAGTAAAGAATTTGTTATAAAAATAATATTTGAACACGGAATACCGGAAAAAATTTTAACGGATCAAGGAACTAATTTCATGAGTAAAATATTTAAAAATACTTGTAAACTATTAAAAATAAACAAAATACAAACAACCGTGTATCACCCGGAAAGCAACGGCGCGTTAGAACGATCGCATCGCACATTAGCCGAGTATCTACGACACTATATAAACGAAGATCAAACAGACTAGGATGAATGGATACCGTTCGCGATGTTTACCTATAATACAACGCCGCATACCGCTACAGGATATACACCCTTCGAATTGGTGTACGGACATCAAGCCGAAATTCCGACAGCGCTAACAAAACCGCCTAAACCGACGTACAATTATGACGATTACGCGCAGGAATTAAAAGAAAGATTAAGAGCGACAAATCAACTCGCGAAAGAACACATAAAAGAAGAAAAATTTAAGGCTAAAAAACAATACGACAAAAGCACAAAGGAAACACAATTTAAAGTAGGAGACAAAGTATTAGTATATGACGAAACACTACGATGCGGAAGATCAAAGAAACTAGAATCACTATGGACAGGACCATATACAATTCTAGAGAAAAACTCCGATGTTAATTATACAATAAAAAGAGGAAGAAAAGCGATACGCATGCACGTGAATAAATTAAAGTTATTTATAGAATATTAAAATATAAAATAAAAAGTACTTACCCAGGCGAGCGACCACGACCACGACCGATGAGGGGCATCCTCTCTCGCAGCCTGGGAAGAGGCACCACCGGCAGACGATAGCCGCCCCCGCCGAGCCTTAAGAGTCGCTCAAAGCGACGACGTCCCCGCAAGGCGACAAAATCCTGGGCCTCCTGCAGTTGGAATATTTGCAAGAAATCCCAGAACCAATGTAGGGTATCCCTTGGATAGGGCATCACCTCGTGCACAATACGCTCACCAGTATTAACATTCACAACAACACGCAATGACAACGGGCCGTTTGAATAGACGCGCAGTAGAGGCGTGCAAATCTGCTCTCACTCCCGCTTTCTACCCCCACTCCATCTAATAGAGCATCGAGACTCGGGACTCGCTCGTTCCCGAGCCTCTATTCTCGATAACAGCGCTCCCGATAATCTGAGTCTCGAGAATCCAGTCTCGCTGTCGGGAACGAGCGGGAGTGAGAGCAGATTTGCACGCCTCTAACGCGCAGACACGCTCGCTCAAATCGGTCGCGCGACAGAGGCGGGCCACACAAAACTTCACCCCTGTCGTCGGATACCTCCTCCGACGAGGTAGGATAACTCGTACTTGACATATTAACAAATATAACCAACGAGTGTTACTTGTTGAACGGACAGCGAGAGACTGAAGCTCGCAAAAGAATATAAAGTATAGCAAAGCTAATCGAGGAAAATTAAAACCAATCTCACACTGATAAAACTAGCAAGAAACGAATAAATATGACACCCGCAGAGTGCATAATATAATACTTAATATATATTATTACAGAACACTAACACTAGGAATCAACCCCGTTCTCACCAAGCAAGACGAAACCCGTCTTCCGTTTGAAATTGAAGAATTCAAGCACAACCCAGGAATTTACTACGAGAAAATCGGATATCTACATCAAATTAAGAAGACCTGGAAATTAGTAATTAAATTAGATATAACTGAATTAAATGACAAAACCTGGCAAATAAATAAATATGTGCAACAAACAAACGAAATGTGTAAAAACATAAAATCCGAAGATTACATTAAAAGAACGTGCGAAAATTTAAAAAACATTATCAACAATGATTCCAATACACTAGCTAAAATAATAAAATTAATAAATAATCTATATAAAACATCATCAGACAGACGCAGAGGTCTGATAGATGGAATAGGCTTAATAACTAAAACGTTATTTGGACTTATGGACGCGAATGATAGAAAACTAATAAACGAACAAATTCAACTATTACAAAATAATCAGCAAACACTAAAACACGTCGCAAAAAATCAAATAAAAGTTCTAAACACTACCATAATTCATTTAAATAAATTAGAAAACATGTTAAATTACAATGGTAGATTAATAAATCACTATATTAGAGAATATACGACGCGAGAAGAAATAGACGAACATTTCACTGTAATTACAGCAATGATAACAGATCTAATCAGAGACGCAAAAGACATTTTAGAATACCTCACATACATACGTAAAGGCATAATGCACCCGCTATTAACACCAATAAATGAAATAATTTCCCATTTGAAAGAAGCCGTCTTACAGTTACCGCGAGGTTCGTATTTTCCGTTCGAAATAAAATACGACGAATGGTTAACAATAGAAAATTATATGAAAGTAAGCGCGTACTGCGACAAAACATCTATATACACAATACTAAAATTTCCAATAGTCGCGCAACCAATGTATGATATTCTGAATGTAATATCGTTACCAACATATAATTATGTAAATAAATTTGCGTACACGAAAGTAGATAATAAACTAATTGCAATAAATAAAGATATGCGTATATATGTAATCTTAACAAAACAAAATCTAAACGATTATATAAATAATAATAACCAATATTTATACGAAAAAAGTCAACCAATATATCATGTAAGCAAAAATACACCGTGCAAAATTAAAATGTATATACGAGCACAAGATTATCGCGAACAGTGCAACATAGACTATACGATAACGAATCGCACTATATGGATTACGTTACAACAGCCACACTCTTGGCTATATTCGACTGCATCCGAGCAGCAAATTGTAATAAATTGCGATAACCATCCTGAGTATAAAAGGATACTCACAAAATCAGGTCGAATTATTTTAAACGACAACTGTAAACTGACAACTGCAGACATGACAATACAAACAGAAACGATTACATACAGAACGAATATAGAAACATTTTTACCAAAATTCAATATAATATTCAATAAAATTCAATAAATATAATTCAATAAAATTCAATATAACAATTTCCCGAAACATTGACGAATCAAATGACGAACGAAAATTCAAAGACGTAATAAATAATCCTCTAGAATTAAAAGAACTAAGTAACAATTAGAAGAAATAAATAAAGATTTAAACAATAACAATTTCTTTAAAAAAAGGAATTCATTTACCCAATGGCTTCCAGTGGAATAACCACTATAATTATGATAATACTAATAATATGTATAATTGTCCAACACAAGAAAAAAAAATCTAAACGACCGACTGTCACAATAATAGACGAAACTGACAAACCATACGGAATGCCTAGACCAATACTAAAAAGAAGCAAGAGCACACGATTCTAGAATAAATAAATTTTAACTTAGAGATAAGAAACGATTATAATAAACATTGTAAACGGGAAATATATTGTATTTAAAACAGGGATAGATATATGTATAGAAAAACTCCGTTTAGAACCTCCGTTTTTCTTTTCCAACGGGGGAGGGATGTTATAGTCCGAAAGACTAACTTTATTTTACTTTACCATTAAAAATTTTATACAATTAAAATGCGATAGAATGTTCGCGAACCGCGTAAAACCGCTACCTCAGCGAACCACGCGCGAGTTCGCCGGAAACGTGAAAATGCCAACGAAGGAATTCGACTTTGAACCTCCTTCGTTTGCACTTGGACTTGACCGCCACGAAAATCTTCCATGACCATATATGGTCATGTCGCTAGGCGATCCCCTCCAAAATACCCCTAAAAATGAGGTGTTAAAAACCGTCCACCGCGGGTCCGCGGCGGACAGTCGTTAATGAAAAATCAATTAATAAAGAGTGCGAATCTGGGGCTAACCGCTATTCTGTGCATCAAACGCTGAATAAGTTTGTTAACATTCGAAATCTAAGAACGAGGCGATTTAAGGGAAGACGATATTAAGGAGAGAAGGCTTAAAAGAAACCAATCAGAATAGAATAAGTGTATGTATTTGCGAAAGAATTAAAATTATAATAATAAAAAAAAAAGAGATTGAAACGTAAAAGGTCTTGAGGCCTTGGTTGGTTCTTTTTTTCGGCAACCTCCCACATCTCGTGCCGCACCCGGCACAACAATCCTCAGGAGATTCTATTTCAAAGTCCTAAAAATATTTACAGGATGTCCATAGGAAATCTTATAACTCTTGAAACGTCTACAATACATCCTAAATTGGTCCAGAATATCGTTGAGGTACTTTATATGCTATTTTCAGGATTAATTTAGGTTATATCCATATTTTTTCCCATATCGCGTTGCTTAATTTGGCAGTTTATATGCCGAATATATGTTTGTACCCAAACAGCACCAAGTCGACTGTCAGTTGATTGTCAGTCGGCAGAAAAAGTCTAAAGTCGACTTTAAAGTCAGATTAAATGTCAACTTAAAGTCGACTAACAGCCAACAAATGACTCGACTATAGTCGACTGTCAGTCAGCTAATAAGTCGACTCAGAAGTCAACTTTATGGCGATTATAAGTCAATTTTAATCAATTTTTAGTCAATTTTCAGTCAATTTAATGTCATGTCCATTAACTACTAAATTTTCATTTTAATCTTACTTTTCAAAAAATTGATCGATTTAATGTTCTGTATATAGATACATATAAAATGGAATTAAAAAAAAATTAACCGTCTGCGGTTAATTACATGGAGCTCTGGAGCTCCTTGCAAAAGCTAGAAGAGATACGACTAATAGCGCTCTTTGACCGATAAGCTGTGATTCGTGGGACTTGTGTCGCGGCCTTATATTAGTGTCTTAGATGAATTCCACTTTCGGGTTAAGCGTTTTCCTTTTCGCCACCTAGCGGCGAGGCGTGAAGCTCGTGGAAGTATATGAATATTTCTATTTATCCATTGGATATCTTTGGTAGCTACTTGGTGAATATACACTCACACACAAAAAAGCAGGCCACAATAATAAACATCGACTTAAAAAGACGACTTCAAGTTAACTAAAAAATGTCGACTATCAGTCGGCAAATAGCCATTCGTACTGTATGAGTATATGCAACGCATATATAATTTTTAAAATTTCTTCTTAAATAATCCTGAAAACATATACTGGATATAATCTAAATTAATCCTTCAAATAGCATATATATAGTATCAATCACATATTTTCTGAACTAATTTGGGATGCTATGAGGAATACAAAAGGATATCCTTAAAATATCTCTTACAGTTCCGCAGGACTCCCTTAAGAGATCCAAAAAATATCCTGAGCTGTTTGGCTTTATACCATATCCTAGAGATGGGCAAAACGGTTCACTTCAGTGAGTGTTTCAGAGTCGGTTCGCTCTCTTAAGTGAATTGATTTTTTTATACGATTCATCGGTTCCTTATGAATAAATAATTATTCTTTATTTTTTTAAATTTATTGATTTATTCATAATGTTAATTTATACATAATGTTAATTTATTATAATTTTTATTATTAATAATATATTAATTATAATAATGTTAATTTATTATAATAAAAATTATAATAATTTAACATTATGTTGCACAATTAAAATTTGATTTATTTTTTGTTGTTGTTAATCGGCTCCTTTTTTCATTACAAATTTGTCCCGCTTTAGAAAATATTCTTTCACATGGGACCGAAGTTGCAGGGATGCAGAGCCTTTTGAGCATCATTTTATATAAATTTGGGTATAGATTTTTTCTTGCTTCCCACCAAATTAGAGGATCATTTGTCCTGGTAACGTGGAGTTCGGCCAAATATTTGTCTAACTCTATAATTGCTGCAGTAGAGGAGTTGTGCATTCCTTGTAGGTGGTTTATTGTGGTATCAAATTCTTCTCAAACTGAAGTTGTCGAAGATGTCGTCAAAAAAGATTGGACTGGTTGGAAATGTTGGGACAAAGACTGTGGAGATTCCTGGCTAGTGCAAGCTCTAATTTTCGCTATTAGATTCTGATATGTTGCCTGAAACTTGTTTTCATCTCCGAAGCCCTGTTTTTTAAATCTGGGATCTAAGAATATCGATTGGGCAATTAAATCATTTCCTTCTCTCCCCCCACATCGGTTTGCCAAACCTTCTATTAACCTCTCACCTAAATTTTTTATCATTGACGGTAACGTATTATTCTCTAAATATGTTTTCACTTTTCTGATCATTACTCTAGAGAGAACAGAAGTCTTTGATAGAGAAACATTTTTTTCTGACGACACTTCTATCGTAATTTCGTTAAATATCCGTAATATATTTATACAGTGCTCCATTAGGTCCCAGTCCTCTGGTTGCAAAGTATTCTTATATCCTAACAATGCCAAAGCAGAAATAATAGGTTCCTTATTTAAAAAAAAACGATCAAACATATCAAAAGTGGAGTTCCACCGAGTAGATACATCCTGTTTCAATTTTAAATGATCTTTATTTAAGTTATTTTGCATCTCATGCAGTTTTGCCAAAGCGAAGCTACTTTGTTTGAAATATTGTACAATGCTTTTGGTCTTTTCGACTAAATCTTTAATGTTTTTGTCAATAGCATTTTGTACAACGAGATTCAATGAATGAGCAAAATAAGAAATATGTCTTAATTTTAAAATAATAACAGCAGATTTTATATTAGCTGCGTTGTCTGTCACCACTGCACAAATTTTAAAATCTATATTGAATTTTTTTAAGACTGTCAATCCATTGAGAAATATTCAAACCAGTATGCCTATCGCTAAATTCTGAACATTCTAATAAATATGATTTAAGATGTGTATTTGAATCCAAATAATGAGCAGTAAGAGCATAAAAACTGATATTATTAATATTTGTCCAACCGTCGCACGTTAAACAAACGGCTTGTGAGTCGACTAATTGGCTAGTTAGTTTATTAAAAATCTCACTATATATGGAAGGCAATAAAGAATTGGACAATGTTTTACGACTAGGTAAACTATAACTAGGGCACAAAAGTTTAATAAACTTCTTAAATTCTTCATCTTCTACTATTGAAAATGGATGAAACTCCTTGCATACCATTATTAATAATTGAGTGTCAATAGATTTGCTTTTACTTAACGGTATAGGTTTAATAATATCAACAAATCTACTCATTGAATACTGTGGCTGAACTAAATTTGGGAGTGAAGAAGTAACAAGGCTAATCGGAGATGAAAATTCAAATCTTGATTGTGAAGATCCAGGAATTGGAATAGGGGCAATAGAGCATGATCTAGCGCTACGAGGTCTAGGATTAGATGAATCTGGCTGGGAAATAATAGTTCGTACTTCGGAATTTTCGCTAGATTCAGTTGAAACCGAGGGAGATCGCGAACGACGACCTGCTGAATCACATGAATCTTCCCGCAAGAATGGTACAGTGGGATGTTTACTTTTCAAATGCCTCTTGAGATTTCCAGTAGATGATCCTCCAAGCATCGATATCGTCATTTGACAATAATTACATTGTCCTTTTCCATCTGTTTTAGCAAAATGATACCAAATATTGCTAGTGCCTCGGGGTAAAGACATTTTAATCTAAAAAAATTTATTAGAAAATAAAACATCATTGATTAATATTATCATAAAGCTATTACATTTTAAAATTTATACTAAATATTAGAAAAATATACATAGATATAATAGTGCAAATTATAATTCTAACCTAAAATTGCCAGTGCATACTCATATTATTTATATATACTTACTTACTTGATTTAGATGTAAAAAAACAAACGAAAGTTGAAGAATCGTTGTTTAGTGGGTGAAACTAGTGAGTTGTCGAGTTAAAATCAAAATAAAATTCCAGAAAAGAGAGCAAAAACTGTTCTGAATAGTTCTGAACTGATTTAAGAGAACGATATAAGAAATGAGAGGGAATCCTCTCAGTTCAGGGTAGGTCGACGCGATAGCCAATAAAAAGTTGGATCGAGATCAATTTTGACGCGCGAAAGTTATGTATGAAAATGCGGCAATTTGATTGGCTATCGTGTCATCTCTCGACAGTGCCGTAACTAGCCTGCATTGCGCCCAGTGCAAGCGGACCATTGTACGCCCTTCTAGCGCAACAAAAAAAAAACTTTTACATTAATGCATTTTTCCATTCCATTTTTTTTCTTTTCTAAATATTTTTTCTTCGATTAGGTATGTTTATTTTATTTATTATTATTATATTCGTAATTTTTGCATCTTTTGCATCACATCATTATAATCATTGAATTTTTGGAATTCAATTGTAAATAAAAAAAGAAGAAGACAAAAGTTTATTATGTTTTACCGGGCATGGATAATCATGGATTACATGGATAACTAATTAAATTATGAAGATTATTTTGTGCAACATACAATTAAGCATTAAAATATTAAATAAGAAAGAACAAGAAATAATAGTTAATTAATCATTTAAATTTTTTTTAATTTTTTAATTTTATTTCTTTTTTATTAATTTTTTTTATTCATTTTTTTTATCAGACATTTATAATTATTAAATAAACAAAAATTAATAAATTTATTAAACTGTAAACATCAGAACATGAATTATGAATGGATTATGGATATTCATAATCACTGACTAAATATCTATATATATAACCCTTACAAGAATATTATAAATGTCTTTATATAATAAACTAAATAAAAATTATTTATTAGTGCAACAAATAATAAAACATTAAGGAAAAAGAAACATTAAATATTTAAAAAAAAATATCAATTATTTATAAAGAAACTTTACGAGCTTTACGGGATGCAAACTCGTCAATAATATTTTCATAGTTTATTTGTTTTGCAATACAGTTCTCAATGGACAAAATGCCCAAATTTGTCAATCTGTGTTGTCCCATAGAGGACCTCAAATATGTTTTAATAAGTTTTAACTTACTAAAACTCCGCTCGCATGAAGCTACAGTAACCGGTAACGTTAAAAATATTCTTAAAGCAATTTCGATATTTGGACAAGTCTCAACTAACGAAAATTGATGAAGTGCCTGAAGTAGATCTAGAGAACTTGTAGATTCAAAATCGGCAAAAAGTGTATCTGCTTGAAATTTTAAAGTTTCTAATTCACTTAAAAATTCTACTTTATTTATGTCATTCTCGTAATTAAGAGCTAAATCTGCTGCTTGTTTTTTTAAATTTTCAATGATAATGTTCTTTAAACTCAAAATAGACAAAAAACTAAAATCTGCAGCAACATCATTAAGTGTTTTAAATCTCCATTGAAAATGAGTTATTAAAGTATCCATTACTTCGAAAATTTTAATCTTAAAATTTTCTTTAGGTGTCATATTATCAGATATATCTTGCTTTTTTGCTCGTCTTTTTTTATCTACAAAATCACATTCTATCCCTATTTTTTCACTAATTTTTTGCGCTTCATTTTTTGCGCTTCATGCAAAAACATTTTCGAAATTTTCGTCTCTGAAATTTTGTATCTGTTTGGTTAATCCGTGTATCATTTTTGCACCGCTGTCTAGTGATATTTTTTAATTGCAAACTTCGATTTATTCTATCAATAGCTGTCAAAATACGTGCCCATACGTGCAATGTACACACAAATTTAAAATCAATACTTATTAGAAGAAGTTTAGCTGTTGCAATTGTTTCTGCATTAAAAGAACCAGAAATCAAAACATTTAAAGCAGTAACAACTTGTGGAAGTTGAGTATATAGAGCATTCACTGCTTTTGCTTTGGACGACCATCTAGTATCAGCGTGACATTTCAGAGATATATTGATATTTTTCATTAAAACTTCCCAACGTATTTTCGATCCAGAAAAAAATGTAAATAATTTTTGAACAATGCCAAAAAACATTACCATATCTGATGTAACATTAGCAGCATTTACACCAGCTAGATTCAAACTATGTGCTGCGCATGGTACAAATCGAGCATGTGTGTTCATTTGTTGAATTTTAGCTTGAACGCCGTTATATTTTCCACTCATATTAGCTCCATTGTCATAGCCTTGTCCTCGAACATTTGCAATATCTAATCCATCTGATTTCAATTTTTGTAAAATTTCATTGGCTAATCCGTCACCTGTTTTTTCGTGAGAGTGAATAAAATCTATAAAACGTTCTTCTATGCTAACCTTTCCGTTACAAACGTTCACATATCTTAAGATTTGGGACATTTGTTCTTGATGTGATACATCCGGGGTACAATCAAATAAAATAGAAAAATATTTAGCAATTTTTACTTCTTTAATAATTTCTGTTTTAACTGCAGTCCCCATTATTTCAATTAATTCATTTTGAATTAATGGAGAGAAATAAAATGGACTACCTTTTTTATGATTGTCAATATGCGCCCTCAACTCTGGATTATATTTTGCTATCATATTAACAGCACTTAAAAATATTCCTGAACCTGGTTTACCTATTTTTTCATTGGATCCCCTTAAAGCCAAATTATTCTCTGCACAAAACATAATTATATCAATGTGAACTTTTAGCGTATGTCGCCATTTTTCCTTTTCTTGATTTATCGCCATTTGAAGGGAGGCATCAATTGCAGATTTAGATCGTAAATTTTGTTCCATCGTTTTTTTAATATAATTTTCACGGTGAAAAGCTGAGTTCTCATGATCAGGAATTCTAGATTTAAATGTCGCCAGTCGTTAAAACCTCGCGCTGGGTTAATAAGTGATGAGTGTGATGATGATGACATTTGAGGATTTGATGGCTGTGATGAATGGAAAAGAATACAGGGAAAACAAAATATTGCTTGTTTTTTTTGGCTGTAAATTAACCATGTACGTTCTATAAATTGACCATTAGTTAGTTTTTTTCTAAACCATTCTTTACTAAACTTTCTATTAGTAATTTCTGAAAGAGAAAGTTTGATTCTTTTCCTTGGTCAGGACCTTGTTCTATAAGAAAACTGCGAATGAAATCATGCAGCGGGAACCACGACTCTGGATCATTTCTATCAAGAAAAACGGTCGTATTATTTGGTTGTACAGCTTTTTGAAAACTTTCATCTTGCAAAATAAAATTGTTTAAAGCAGAATCAGTTGTATTTAAAGATGCAATCTCATTTATTTGATTATGATGTGATGCAGTAGCTTCCGGTTCTTGACAAACTTCATGTACTATATCATCAGTTTTTATATCATCCATCTGAGAACTGTTTGGACAATTTTCGGATATATTCGTATCTTTTGTCCAACTAATCAAAACTTTTGACATTTTTTTATCCTCATTTTCTCTATCTCGCTTTCTCTTCCGGAATTCAGCTCCAGATGGACGTTTAGGAGGCATTGTAGAATAATTATATAATCTAATTTATAGCAAATATCAAATAAAATAGTAATTTGAAAGCAAAATAAAATTCAATATTGCAAATTGTTCGGCACGAATTATACTCAATATCTTTATATAATTTCAAGGATAACTTAATAGAATAACATAAAAATATTAAAATAAGAATAATATAAAAACTACAAAAAATCAAGCATAAGAAGATAATATACGAAAAGACATATAAAGCAGAAATAATACCGGCGATCACTTATTACAACACCGATAGTAATTCGGAGAATCTATATATTTCACCGAGAAGTCGAGATCACTCAGCGTTCCTAGCGATACGCCTTATAAAGGATCAAGATGCTTTTCGTGTGCGAGTTGCGCCTCGATCGTTCAGCCGCGTAGTGGCGTTCATGGAACTAATGCCTCAATAGCGCTATAATATAAAAACTACAAAAAAGTCAAGTATAAGAAGGTAATATACGAAAAGACATATAAAGCCAAAATAATACTGGCGATCACTTATTACAATACCGATGGTAATTCGGAGAATCTATATATTTCACCGAGAAATCGAGATCACTCAGCGTTCCTAGCGATGCGCCTTATAAAGGATCAAGAAGATTTTCGCGCGCGAGTTGCGCCTCGATTGTTCAGCCGCGTAGTGGCATTCGCGGAACTAATGCCTCAATTCATGCCTCTCTTCATAAGTTTCATAAAAGGGCGTAATGGACAACTCCATATGGATATTTGATTTTAAAAATCAAATTTTGAATTTGAAAATAATGTTGACATGTCATTTCATATGATATGTCATATATCACTTTCGAAGTATTTACTTAAATATCTTATTTTAGAAATTCTTTTTAGATTTTTAGTTTATTCTTTTTTTTTTCAAATTTTTTATTTTATCACCTTGACTGCGCCCCCCTAAAGCTTGCGCCCGGTGCGGGGGCACCGGCGGCACCGCCCTAGTTACGGCTCTGTCTCTCGACACATGTAGTGTCTCTAGATTCTAGGGACACTATGTCAGAAGCTCTCTCTGTGGACTCTAGAATCGAATTACTGAAAATTCCAGTAGAGTGCACTACTGAATCGAAGAACCGCCGTTCCTTTTTTATAGACCCGTTTCCGAGCGCTCTTTGATGTGAACCGATTCAATTGAACGGTTCGCGAACCATCTGCCCATCTCTATCATATCCTGAATAAATCCCGCGTATATCCCGAGAATATTTAGGATATATTCAGGATCATCCTGAGGATATCTTGTGCTGTTTGGGTATTAAGTTAGGATCCATTATTATATACTTTTCTGTGGGTTAAAACCTCTGAAGCACTTTCTAAATATGTAAATACTAATATTCAAATTTTAACTTTAAATTTTAATTTTAACTAAATTATTATAACATAATTATGATTAATACAAAATTAATAATAGATTTAATTAATATTTTTTGAATAGTGAGCCTACTGGTATCACCGATTGTCCTTAACGTGGCCTCAAGAACACATGTACTGTTTTGAAGTTAAAAAGATTGAAATAAATATATACTTCAATCTTTTTAACTTTATAAATATTGCACACATTCCGCTTCACACATACTTGTATGCAGAGCATCGGTTCCCCATGATGCGTACTTTTCGAGACGCGTAGGTTACGAAGACCAATCGCAAATCTTCTTAGCATTTCCATTAGAGTGTACAGCGGAAAATCTAATCTATAATTGGTTGTATTTGTTACGCATTCCGCACAATACGCTCCATGTGAAAGCCGACTTTCAAAATGACGTAACTTCAATTAAAAATTACTAGAATACGCAAGTTACGCTTACGCAAGTTAGGGCCTGAGCACAAAGATGTTATAACTGTTTCCGACAAAGTCGTATGCGTAAGTCGGAGACGTTAGTCAACGCATAAGGATTTTACGTAAACGTAGGCCGTATCTTGTATTGCATGTTATGTGATACCTACGTTTACGTAAAATCCTTGTGCGTTGACTAACGTCTCCGACTTATGCATACGACTTTGTCGGAAACAGTTACGACATCTTTGTGCTCAGGCCCTTGCATGTTATGCGATACCTATGTTTACATAAAATCCTTGTACGTTGACTAACGTCTCCGACTTACGTATACGACTTTGTCGGAAACAGTTACGACATCTTTGTGCTCAGGCCCTTACACGGCATCTAACACCAGTAGTTGCAACAGCGGTTGTTACTAAACCTGATTTAACATTGCCGTGTAAACGTACTCAGTATTTGTTGGAACGCAAAACTCGACCATTGCGGACTACATTAATATTTTCACTAGAATTTTTCACTAGGATAATTTTAAAGTGTGAAAGCAATAAAATAAGGTAATGATAAAAACAAAAATTAATGCTGATATAAAAGGTTATTACTATTAAAGTATTACAATAACAATTTACGCGGATAGTTTTAAAAAATATTATTCAAATATACATTCAAATGTTAATGATCATTTTTTTGCAAATGAGATAATTTGTTTGATACATTCCTACGAATACAATTCTGGATACAGCCGAATATACTCTATTTTATAATTTATCAATTTTCCAGATTATAATAGAATATTCTTGTTTTATAGATGGACAACGATGATAAAATAAACATTCAAAAACAATTCAATAAACATTCTTTCCAATAAAACATTGATGAATCGATACTTCGTCGAAAGTTAATACTTTCGCACAGCAATGAGTACGTTTACACGGCAACATTAAATCAGGTTTAGTAACAATCGCTGTTGCAACTACTGGTGTTAGATGCCGTGTAAACCGTGCTTTACGCCGATGTTACTACAACTGGTATAATAACATCGGCGTAAAGCACGGTTTACACGGCATCTAAAGCCGACGGCACACGGTACGATTTTTCGTACTGGATTTGATAAGATTTAGTAAAATACTAAAAATGCACCAATCAGAATGCAGCATTTCTAACATTTTACTAAATCTTATCAAATCCAGTACGAAAAATTGTACCGTGTGCCGTAGGCTTAACACCAGAGAGAAGCCTGAGAGCGGCCATCCGGCCGTTTTCCTTACGATAGCTTTTCGGTCTCGTACAGCAGCGCCTCTACATCCATTTTACAGCCGCTTGGAACTACAAGGCCACGTCCACTTTCGATAGCACGATAAAACACCGTATTTGGTGTGTGTCCGTGCTACGTCCATAATTGTGGATGACGATTATGTCCCATATATAAATGTATCATAAGTTAATGTTTTAATTACATTTAAAGTAAACTTCGATAAAACGATTTCGGAAAGGAAGATAATTATTCTAAGATAAAATAATTTATATCGTATTACGATATAAATTATTTTATCTTCTTTCGTATTACGATATAAATTATTTTATCTTAGAATAATTATCTTCCTTTCCGAAATCGTTTTATCGAAGTTTACTTTAAATGTAATTAAAACATTAACTTATGATACATTTATATATGGGACATAATCGTCATCCACAATTATGGACGTAGCACGGACACACACCAAACACGGTGTTTTATCGTGCTATCGAAAGTGGACGTGGCCTTGTAGTTCCAAGCGGCTGTAAAATGGATGTAGAGGCGCTGCTGTACGAGACCGAAAAGCTATCGTAAGGAAAACGGCCGGATGGCCGCTCTCAGGCTTCTCTCTGCTAACACTAGTAGTTGCAACAGTGGTTGTTACTAAACCTGATTTAACGTTGCCGTGTAAACATATTCAATGCTTACATTAAAACATGTTTAAAATCTTTTTCTTCTTCAGCTTTTTGACTTCGTCGCGGTTATTACATCTAGATCGACACAAATTATTAATTTAGGACTGATCGAAAAAGTTCTCACTTTTAAAGATTGGCAACAATGACTAGGGAACACACTCAAACTCTACATACAGGGAGCTTTCCATCAAGGCATTTAGACGACACACATCGACACAGTGTCACACGCGGTGCTTTCCAATAATGAACAGCACGGTCGAACACAACTGTAGAGCATAGGCTGCGTTCCTTTTTACGCTTTCAGCGCTGAAAGCGTCGCTCTATCTTCGTTTGATATTCGATGTGCAACAAAGACAGAATAATGCTTTAAGGGCCGCTTCGACCAAACTCCGTTTAATTCAATCGTTGATTAAAAGGTTGCCAACATGACAAAATAATTCAGTGTGACCAATTGTATTTCTAACAATATACAGAGAGAAGCCAATATAATTGTAGAAATACAGTATATCGTCAAAAATACAATTGGTCACACTGAATTATTTTGTCATGTTGGCAACCCTTTAATCAATGATTGAGTTAGGGCCTGAGCAGAATAGCTGCGGGCCTGAGCAGAATGGCTGCCTTATAATTTTAAGACTATGAGTACGTTTACACGGCAACGTTAAATCAGGTTTGGTAACAACCGTTGTTGCAACTACTGGTGTTATAGGGAGTTAGGTTATTAAAGACCTCCTATTAACTGTCGTTCGATGCCGGGTGGATTGATACATTCAGTTTGTCTTTATAAAAATATATTTTACAACAAAGGAATTTACAACTATGGTTTCAGTCTTTGGTAACTTGCGTCCGCTTCGGACGACGAGACACACTAGAGTGAGTGCCTCTATGTCTTTGGTGGATCGGGGCGAGGTATGTGATGGCGCTAGTGCGTTCGTAAACCCATTCATCTGTATTTTGTCCAGATGGAGGGACGCCACAATCACTCCCCCCTTAGTGACTCCGTTCATGGAGTCGCGAATCTAATTTTTCGTGCAAGATGTCCTTTCTCTGTCTCAGCTGGCGAAGGTTCTGGAAGGGAATTATCCTCAGATAGTTGTTGGTTCTCCCTAGCTCTTTCAATGAACGTCGGCTTCAATCTGTCAATGTTGATCTCAGTCGGTCGGTCCTTGTAGTTGATCCTGTACAAAAAATCAGTCAGTCTTTTGATTATGGGAAAAGGTCCTTCATATGGTTGTTCTAGGGATCTGGTCGCTCGATCGACCCTGACGAAGACATGTGTACAGTCCTCCAACTCCTTGTGAACAAAGGCCTTTTGTTTGATGTGATGCGCTGTGGGCTTCGGTCCTACTCGCCGCATTCGCTCGCGTAGTTTCTGCAGGAACATGTCCGGGCATCCTGTGGGCTCCTCGGCTGCGAAATATTCACCGGGTACCTGTAGTGTTTTTCCGTAGACCATCTCTGCTGCGGATGTCTTAATGTCGTCCTTGTAACTGTTTCGCAATCCTAAAAGTACCATAGGAAGTACATTAGTCCAATCCGTGGTGCCGTGACACATGATTGCTGCCTTGAGCGATCGGTGCCATCGCTCGATCATCCCATTTGCCTGCGGGTGATACGCTGTCGTTCGGATTCTCCGACTTCCTATTAGCTTGACCATCGCTTCAAATATTGCTGACTCGAACTGCGCTCCTCTGTCGGTTGTAATCATGTATGGTGCTCCGAATCGTGCGATCCATGTATTAAAAAATGCGTCTGTTACAGTGTCCGCTGATGTGTCCGCTATTGGTGTAGCTTCCGGCCATCTTGTTGTCCTGTCGATCATGGTTAAACAGTACCTCATTCCTTTAGAGTTGGGTAGCGGTCCTACGATGTCTAGGTGTACGTGTTGGAACCTATCGTCCGGGACTGGAATTCGCTCTAGAATTCTGTGATTGTGTCTGTGGACTTTCGCTCTCTGACACGGTAAGCATGTCTTGGCCCAGTTAGCAATATCTTTCTGCATACCTGGCCAAACGAATCTTTGTGCGATTGTTTTCTTTGTTGTCCTTCCACTTGGGTGTGACAGATTATGTATGTTGTCGAAAATTTGCTTCCGTAATACTCTCGGTACGTATATTCGAATTTCCTTGTCGACACTGCAGTATATGGTTTTGTCTCCTCCGTCTAACCGTAGTGGCCTTAGTAAGAGTGATGTCTCAGTCTCCAGTAGAGCTCTGAGTTCCTCGTCTTTCTGCTGTTCCTCGTAAAGTTCGTCTGTTGTGACGATAACTGGTAGGTTGACTGCTTCTACTCGTGACAATGCATCCGCTACCTGGTTTTCATGCCCTGCAATATGGACAATATTAGTAGTAATCTGACTTATAAAGTCTAATTGTCTCCTTTGCCGTTCAGAGGCTTTATTAGAAGCTTGTGAGAACGCGTATTGTAGTGGTTTATGATCCGTTAACACAACTACGTTTCGTCCTTCTGCCATGTGTTGAAAGAATTTTAATGCGG